>NW_027671655.1:0-600000 GCF_964165515.1 Mesoplodon bidens | reverse complement strand
GTAAATTGATACACTCACTATGGAGAACACTATGGAGTTTCCTTAAAAAAACTAGAAATAGAATTACCATCTGATCCAGCAATCCCACTTCTGCTCATATACCCAAAGAGAACCATAAATCAGAAAGGCACATTCACCACAATGTTCATTGCAGCACTATTTACAAAGGCCACGTAATGGAAGCAACCTAAATGCCCACACACAGATGAATGGATAAAGATGTGCTACATGTATAAAATGGAATATTACTCAGCCATAAAAAGGAATGAAACCGGGTCATTTGTAGAGACAGCGATGGATCTAGAGACTGTCATACAGAATGAAGTAAGTCAGAAAGAGGAAAACAAATATTGTATATTAATGCATATAAGTGGAACCTACGAAATTTTAGAGAGGAACTGGTTTTCAGGGAAGAAATAGAGACACAGATGTAGAGAACAAACGTATGGACACCAAGTGTGGAAAGCCAAGTGGTGGTGGTGGTGGGATGACTTGGGAGATTGGGATTGACCTGCATACATGTATATGCATAAAATACATAACTAATAATAACCTGCTGTATAAAAAAATAAATAAAATTAAATTTCAAAATTTTAAAAAATAAAATTTAAAAATAATACAGAAAAAAGTTATTCCCTTCACACAGATGTATTTATAGGAAAGTATTATTTCCATGCTTATATCTATATATACATAAAAGAGGAATAAAAGCTAACGTGAACCATAAAAGAAGAAAAACCTGAACCCACCAGTTATACAGAGGAAAACCCTATCAGGGCACTTGTTCCAAAGGTAAACAATATTGAAATTGGTCAGAGGTCGGGAATCATCTCCCATTCAGCCATCAACACACACCCCACACAAGGAGCGTCCTCATTGCAAAGCTGGGTGACCGAGCCGAGGCATCTGTGAATAAAGGTGAGCTGAGCCCCAGGTCAGCTGCTGCTGAACTGTTCCCACCCTTCCCAGGTAAAACACCTGAATATGTACAAGGGCTTGAAAGACTAGAGGAAGGGCCGTGGAGCCACACCAGCGACAGCACGCAGGTCAACTTGGTGCCTGCAGGCCAGCAAGGGTGGTCCTGGCCCCGGTCGCTCTGCCGGAAGCTTTCCATTGTCCTGCCTGAGATACCCCTCTTGTCCCGGCCCCCACTGCATTTTTCCTTCCTCACCTCTGTCCGGAGAGAAATTCCAGCGGAAGGTATGGGTGACACATCCTCCTCTTTACAGGAGGCAGCCTGGCATCTCCTGCAGAAAGGCCAGGAGAACCCCACTCACACCGGGCCACCAACAAAGCTGTGGCCCCTCAATCCCTCCCACCAGCACAGCCCCGAGACTGCTCACGGGGCAGAGATTATAGAGGCAGGCACAGCTTCAGCGGCTATTGCTGCCTGGAGCGCTGTTTATATTGACCTCAACCAGGCAGACCTGGGGAGGTCCGGCCGGCAGGGTAAGGCTGCCCAGGTCAGCTAATCCACAACCCTCAGGGAATCACATTGTTGAAAATGGACCTCGCTAAGGCAGAATAGAAGCCAAGGAAAATAAGGACACAATGCCATTTGCAGCACCGTAGATGAGTCTAGAGGTAATCACGTGACATGTAGTAAGTCAGAAAGTGAAAGACACATATCATATCATATCACTTTTAGGTTTTACCTAAAAATGGATACCAGGGCAGATATTTCCACCGAGAAGGGCAATTAGAGATTCATTAAACAAACTTATGGTTCACCAATGGAAAGGTTTGAGCATTGGTTTCATTATGATATCAGGGTTAACAGACTTATACAAACACAGGTGACATATATAATCACCAAAGACCTACGGAATACCAAAAGACTACTCAACATTCTGTCATAACGTACATGGGACAAGGATCCCAGGAAAAACCGACATCTGTATATGTGTAAAAGAACCACATCTTCCACACCTACAACAAGCCAAACATTTTAATCAAACTTGCTGTAATAAAAAATAAAAATTAAATTAAAAACACGAACAAGAAGTAGGGAGACTAACTTGAGGGGCTTTCTCCTGGCACATTCCATTCTAAATTCCAATCTAGAACACGACTTCCATTGAGGCTCTGTTGCCCTAGTAACCAGAATTGGTAAGGGAGAACTGCTGCCACCTTGTGGCCGTTTCACACAATTGCAGCTTTAATCCCAGCGCTAATGGTCAGTTGATATTCAAAATCATTGCAGGCCGGTAAATGACACCTGCCCTGAAAACAAATCCTGGGGTCACATATCGACCAAAAAATTCAAAGGACGTCCATATTTCAAAACGACCGTTTCAAAAGACATATTTTACGCACATTAGTGTTCTTCTTCTTTTTGTTTCTTTACTTTTTTGTTAAAAAAACGGGAATGGAAAAAGGCATCCCTCAGAATGGGCAAAAATCGTTGAAAACGAATCAATGGACAAAGGTTTAATCTCCAATATATAAACAGCTCATGCAGCTTAATATTAAAAAAACAAACAACCCAATACAAAAATGGGCAGAAGATCTAAAGATACGTTTCTTCAAAGAAGACACAGAGATGGCCAAGACGCACATGAAAAGCTGCTCAACAGCACTAATTATTAGAGAAATGCAAATCAAAACTACAATTAGGTATCACCTCACACTGTTAGAATCGGCATCATCAGAAAATCTACAAACAACAAATTCTGGGGAGCGTGTGGACAAAAGGAGCCCTCTTCCACTATTGGTGGGAATGTAAATTGATACAGTCACTATGGAGAACAGTGTGGAGTTTCGTTAAAAAAAACTGGAAATAGAATTACCATCTGATCCAGCAATCCCACTTCTGGGCATATACCCAAAGAAAACCATAAATCAAATAGGCACATTCACCAAAATGTTCATTGCAGCACTATTTACAATAGCCACGTAATGGAAGCAAACTAAATGCCCACAGACAGATGAATGGATAAAGATGTTGTACATGTATAAAATGGAATATTACTCAGCCATAAAAAGGAATGAAACTGGGTCATTTGTAGAGACATCGATGGATCTAGAGACTGTCATACAGAATGAAGTAAGTCAGAAAGAGGAAAACAAATATTGTATATTAATGCATATATGTGGAACCTAAAAACTGGTACAGATGAACTGGTTGGCAGGGAAGAAATAGAGACAGTGGTAGAGAACAAACGTATGGACACCAAGTGTGGGAAGCCATGGTGTGGTGGTGGTGGGATGAGTTGGGAGATTGGGATTGACCTGCATACATGTATATGCATAAAATACATAACGAATAATAACCTGCTGTATTAAAAAAATAAATAAAATTAAATTTCAAAGTTTTAAAAAAGAAAATTTAAAAATAATACAGAAAAAAGTTCTTCCCTTCACACAGATGTATTTATAGGAATGAATTATTTCCATGCTTATATCTATAAATACATAAAAGAGGAATAAAATCTAACTTGAACCATAAAAGAAAGAAAAAACCTGAACCCACCAGTTATACAGAGGAAAACCCTATCAGGGCACTTGCTCCAGCGGTAAACAATTCTGAAATTGGTCAGAGGTGGGGAATCTTCTCCCATACAGCCAGCAAACCACACCCCACGCAAGGAGCGTCCTCATTGCAAAGCTGGGGGATCGTGCAGAGGCATCTCTGAATAAAGGTGAGCTGAGCCCCAGGCCAGCTGCTGCTGAACTCTTCCCACACTTCCCAGGTAAAACACCTGAATATGTACAAGGGCTTGAAAGACTAGAGGAGGGGCCGTGGAGCCACACCAGTGACAGCACGCAGGCCAACTTGGTGCCTGCAGGCCAGCCAGGGTGGTCCTGCCTCCGGGCGCTCTTCTGGAAGCTTTCCTTTGTCCTGCCTGAGATACCCCACCTGTCCCGGCCCCCACTGCTTTTTCCTTCCTCACCTCTGTCCGGAGAGAAATTCCAGCGGAAGGTATGGGTGACACATCCTCTTCTTTACAGGTGGCAGCCTGGCAACTCCTGCAGAAAGGCCAGCAGAACCCCACTCACACCGGGCCACCAACAAAGCTGTCGCCCCTCATTCCCGCCCACCAGCACAGCCCCGAGACTGCTGACGGTGCAGAGAATATGGAGTCAGGCAGAGGTTCACGGGCTATTGCTGCTTGGAGCGCTGTTTATATTGACCTCAACCAGGCACACCTGGGGAGGGCCGGGTGGCAGTGTAAGGCTGCCCAGGTCAGCTAATCCACAACACTCAGGGAATCACATTGTTGAAAATGGACCTCGCTAAGGCAGAAGAGACGCCAAAGAAAAAAAGAACACAATGTCATTTGCACCACCGTAGATGAGTCTAGAGGTAATCACGTGACTTGTAGTAAGTCAGAAAGTGAAAGACACATATCATATCATATCACTTATAGGTGTTACCTAAAAATGGATACCAGGGCAGATATTTCCACCGAGAAGGGCAATCAGAGATTCATTAAACAAACTTATGGTTCACCAATGGAAAGGTGTGAGGATTGGATTCATTACGATATCGGGGTTAACAGACTTATACAAACACAGGTGACATATAATCACCAAAGACCTACGGAATACCAAAAGACTACTCAACATTCTGTCATAACGTACATGGGAAAAGGATCCCAGGAAAAACAGACATCTGTATATGTGTAAAAGAACCACATCTTCCACACCTCCAACAAGCCAAACATTGTAATCAAACTTGCTGTAATAAAAAATAAAAATTAAATTAAAAACACGAACAAGAAGTAGGGAGACAAACTTGAGGGGCTTTCTCCTGGCACATTCCATTCTAAATTCCAATCTAGAACACGACTTCCATTGAGGCTCTGTTGCCCTAGTAACCAGAATTGGTAAGGGAGCACTGCTGCCACCTTGTGGCCGTTTCACACAACAGCAGCTTTAATCCCAGCGCTAATGGTCAGTTGATATTCAAAATCCTTGCAGGCCTGTAAATGACACCTGCCCTGAAAACAAATCCTGGGGTCACATATAGACCAAAAAATTCAAAGGACGTCCATATTTCAAAAGGACCATTTCAAAAGGCATATTTTATGCACATTAGTTTTCTGCTTCTTTTTCTTTCTTTCTTTTTTGGTTAAAAAAACGGGAATGGAAAAAGGCATCCCTCAGAAGGGGCGAAAATAGTTGCAAACGAATCAATGGACAAAGGTTTAATCTCGAATATTTATAAACAGCTCATGCAGCTTAATATTAAAAAAACAAACAACCCAATACAAAAATGGGCAGAAGATCTAAAGATACGTTTCTTCAAAGAAGACACAGAGATGGCCAAGACGCACATGAAAAGCTGCTCAACAGCACTAATTATTAGAGAAATGCAAATCAAAACTACAATTAGGTATCACCTCACACTGTTAGAATCGGCATCATCAGAAAATCTACAAACAACAAATTCTGGGGAGCGTGTGGACAAAAGGAGCCCTCTTCCACTATTGGTGGGAATGTAAATTGATACAGTCACTATGGAGAACAGTGTGGAGTTTCGTTAAAAAAAACTGGCAATAGAATTACCATCTGATCCAGCAATCCCACTTCTGGGCATATACCCAAAGAAAACCATAAATCAAATAGGGACATTCACCAAAATGTTCATTGCAGCACTATTTACAATAGCCAGGTAATGGAAGCAAACTAAATGCCCACAGACAGATGAGTGGATAAAGATGTGGTACATGTATAAAATGGAATATTACTCAGCCATAAAAAGGAATGAAACTGGGTCATTTGTAGAGACATCGATGGATCTAGAGACTGTCATACAGAATGAAGTAAGTCAGAAAGAGGAAAACAAATATTGTATATTAATGCATATATGTGGAACCTAAAAACTGGTACAGATGAACTGGTTTGCAGGGAAGAAATAGAGACAGCGGTAGAGAACAAACGTATGGACACCAAGTGTGGGAAGCCATGGTGTGGTGGTGGTGGGATGAGTTGGGAGATTGGGATTGACCTGCATACATGTATATGCATAAAATACATAACGAATAATAACCTGCTGTATTAAAAAAATAAATAAAATTAAATTTCAAAGTTTTAAAAAAGAAAATTTAAAAATAATACAGAAAAAAGTTCTTCCCTTCACACAGATGTATTTATAGGAATGAAATATTTCCATGCTTATATCTATAAATACATAAAAGAGGAATAAAATCTAACTTGAACCATAAAAGAAAAAAAAAACCTGAACCCACCAGTTATACAGAGGAAAACCCTATCAGGGCACTTGCTCCAGCGGTAAACAATTCTGAAATTGGTCAGAGGTGGGGAATCTTCTCCCATACAGCCAGCAAACCACACCCCACGCAAGGAGCGTCCTCATTGCAAAGCTGGGGGATCGTGCAGAGGCATCTCTGAATAAAGGTGAGCTGAGCCCCAGGCCAGCTGCTGCTGAACTGTTCCCACCCTTCCCAGGTAAAACACCTGAATATGTACAAGGGCTTGAAAGACTAGAGGAAGGACCGTGGAGCCACACCAGTGACAGCACGCAGGCCAACTTGGTGCCTGCAGGCCAGCCAGGGTGGTCCTGCCCCTGGGCGCTCTTCTGGAAGCTTTCCATTGTCCTGCCTGAGATACCCCACCTGTCCCGGCCCCCACTGCTTTTTTCCTTCCTCACCTCTGTCCGGAGAGAAATTCCAGCGGAAGGTATGGGTGACACATCCTCTTCTTTACAGGTGGCAGCCTGGCAACTCCTGCAGAAAGGCCAGCAGAACCCACTCACACCCTGCCACCAACAAAGCTGTGGCCCCTCATTCCCTCCCACCAGCACAGCCCCGAGACTGCTGACGGGGCAGAGAATATGGAGTCACGCAGAGCTTCACGGGCTATTGCTGCTTGGAGCGCTGTTTATATTGACCTCAAACAGGCACACCTGGGGAGGGCCGGGCGGCAGGGTAAGGCTGCCCAGGTCAGCTAATCCACAACACTCAGGGAATCACATTGTTGAAAATGGACCTCGCTAAGGCAGAAGAGAAGCCAAGGAAAAAAAGGACACAATGCCATTTGCACCACCGTACATGAGTCTAGAGGTAATCACGTGACTTGTAGTAAGTCAGAAAGTGAAAGACACATATCATATCATATCACTTATAGGTGTTACCTAAAAATGGATACCAGGGCAGATATTTCCACCAAGAAGGGCAATCAGAGATTCATTAAACAAACTTATGGTTCACCAATGGAAAGGTGTGAGGATTGGTTTCATTACGATATCGGGGTTAACAGACTTATACAAACACAGGTGACATATATAATCACCAAAGACCTACGGAATACCAAAAGACTACTCAACGTTCTGTCATAACGTACATGGGAAAAGGATCCCAGGAAAAACAGACATCTGTATATGTGTAAAAGAACCACATCTTCCACACCTCCAACAAGCCAAACATTGTAATCAAACTTGCTGTAATAAAAAATAAAAATTAAATTAAAAACACGAACAAGAAGTAGGGAGACAAACTTGAGGGGCTTTCTCCTGGCACATTCCATTCTAAATTCCAATCTAGAACACGACTTCCATTGAGGCTCTGTTGCCCTAGTAACCAGAATTGGTAAGGGAGAACTGCTGCCACCTTCTGGCCGTTTCACACAACAGCAGCTTTAATCCCAGCGCTAAAGGTCAGTTGATATTCAAAATCATTGCAGGCCTGTAAATGACACCTGCCCTGAAAACAAATCCTGGGGTCACATATCGACCAAAAAATTCGTCCATATTTCAAAACGACCATTTCAAAAGGCATATTTTATGCACATTAGTTTTCTGCTTCTTTTTCTTTCTTTCTTTTTTGGTTAAAAAAACGGGAATGGAAAAAGGCATCCCTCAGAAGGGGCGAAAATAGTTGCAAACGAATCAATGGACAAAGGTTTAATCACCAATATATATAAACAGCTCATGCAGCTTAATATTAAAAAAACAAACAACCCAATACAAAAATGGGCAGAAGATCTAAAGGTACGTTTCTTCAAAGAAGACACAGAGATGGTCAAGACGCACATGAAAAGCTGCTCAACAGCACTAATTATTAGAGAAATGCAAATCAAAACTACAATGAGGTATCACCTCTCACCTGTTAGAATCGGCATCATCAGAAAATCTACAAACAACAAATTCTGGGGAGGGTGTGGACAAAAGGAGCCCTCCTCCACTATTGGTGGGAATGTAAATTGATACAGTCACTATGGAGAACAGTATGGAGATTCGTTAAAAAAAACTAGAAATAGCATTACCATCTGATCCAGCAATCCCACTTCTGGGCATATACCCAAAGAAAACCATAAATCAAAAAGGCACATTCACCACAATGTTCATTGCAGCACTATTTACAATAGCCAGGTAATGGAAGCAACCTAAATGCCCACAGACAGATGAATGGATAAAGATGTGGTACATGTATAAAATGGAATATTACTCAGCCATAAAAAGGAATGAAAATGGGTCATTTGTAGAGACATCGATGGATCTAGAGACTGTCATACAGAATGAAGTAAGTCAGAAAGAGGAAAACAAATATTGTATATTAATGCATATATGTGGAACCTAAAAACTGGTACAGATGAACTGGTTTGCAGGGAAGAAATAGAGACACAGGTAGAGAACAAACATATGGACACCAAGTGTGGGAAGCCATGGTGTGGTGATGGTGGGATGAGTTGGGAGATTGGGATTGACCTGCATTCATGTATATGCACAAAATACATAACTGATAATAACCTGCTGTATAAAAAAGTAAATAAAATTAAATTTCAAAATTTTAAAAAATAAAATTTAAAAATAATACAGAAAAAAGTTCTTCCCTTCACACAGATGTATTTATCGGAATGAATTATTTCCATGCATATATCTATAAATACATAAAAGAGGAATAAAATCTAACTTGAACCATAAAAGAAAAAAAAAAGCCTGCACCCACCAGTTATACAGAGGAAAACACTATCAGGGCACTTGCTCCAGAGTTAAACAATTCTGAAATTGGTCACAGGTGGGGAATCATCTCCCATACAGCCAGCAACCCACACCCCAGGCAAGGAGCGTCCTCATTGCAAAGCTGGGGGATCGTGCCGAGGCATCTCTGAATAAAGGTGAGCTGAGCCCCAGCTCAGCTGCTGCTGAACTCTTCCCACCCTTCCCAGGTAAAACACCTGAATATGTACAAGGGCTTGAAAGACTAGAGGAAGGGCCGTGGAGCCACATCAGCAAGAGCACGCAGGCCAACTTGGTGCCTGCAGGCCAGCCAGGGTGGTCCTGCACCCAGGCGCTCTTCCGGAAGCTTTCAATTGTCCTGCCTGACATTCCCCACCTGTCCCGGCCCCCAATACTTTTTTCCTTCCTCACCTCTCTCCGGAGAAAAATTCCAGCGGAAGGTATGGGTGACATATCCTCTTCTTTACAGGTGGCAGCCTGGCAACTCCTGCAGAAAGGCCAGCAGAACCCCACTCACACCCGGCCACCAACAAAGCTGTGGCCCCTCATTCCCTCCCACCAGCACAGCCCCGACACTGCTGACGGGGAAGAGAATATGGAGTCAGGCACAGCTTCAAGGGCTATTGCTGCCTGGAGCGCTGTTTATATTGACCTCAACCAGGCACACCTGGGGAGGGCCGGGCGGCAGGGTAAGGCTGCCCAGGTCAGCTAATCCACAACACTCAGGGAATCACATTGTTGAAAATGGACCTCGCTAAGGCAGAAGAGAAGCCAAGGAAAAAAAGAACACAATGCCATTTGCACCACCGTAGATGAGTCTAGAGGTAATCACGTGACTTGTAGTAAGTCAGAAAGTGAAAGACACATATCATATCATATCACTTATAGGTGTTACCTAAAAATGGATACCAGGGCAGATATTTCCACCGAGAAGGGCAATCAGAGATTCATTAAACAAACTTATGGTTCACCAATGGAAAGGTGTGAGGATTGGTTTCATTACGATATCGGGGTTAACAGACTTATACAAACACAGGTGACATATATAATCACCAAAGACCTACGGAATACCAAAAGACTACTCAACGTTCTGTCATAACGTACATGGGAAAAGGATCCCAGGAAAAACAGACATCTGTATATGTGTAAAAGAACCACATCTTCCACACCTCCAACAAGCCAAACATTGTAATCAAACTTGCTGTAATAAAAAATAAAAATTAAATTAAAAACACGAACAAGAAGTAGGGAGACAAACTTGAGGGGCTTTCTCCTGGCACATTCCATTCTAAATTCCAATCTAGAACACGACTTCCATTGAGGCTCTGTTGACCTAGTAACCAGAATTGGTAAGGGAGAACTGCTGCCACCTTGTGGCCGTTTCACACAACAGCAGCTTTAATGCCAGCGCTAATGGTCAGTTGATATTCAAAATCCTTGCAGGCCTGTAAATGACACCTGCCCTGAAAACAAATCCTGGGGTCACATATAGACCAAAAAATTCAAAGGACGTCCATATTTCAAAAGGACCATTTCAAAAGGCATATTTTATGCACATTAGTTTTCTGCTTCTTTTTCTTTCTTTCGTTTTTGTTTAAAAAAACGGGAATGGAAAAAGGCATCCCTCAGAAGGGGCGAAAATTGTTGCAAACGAATCAATGGACAAAGGTTTAATCTCGAATATTTATAAACAGCTCATGCAGCTTAATATTAAAAAAACAAACAACCCAATACAAAAATGGGCAGAAGATCTAAAGATACGTTTCTTCAAAGAAGACACAGAGATGGCCAAGACGCACATGAAAAGCTGCTCAACAGCACTAATTATTAGAGAAATGCAAATCAAAACTACAATTAGTTATCACCTCACACTGTTAGAATCGGCATCATCAGAAAATCTACAAACAACAAATTCTGGGGAGCGTGTGGACAAAAGGAGCCCTCTTCCACTATTGGTGGGAATGTAAATTGATACAGTCACTATGGAGAACAGTGTGGAGTTTCGTTAAAAAAAACTGGAAATAGAATTACCATCTGATCCAGCAATCCCACTTCTGGGCATATACCCAAAGAAAACCATAAATCAAATAGGCACATTCACCAAAATGTTCATTGCAGCACTATTTACAATAGCCAGGTAATGGAAGCAAACTAAATGCCCACAGACAGATGAATGGATAAAGATGTGGTACATGTATAAAATGGAATATTACTCAGCCATAAAAAGGAATGAAACTGGGTCATTTGTAGACACATCGATGGATCTAGAGACTGTCATACAGAATGAAGTAAGTCAGAAAGAGGAAAACAAATATTGTATATTAATGCATATATGTGGAACCTAAAAACTGGTACAGATGAACTGGTTTGCAGGGAAGAAATACAGACAGCGGTAGAGAACAAACGTATGGACACCAAGTGTGGGAAGCCATGGGGTGGGGTGGAGGGATGAGTTGAGAGTTTGAGATTGACCTGTATACATGTATATGCATAAAATACATAACTAATAATAACCCGCTGTATAAAAAAGTAAATAAAATTAAATTTCAAAATTTTAAAATATAAAATTTAAAAATAAAACAGAAAAAAGTTCTTCCCTTCACACAGATGTATTTATAGGAATGAATTATTTCCATGCTTATATCTATAAATACATAAAAGAGGAATAAAATCTAACTTGAACCATAAACGAAAAAAAACCTGAACCCACCAGGTATACAGAGGAAAGCATTATCAGGGCACTTGCTCCAGCGGTAAACAATTCTGAAATTGGTCAGAGGTGGAGAATCATCTCCCATACAGCCAGCAACACACCCCCCACGCAAGGAGAGTCCTCATTGCAAAGCTTGGGGCCATGCCAAGGCATCTCTGAAAAAAGTTGAGCTGAGCCCCAGGCCACCTGCTGCTGAACTGTTCCCACCCTTCCCAGGTAAAACACCTGAATATCTACAAGGGCTTGAAAGCCTAGAGGAAGGGCCGAGAAGCCACACCAGCAACAGCACGCAGGCCAACTTGGTGCCTGCAGGCCAGCCAGGTTGGTCCTGGCACCGGGCGCTCTTCCGGAAGCTTTCCATTGTCTTGTCTGAGATACCCCACCTGTCCCGGCCCACACTGCTTTTTTCCTTCCTCACCTCTGTCCACTGAGAAATTCCAGCGGAAGGTATGGGTGACACATTCTCTTCTTTACAGGTGGCAGCCTGGCAACTCCTGCAGAAAGGGCAGCAGAACCCCACTCACACCCGGCCACCAACAAAGCTGTGGCCCCTCATTCCCTCCCACCAGCACAGCCCCGAGACTGCTGACGGGGCAGAGAATATGGAGTCAGGCACAGCTTCAAGGGCTATTGCTGCCTGGAGCGCTGTTTATATTGACCTCAACCAGGCACACCTGGGGAGGGCCGGGCGGCAGGGTAAGGCTGCCCAGGTCAGCTAATCCACAACCCTCAGGGAATCACATTGTTGAAAATGGACCTCGCTAAGGCAGAAGAGAAGCCAAGGAAAAAAAGAACACAATGCCATTTGCACCACCGTAGATGAGTCTAGAGGTAATCACGTGACTTGTAGTAAGTCAGAAAGTGAAAGACACATATCATATCATATCACTTATAGGTGTTACCTAAAAATGGATACCAGGGCAGATATTTCCACCGAGAAGGGCAATCAAAGATTCATTAAACAAACTTATGGTTCACCAATGGAAAGGTGTGAGGATTGGTTTCTTTACGATATCGGGGTTAACAGACTTATACAAACACAGGTGACATATATAATCACGAAAGACCTACGGAATACCAAAAGACTACTCAACGTTCTGTCATAACGTACATGGGAAAAGGATCCCAGGAAAAACAGACATCTGTATATGTGTAAAAGAACCACATCTTCCACACCTCCAACAAGCCAAACATAGTAATCAAACTTGCTGTAATAAAAAATAAAAATTAAATTAAAAACACGAACAAGAAGTAGGGAGACAAACTTGAGGGGCTTTCTCCTGGCACATTCCATTCTAAATTCCAATCTAGAACACGATTTCCATTGAGGCTCTGTTGACCTAGTAACCAGAATTGGTAAGGGAGAACTGCTGCCACCTTGTGGCCGTTTCACACAACAGCAGCTTTAATGCCAGCGCTAATGGTCAGTTGATATTCAAAATCCTTGCAGGCCTGTAAATGACACCTGCCCTGAAAACAAATCCTGGGGTCACATATAGACCAAAAAATTCAAAGGACGTCCATATTTCAAAAGGACCGTTTCAAAAGGCATATTTTATGCACATTAGTTTTCTGCTTCTTTTTCTTTCTTTCGTTTTTGTTTAAAAAAACGTGAATGGAAAAAGGCATCCCTCAGAAGGGGCGAAAATTGTTGCAAACGAATCAATGGACAAAGGTTTAATCTCGAATATTTATAAACAGCTCATGCAGCTTAATATTAAAAAAACAAACAACCCAATACAAAAATGGGCAGAAGATCTAAAGATACGTTTCTTCAAAGAAGACACAGAGATGGCCAAGACGCACATGAAAAGCTGCTCAACAGCACTAATTATTAGAGAAATGCAAATCAAAACTACAATTAGGTATCACCTCACACTGTTAGAATCGGCATCATCAGAAAATCTACAAACAACAAATTCTGGGGAGCGTGTGGACAAAAGGAGCCCTCTTCCACTATTGGTGGGAATGTAAATTGATACAGTCACTATGGAGAACAGTGTGGAGTTTCGTTAAAAAAAACTGGAAATAGAATTACCATCTGATCCAGCAATCCCACTTCTGGGCATATACCCAAAGAAAACCATAAATCAAATAGGCACATTCACCAAAATGTTCATTGCAGCACTATTTACAATAGCCAGGTAATGGAAGCAAACTAAATGCCCACAGACAGATGAATGGATAAAGATGTGGTACATGTATAAAATGGAATATTACTCAGCCATAAAAAGGAATGAAACTGGGTCATTTGTAGAGACATCGATGGATCTAGAGACTGTCATACAGAATGAAGTAAGTCAGAAAGAGGAAAACAAATATTGTATATTAATGCATATATGTGGAACCTAAAAACTGGTACAGATGAACAGGTTTGCAGGGAAGAAATACAGACAGCGGTAGAGAACAAACGTATGGACACCAAGTGTGGGAAGCCATGGGGTGGGGTGGAGGGATGAGTTGAGAGTTTGAGATTGACCTGTATACATGTATATGCATAAAATACATAACTAATAATAACCCGCTGTATAAAAAAGTAAATAAAATTAAATTTCAAAATTTTAAAATATAAAATTTAAAAATAAAACAGAAAAAAGTTCTTCCCTTCACACAGATGTATTTATAGGAATGAATTATTTCCATGCTTATATCTATAAATACATAAAAGAGGAATAAAATCTAACTTGAACCATAAACGAAAAAAAACCTGAACCCACCAGGTATACAGAGGAAAGCATTATCAGGGCACTTGCTCCAGCGGTAAACAATTCTGAAATTGGTCAGAGGTGGAGAATCATCTCCCATACAGCCAGCAACACACCCCCCACGCAAGGAGAGTCCTCATTGCAAAGCTTGGGGCCATGCCAAGGCATCTCTGAAAAAAGTTGAGCTGAGCCCCAGGCCACCTGCTGCTGAACTGTTCCCACCCTTCCCAGGTAAAACACCTGAATATGTACAAGGGCTTGAAAGCCTAGAGGAAGGGCCGAGAAGCCACACCAGCAACAGCACGCAGGCCAACTTGGTGCCTGCAGGCCAGCCAGGTTTGTCCTGGCACCGGGCGCTCTTCCGGAAGCTTTCCATTGTCTTGTCTGAGATACCCCACCTGTCCCGGCCCACACTGCTTTTTTCCTTCCTCACCTCTGTCCACTGAGAAATTCCAGCGGAAGGTATGGGTGACACATTCTCTTCTTTACAGGTGGCAGCCTGGCAACTCCTCCAGAAAGGCCAGCAGAACCCCACTCACAACGGGCCACCAACAAAGCTGTGACCCCTCACTCCCTCCCACCAGCACAGCCCCGAGACTGCTGACGGGGCACAGAATATGGAGTCAGGCACAGCTTCAGGGCCTATTGCTGTTTGGAGAGCTGTTTATATTGACCTCCAGCAGGCAGACCTGGGGAGGGCCGTCCGGCAGGGTAAGGCTGCCCAGGTCAGCTAATCCACAACCCTCAGGGAATCACATTGTTGAAAATGGACTTCGCTAAGGCAGAATAGAAGCCAAGGAAAATAAGGACACAATGCCATTTGCAGCACCGTAGATGAGTCTAGAGGTAATCACGTGACTTGTAGTAAGTCAGAAAGTGAAAGACACATATCATATCATATCACTTATAGGTGTTACCTAAAATAGATAGCAGGGCAGTTATTTCCACTGAGAAGGGCAATCACAGGTTCATTAAACAAACTTATGGTTCACCAATGGAAAGGTGTGAGGATTGGTTTCATTATAATATTGGGGTTAACAGACATTTACAAACAGAGGTGACATATATAATCACCAAAGACCTACGGAATACCAAGAGAAGACTACACAACATTCTGTCATAACGGACATGGTAAAGGATCCCAGGAAGAACAGACATCTGTATATGTGTAAAGGAACCACATCTTCCACACCTCCAACAAGCCATACATTGTAATCAAACTTGCTATAATAAAAAATAAAAGAAATAAATTAAAAATACGAACAAGAAGTAGGGAGACAAACTTGAAGGGCTTTCTCCTGGCACATTCCATTCTAAATTCCAAAATAGAACACGACGTCCTTTGAGGCTCTGTTTCCCTGGTAACCAGATGTGTTAAGGGAGAACTGCTGCCACCTTGTGGCCGTTTCACACAACAGCAGCTTTAATCCCAGCACTAAAGGTCAGTTGATATTCAAAATCATTGCAGGCCTGTAAATGACACCTGCCCTGAAAACAAATCCTGGGGTCACATATCGACCAAAAAATTTAAAGGACGTCCATATTTCAAAACGACCCTTTCAAAAGATATATTTTATGCACATTAGTGTTCTGCTTCTTTTTCTTTCTTTCTTTTTTGGTTAAAAAAACGGGAATGGAAAAAGGCATCCCTCAGAATGGGCGAAAATAGTTGCAAACGAATCAATGGACAAAGGTTTAATCTCCAATATATATAAACAGCTCATGCAGCTTAATATTAAAAAAACAAACAACCCATTACAAAAATGGGCAGAATATCTAAAGAGACGTTTCTTCAAAGAAGACACAGAGATGGCTAAGACGCACATGAAAAGCTGCTCAACAGCACTAATTATTAGAGAAATGCAAATCAAAACTATAATGAGGTATCACCTCACACCTGTTAGAATCGGCATCATCAGAAAATCTACAAACAACAAATTCTGGGGAGGGTGCGGACAAAAGGAGCCGTCTTCCTCTATGGTGGGAATGTATATTGATACAGTCACTATGGAGAACAGTATGGAGTTTCCTTAAAAAAACTAGAAATAGAAACCTTGACTTTCCCTAACCCTAATCATAGCCCGGAACGGAAACCTACCACCAACCCTACACCTTATCTATGCCGTACACTAATCTTAATCCGTACGCTGGCACTAACCGGTGAGTCAACACGTACCCTGACCCTAACACGTTTCCGTACCCTCAGCTGTGCCCTAAACCTTGCCGTTGCCTATCCTTAACCTTAGCCCGGAATAGAAACCTACCATCAGCCCTACACCTTACCCTAAGCCGTACCCTAATCCTAAACCATACGTCAACACGTACCCTTACCCTAACACGTTTCCGTACCCTCACCTCTGCCATAAACCTTGCCGTTCCCTAACCCTAACCCTAGCCCAGAACGGAAACCTACCACCAACCCTACACCTTACCTTACGCCGTACCCTAATCCTAATTCGTATGCTGACACTAACTTGTGCATCAACACGTACCCTGACCCTAACACGTTTCGTACCCTCACCTGTGCCCTAAACTTTGCCGGTCCCTAAACATAACCCTAGACTGGAACGGAAACGTAAAACCAACCCTACACCTTACTCTATGCGGTACCCTAATCCTCCTACGTACGCTGACACTAACCCGTGAGTCAACACGTACCCTGAACCTAACACATTTCCGTACCATCACCTGTGCCCAAAACCTTGCAATTCGCTAACCCTAACCCTACAACGGAATGGAAACCTACCGCCATCCGTACACCTTACCCTACGCCGTACCCTAATCCTAATGCGTACGATGACACTATTCCATGCATCAACATGTACCATGACCCTAACACGTTTCTGTACCCTCACCTGTGCCCTAAACCTTGCCGTACCCTAACACTAACCCTAGCACAGAATGGAAAACTACCACAAACCGTACAGCATACCCTACACGGTACCCTAATCCTAATCCGTACACTGACACTAACCCGTGCGTCAACACGTACACTGACCCTAACACTTTTCCGTACCCTCACCTGTGCCCTAAACCGTGCCGTTGCCTAACCCTAACCCTAGACCAAAACGGAAACCTACCACCAACCCTACACGTTACCCTACGCCATACCCTAATCATAATCCGAGCGTCAACACGTACCATGACCCTAACACATTTCCGTACCCTCACCTATGCCCTAAACCTTGCCGTTCCATAACACTAACCCTAGCCTGGAACGGAAACCTACCACCAACCCTAGACTTTAACCTACGAAGGACCATAAACCTACTCCGTACGCTGACACTAACCCATGCGTCAACACTTACCCTGACCCTAACACGTTTCCGTACCTTCACCTGTGACCTAAACCTTGCCATTCCCTAACCCTAACCCTAGCCCACAACGGAAACCTACCACCAAACCTACACCTTACCCTAAGCCGTACCCTAATGCTAATCCATATGTCAACACGTACCCTGACACTAACACGTTTCCATACCCTCATCTGGGCCCAAAACCTTGCCGTTCCCTAACACTAACCCTAGCCTGGAACGGAAACCTACCACCAACCATACACCTTACACTATGCCGCACCATAATCCTCATCTGTACGTTCACACTAAACCGTGCGTCAACACGTACCCTGAGCCTAACACGTTTCAATACCCTCACGTGTGCCCTAAACCTTGTCATTCCCTAACCCTAACCCAAGCCCGGAACGGAAACCTACCACCAACACAACACCTTACCCTAAGCCATACCGTAAACCTAATCTGTACGTCAACATGTACCCTGACCCTAAAACGTTTCCGTACCCTCACCTGTGCCCTAAACATTGCCATTCCCTAACCCTAACCCTAGCACGGAACGGAAACCTACCACCAACCCTACACATTACCCTACGCCGTACCCTAATCCTAATTCATACGCTGACACTAACCCGTGTTTCAACACGTACCTTGACTGTAACAAGTTTCTGTAAGCTCACCTGTGCCCAAACTTTGCCAATCCCTAACCCTAACCCTAGCCCGGAAAGGAAACCCACCACCAGCCCAACACATTACCCTACACCGAAGCCTACTCCAGGCCCGTACGCTGGCACTGACCCGTGTGTCAGCACGTAGCCTGACCCTCCGACGTTTCCATACCCTCACCTGTGCCCTAAGATTTGCCGTTCCCTAACCCTAACCCTAGCCCGGAACGGAAACCCACCACCAGCCCTACACCTTACCCTATGCCGTACCCTACTCCTGGCCCGTACGCTGGCACTGACACGTGCGTCAGCACGGAGCCTGACCCTCCCACGTTTCCGTACCCTCACCTTTGCCCTAAACCTTGCCATTCCCTAACCCAAAACCTAGCCTGGAAAGGAAACCAACCACCAGCCCTACACCTTAACCTAAGCCATTGCCTACTCCTGGCCTGTATGCTGGCACTGACCCGTGCGTCACCACGTAGCCTGACTGTCCCCCGTTTCTGTACCCTCACCTGTGCCCTAAGCCTTGCCGTTCCCTAAACCTAACCCTAGCCTGAAACGGAAACCCACCACCAGCCCTACACCTTACCCTACGCCGTACCATACTCCTGGAGCGTACGCTGGAACTGAACCCTGCGTCAGATGCAGCCTGACCCTCCCACGTTTCCGTACCCTCACCTGTGCCCTAAGCCTTCCCGTTCCCTAACCCTAACCCTAGCCCGGAACAGAGACCCACCACCAGCCCTACACCTTACCCTACGTCGAAGCCTACTCCTGCCCAGAAGCTGACACTGACACGTGCGTGAGCACGTAGCCTGACCCTCCCACTTTTCCGTACCCTCACCTGTGCCCTAAGCCTTGCCGTTCGCTAACCCTAACCCTAGCCCAGAACGGAAACCCACCACCGGGCCTACACTTTACCCTACGCCGAAGCCTACACCTGGGCGTACGCTGTCATTGACCCGTGTGTCAGCACGTAGTCTGACACTCCCACGTTTCCGTAACCTCACCTGTGCTCTAAGCCTTGCGATTCCCTACCCCTAACCCTAGCCCGGAACGGAATCCCACGACCACCCCTACAGCATACCCTACGCCGTACCCAACTCCTGGCCCGTACGGTGGCACTGACCTGTGTGTCAGCACGTAGCCTGCCTCTCACACGTTTCTATACCCTCACCTGTGCCCTAAGCCTTACCGTACCCTAACCCTAACCCTAGCCCGGAAAGGAAACCCACCACCAGCCCTACACCTTACCGTACGCCGTAGCCTACGCCGGGCCATATGCTGGCACTGACCCGTGTGTTAGCACGTAGCATGACCCTCCCACGTTTCCATACCCTCACCTGTGCCCTATGCCTTGCCATTCCCTAACCCTAACCCTAGCCCTGGAAGGAAACCAACCACCAGCCCTACACCTTACCCTACGCTGTTGCCTACTCCTGGCCTGTACGCTGGCACTGACACGTGCGTCAGCACATAGCCTGTCCCTCACCCATTTCCGTAACCTCACCTGTGCCCTAATGCTTGTCATGCCCTAACCCTAACCCTAGCCCAGAGCAGAAACCCACCACCAGCCCTAAACCTTACCCTACGCCGTAGCCTATTCCTGGCCTGTACGCTGGCACTGATCCGTGCGTCAGCACTTAGCCTGACCCTCCCACGTTCCCGTACCCTCACCTCTGTCCTAAGCCTTGCCGTTCCATAACCCTAACCATAACCCCGAACGGAAACCTACCACCAGCCCTACACCTTACTCTACGCCATAGCCCACTCCTGGCCCATACGCTGGCACTGACTTGTGCGTCAGCACGTAGCCTGCCCCTCCCACGTTTCCGTATCCTCACCCGAACCCGAAGCCTTGTCATTCCCTAAACCTAACCTTAGCCCGTAAAGGAAACCCACCACCAGCCCTACACCTTACCCTACGCCGTACCTTACTCCTGGCCCGTACGCTGGCACTGACCCGTGCGTCAGAACATAGCCTGAACCTCCCACGTTTCCGTACCCGCACCTGTGCCCTAAGGCTTGTCCTTCTCAAGCCCTAACCCTATCCCGGAACGGAAAACCACCCCCTGCCCTAAACCTTACCCTACACTGTACCCTACTTCTGGCCAGTACACTGGCACTGACCCGTGCGTCAGCATGTACCCTGACCCTCCCACGTTTCCGTACCCTCACCCGTGCCCTAAGCCTTGCCGTTCCCTAACCCTAACACTACACCTTACCCTACGCCGTACCCTACTCTTGGCCCGTACGCTGGCACTGACCCGTGCGTCAACACGTAGCATGACCCTCCCACGTTTCCGTACCATCTTCTGTGCCCTAAGCTTTGCCATTCCCTAACCCTAACCCTAGCCCAGAATGGAAACCCACCACCAGCCCTACACCTTACCCTACGCCGTACCCTAATCCTGCCCCGTACGCTAGCACTGACCCGTGCGTCAGCATGGAGCCTGACACTCCCACGTTTCCGTACCCTCACCTGTGCCCTAAGCCTCGCCGTTCCCTAAACCTAACCCTAGCCCGGAACGGAGACCCACCATCAGCCCTACCCCTTACCCTTGTCGAAGCCTACTCCTACCCAGAAGCTGACACTGACACGTGCTTGAGCACGTACCCAGACCCTCCCACTTTTCCTTACCCTCACCTGTTCCCTAAGCCTTGCGTTCGCTAACCCTTACCCTGGCCCGGAACGGAAACCCACCACCGGGCCTACACCTTACACTACGCCGAAGACTACACCTGGGCATACGCTGTCATTGACCCGTGCGTCAGCACGTATTGTGACCCCCCAACGTTTCTGTAACCTCACCTGTGCCCTAAGTCTTGTGGTTCCCTTCCCCTAACAGTTGCCTGGAAAGGAAACCCACCACCACCCCTACACCATAACCAACGTCATACCCAACTCCTGCCCCGTACAGTGGCACTGACACGTGTGTCAGCACGTAGCATGCCTTTCCAACGTTTCCTTACCCTGACCTGTGCCCTAAGCCTCGCAATTCCCTAACACTAACCCTAGCCCGGAACAGAAACCCACCACCAGCCCTACACCTTACCCTACGCCGTACCCTATTCCTGGACCGTACGCTGGCAATGACACGTGATTCAGCATGTAGCCTGACCCACCCACGTTTCCGTACCCTCACCTGTGCCCTAAGCATTGCCTTTCCCTAACCCTAACCCTAGCCGCGAACGGAAACCCACCACCAGCCCTACACCTTACCGTACGCCGTACCCTACTCTTGGCCTATACGCTGGCACTGACCCGTGCGTCAGCGCGTAGCCTGACCCACCCACGTTTCCGTACCCTCACCTGCGCCCTAAGCCTTGCCGTTCCTTAACCCTAACCCTAGCCCGGAACGGGAAACCACAGCCAGCCCGACACCTTACCCTATGCCGTAAACGACTCCTGGCCCGTATGCTGGCACTGACCCGTGCGTCAGCACGTAGCCTGACCCTCCCACTTTTCCGAACCCTCACCTGTGCCCTAAGCCTTGCCGTTCCGTAACCCTAACCCTAGCCCGGAACGGAAACCCACCACCAACCCTAAACCTTACCCTACGCCGTACCATACTCCTGGCCCGTACGCTGGCACTGACCCGTGCGTCAGCATGTAGCCTGACCCTCCCACTTTTCCTTACCCTCACCTGTTCCCTAAGCCTTACCGATCCCTAACTCTAACCCTAGCCCGGAACGGAAACCCACCACCAGCCCTACACCCTACCCTACGTCGTAGCCTACTGCTGGCCCGTAAGCTGACACTCTCCCATGTGTCAGCCCGTAGCCTGCCTCTCCCACGTTTCCGTACCCTCACCTGTGCCCTAAGCCTTGCCGCTCCCTAACCCTAACCCTAGCCCAGAATGGACACCCACCACCAGCCTTACACTTTACCCTACGCCGTACTCTACACCTGGTCCATACCCTGGAACTAACCCTTGATTCAGCATGTAGCCTGACCCTCCGACGTTTCCATACCCTCACCTGTGCCCTAAGCCTTGCCATTCCCTAACCCTAACCCTAGCCCGGAACGGAAACCCACCACCAGCCCTACACCTTACCCTATGCCGTATCCTACTCCTGGCCCGTACACTGGCACTGACCCGTGCGTCAGCACGGAGCCTGACCCTCCCACGTTTCCGTACCTTAACCTGCGCCCTAAGACTTCCCATTCCCTAACCCTATCACTAGCCCGGAACAGAGACCCACCACCAGCCCTACACCTTACCCTACGTCGAAGCCGACTCCTGCCCAGAAGCTGACACTGACACGTGCGTGAGCACGTAGCCTGACCCTCCCACTTTTCCGTACCCTCACCTGTGCCCTAAGCCTTGCCGTTCGCTAACCCTAACCCTAGCCCAGAACGGAAACCCACCACCGGGCCTACACCTTACCCTACACCGAAGCCTACACCTGGGCGTACGCTGTCATTGACCCATGTGTCAGCACGTAGTCTGACACTCCCACGTTTCCATAACCTCACCTGTGCCCTAAGCCTTGCGGTTCCCTACCCCTAACCCTAGCCCGGAACGGAATCCCACGACCACCCCTACAGCATACCCTACGCCGTACCCAACTCCTGGCCCGTACGGTGGCTCTGACCTGTGTATCAGCACGTAGCCTGCCTCTCACACGTTTCCGTACTCTCACCTGTGCCCTAAGCCTTACCGTTACCTAACCCTAACCCTAGCCCGGAAAGGAAACCCACCACCAGCCCTACACCTTACCGTACGCCGTAGCCTACGCCGGGCCCATATGCTGGCACTGACCCGTGTGTTAGCACGTAGCATGACCCTCCCACGTTTCCATACCCTCACCTGTGCCCTATGCCTTGCCATTCCCTAACCCTAACCCTAACCCTAGCCCGGAAAGGAAACCAACCACCAGCCCTACACCTTACCCTACGCTGTTGCCTACTCCTGGCCTGTACGCTGGCACTGACACGTGCGTCAGCACATAGCCTGACCCTCCCCCATTGCCGTACCCTCACCTGTGCCCTAAGGCTTGTCGTGCCCTAACCCTAACCCTAGCCCAGAGCAGAAACCCACCAACAGCCCTAAACCTTACCCTACGCCGTGGCCTATTCCTGGCCCGTACGCTGGCACTGATCCGTGCGTCAGCACGTAGCCTGACCCTCCCACGTTCCCGTACCCTCACCTGTGTCCTAAGCCTTGCCATTCCATAACCCTAACCATAACCCCGAACGGAAACCTACCACCAGCCCTACACCTTACTCTACGCCATAGCCCACTCCTGGCCCATACGCTGGCACTGACCTGTGCGTCAGCACGTAGCGTGCCCCTCCCACGTTTCCGTATCCTCACCCGAACCCTAAGCCTTGTCATTCCCTAAACCTAACCTTAGCCGGAAAGGAAACCCACCCCCAGCCCTACACCTTACCCTACGCCGTACCTTACTCCTGGCCCGTACGCTGGCACTGATCCATGCGTCAGAACATAGCCTGAACCTCCCACGTTTCCGTACCCTCACCTGTGCCTTATGCCTTGCCGTTCCCTAACCCTAACGCTAGCCCGGAATGGTAACCCACCACCAGCCCTACACCGTACCCTACGCCATACCCTACTCTTGGCCTGTACGCTGGCACTGACCCGTGCGTCAGCACGTAGCCTGACCCACCCACGTTTCCGTACCCTCACCTGTGCCCTAAGCCTTGCCGTTCCGTAACCCTAACCCTAGCCCGGAACGGGAAACCACAGCCAGCCCGACACCTTACCCTACGCCGTACACGACTTCTGGCCCGTATGCTGTCACTGACCCATGCGTCAGCGCGTAGCCTGACACTCCCACGTTTCTGTACCCTCACCTGTGCCCTAAGCCTTGCCGTTCCCTGACCCTAACCCTACACCTTACACTACGCCGTACCCTACTCCTTGCCCGAACGCTGGCAGTGACCCATGCGTCAGCACGTAGCCTACCTCTCCCAACTTTCTGTACCCTCACCTGTGCCCTTAGCCTTGCCGTTCCCTTACCCTATACCGAAACGGAAACCCACCACCAGCCCTACACCTTACCCTACGCAGTAACTTACTCCTGGCCCGTACGCTGGAACTGACCCGTGCGTCAGCATGGAGCCTGACCCTCCCACGTTTCCGTACCCTCAACTGTGCCTTAAGCCTTCCCGATCCCTAACCCTAACCCTAGCCCAGAACGGAGACCCACCACCAGCCCTACACCTTACCGTACGTCGAAGCCTACTCCTGCCCGGAAGCTGACACTGACACGTGCGTGAGCACGTACCCTGACCCTCCCACTTTTCCGTACCCTCACCTGTGCCCTAAGCCTTGCCATTCGCTAACCCTTACCCTGGCCTGGAATGGAAACCCACCACCGGGCCTACACCTTACCCTACGCCGAAGCCTACACCTGGGTGTACGCTGTCATTGACCCGTGCATCAGCACGTAGTCTGACCCTCCCACGTTTACATAACCTCACCTGTGCCCTAAGTCTTTCGGTTCCCTACCCCTAACCCTTGCCTGGAACGGAAACCCACCACGACCCTTACACTATACCCTACGCCGTACCCAACTCCTGGCCCATACGCTGGCACTGACACGTTTTTCAGCACGTAGCCTGACCCTCCCACGTTTCCGTACCCTCACGTGTGCCCTAAGCCTTAACGTTCCCTAACCCTAACCCTAGACCCGAATGGACACCCACCGCCGCCCTTACACCATACCCTACGCCGTACCCTACTCCTGGTCAACACCCTGGCACTGACCCGTTCTTCAGCACGTAGGCTGACCCTCCCACGTTTCCGTACCCTCTCCTGTGCCCTAAGCCTTGCCTTTACCTATCCCTAACCCTAGCCCGGAACGGAAACCCACCAGAAACCCTAAACCTTAATGTATGCCGTAGCCTACTCCTGACCCGTAGGCTGGCAGTGACCATTGCGTCAGCACATAGCCTGCCTCTGCCACGTTTCCATACCCTCACCTGTGCACTAAGCCTTGCCGTTCCCTAACCCTAACCTGGAACGGAAAACCAACACCAGCCCTACACCTTACCCTACGCCGTACCCTAATCCTGCCCCGTACGCTGGCACTGGCCCGTGCGTCAGCACGTAGCCTGCCACTCCTACGTTTCCGTACCCTCACCTGTGTCCTAAGCCATGCCATTCCCTATCCCTAACCCTAGCCCGGAACATAAACCCACCACCAGCCCTAGACCTTACCCTACGCCGTACCCTAATTCTGACCCCTACACTGGCACTGACCTGTGCGTCAGCTCGTAGCCTGCCTCTCCCACGTTTCCGTACCCTCACCTGTGTCCTAAGCCTTGCCGTTCCCTAACCCTAACCCAAGCCTGGAACGGAAACCCACCACCAGCCCTAAACCTTACGTTACGACGTACCCTACTCCTGGCCCGTACGCTGGCACGGACCCGTGCGTCAACACGTAGCCTGCCACTCACACGTTTCTGTACGTTCACCTGTGCCCTAAGCCTTGCTGTTCCCTCACCCTAACCCTACCCCGGAACGGAAACCCACCACCAGCCCTAAACCTTACACTACGCCATACCCTACTCCTGGCCCGTACGCTGGCACTAACCCGTGCATCAGCATGTAGCCTGACCCTCCCACGATTCCATACGTTCACCTATGCCCTAAGCCTTGCCGTTCCCTAACCCTAACCCTAGCCCGGAATGGTATCTCACAACCAGCCCTACTCATTACCATACGCCGTACCCTATTCCTGGCCCGTACGCTGGCACTGTCGCATGCGTCAGCACCTAGCCTGACCTTCCCACGTTTCCTTACGCTCACCTGTGCCCTAAGCTTTGTCATTCCCTAACCCTAACACTAGCACGGAATGGAAACCCACCACCAGCCCTACACATTAGCCTACGCCGTAGCCTAATCCTGGCCCATACATTGGCACTGACCTGTGCGTAAGAACGTAGCCTGACCATCCCACGTTTCCGTACTCTCAGCTGTGCTCTAAGCCTTGCCGTTACCTAACCGTAAACCAAGCCCGGAACGGAAACCCACCACCAGACTTACACCTTACCCTACGCAGTACCCTACTCCTGGCCCATACGGTGGCACTGACACGTGCGTGAGCACGTAGCCTGACCCACCCACGACCCTCCCAATACAGAAATGGGCAGAAGATCTCAAGAGACGTTTCTTCAAAGAAGACACAGATATGACCAAGACGCACATGAAAAGCTGCTCAACATCACTAATTATTAGAGAAATGCAAATCAAATCTACAATGAGGTATCACCTCATAACTGTTAGAATCGGCATCATCAGAAAACCTACAAACAACAAATTCTGGGGAGGGTGTGGACAAAAGGAGCCCTCTTCCACTATTGGTTGGAATGTAAATTGATACAGTCATTATGGAGAACAGAATGGAGTTTCCTTAAAAAAACTAGAAATAGAATTACCATCTGATCCAGCAATCCCACTTCTGGGCATAGACCCAGAGAAAACCATAAATCAAAAAGGCACATTCACCACAATGTTCATTGCAGCACTATTTACAATAGCCTGGTAATGGAAGCAACCTAAATGCCCACAGACAGATGAATGGATAAACATGGGGTACATATATAAAATGGAATATTACTCGGCCATAAAAGGAATGAAACTGGGTCATTTGTAGAGACATCAATGGATCTAGAGACTGTCATACAGAATGAAGTAAGTCAGAAAGAGGAAAACAAATATTGTATATTAATGCATATATGTGGAACCTAAAAAATGGTACAGATGAACTGGTTTGCAGGGAAGAAATAGAGACACAGAGGTAGAGAACAAACATATGGACACCAAGTGTGCGAAGCCATGGGGTGGTGGTGGTGGGATGAGTTGGGAGTTTGAGATTGACCTGTATACATATATATGCATAAAATACATAACTAATAATAACCCGCTGTATAAAAAAGTAAATAAAATTAAATTTCAAAATTTTAAAATATAAAATTTAAAAATAAAACAGAAAAAAGTTCTTCCCTTCACACAGATGTATTTATAGGAATGAATTATTTCCATGCTTATATCTATAAATACATAAAAGAGGAATAAAATCTAACTTGAACCATAAACGAAAAAAAAACCTGAACCCACCAGTTATACAGAGGAAAACCCTATCAGGGCACTTGCTTCACTGGTAAACAATTGTGAAATTGGTCAGAGGTGGGGAATCATCTCCCGTACAGCCAGCAACCCACCCCACATGCAAGGAGCGTCCTCATTGCAAAGCTGGGGGACCGTGCCGAGGCATCTCTGAATAAAGGTGAGCTGAGCCCCAGGCCAGCTGCAGCTGAACTGTTCCCACCCTTCCCAGGTAAAACACCTGAATATGTACAAAGGCTTGAAAACCTAGAGGAAGGGCCGTGGAGCCACACCAGCGACAGCACGCAGGCCAACTTGGTGACTGCAGGCCAGCCAGGTTGATCCTGGCCCCGTGCGCTCTTCCGGAAGATTTCCATTGTCCTGCCTGAGATACCCCTCTTGTCCCGGGCCCCACTGCATTTTTCCTTCCTCACCTCTGTCCGGAGAGAAATTCCAGCGGAAGGTATGGGTGACACATCCTCTTCTTTACAGGTGGCAGCCTGGCAACTCCTGCAGAAAGGCCAGCAGAACCCCACTCACACCGGGCCACCAACAAAGCTGTGGCCCCTCACTCCCTCCCACCAGCACAGCCCCGAGACTGCTGACGGGGCAGAGAATATGGAGTCAGGCACAGCTTCAGGGGCTATTGCTGCCTGGAGCACTGTTTATATTGACCTCAACCAGGCAGACCTGGGGAGGGCCGGCCGGCAGGGTAAGGCTGCCCAGGTCAGCTAATCCACAACCCTCAGGGAATCACATTGTTGAAAATGGACCTCGCTAAGGCAGAATAGAAGCCAAGGAAAATAAGGACACAATGCCATTTGCAGCGCTGTAGATGAGTCTAGATGTAATCACGTGACTTGTAGTAAGTCAGAAAGTGAAAGACACATATCATTTCACATCACTTATAAGTGTTACCTAAAATAGAAACCAGGGCAGTCATTTCCACTGAGAAGTGCAATCATAGATTCATTAAACAAACTTATGGTTCACCAATGGAAAGGGGTGAGGATTGGTTTCATTACGATATTGGGGTTAACAGACATATACAAACACAGGTGACATATATAATCAACTAAGACCTACTGAATACAAAGAGAAGACTACTCAACATTCTGTCATAACGTACATGGGAAAAGGATCCCAGGAAGCACAGACATCTGTATATGTGTCAAAGAACCACATCTTCCACACCTACAACAAGCCAAACATTTTAATCAAACTTGCTGTAATAAAAAATAAAAAATTAAATTAAAAACACGAACAAGAAGTAGTGAGACAAACATGAGGGGATTTCTCCTGGCACATTCCATTCTAAATTCCAATCTAGAACACGACTTCCATTGAGGCTCTGTTGCACTAATAACCAGGTTTGAAAGAGAGAACTGCTGCCACCTTGTGGCCGTTTCACACAACAGCAGTTTTAATCCCAGCGCTAAAGGTCAGGTGATATTCAAAATCATTGCAGGCCTGTAAATGACACCTGCCCTGAAAACAAATCCTGGGGTCACATATCGACCAAAAAATTCAAAGGACGTCCATATTTCAAAACGACCGTTTCAAAAGCCATATTTTACGCACATTAGTGTTCTGCTTCTTTGTCTTTCTTTCTTTTTTGGTTAAAAAAACGGGAATGGAAAAAGGCATCCCTCAGAAAGGGCGAAAATAGTTGCAAACGAATCAATGGACAAAGGTTTACTCTCCAATATATATAAACAGCTCATGCGACTTAATATTAAAAAAAACAAACAACCCAATACAAAAATGGGCAGAAGATCTAAAGAGACGTTTCTTCCAAGAAGACACAGAGATGGCCAAGTCGCACATGAAAAGCTGCTCAACAGCACTAATTATTAGAGAAATGCAAATCAAAACTACAATGAGGTATCACCTCACACCTGTTAGAATCGGCATCATCAGAAAATCTTCAAACAACAAATTCTGGGGAGGGTGGGGACAAAAGGATCCCTCTTCCACTATTGGTGGGAATTTAAATTGATACAGTCACTATGGAGAACAGTATGGAGTTTCCTTAAAAAAAATCTCGAAATAGAATTACCATCTGATCAAGCAATCCCACTTCTGGGCATATACCCAAAGAAAACCATAAATCAAAAAGGCACATTCACCACAATGTTCATTGCAGCACTATTTACAATAGCCAGGTAATGGAAGCAACCTAAATGCCCACAGACAGATGAATGGATAAAGATGGGGTACATATATAAAATGGAATATTACTCGGCCATAAAAAGGAATGAAACTGGGTCATTTGTAGAGACATCGATAGATCTAGAGACTGTCTACAGAATGAAGTAAGTCAGAAAGAGGAAAACAAATATTGTATATTAATGCATATATGTGGAACCTAAAAAATGGTACAGATGAACTGGTTTGCAGGGAAGAAATAGAGACACAGAGGTAGAGAACAAACGTATGGACACCAAGTGTGGGCAGCCCTGGGTTGGTGGTTGTGGGATGAGTTGGGAGTTGGCGATTGACCTGTATACATGTATATGCATAAAATACATAACTAATAATAACCCGCTGTATAAAAAAGTAAATAAAATTTAATTTCAAAATTTTAAAATATAAAATTTAAAAATGAGAAAAAGGATCTCCTCTTCAAACAGATGCATTTATAGGAATGAATTATTTCCATGCTTATATCTATAAATACATAAATGAGGAATAAAATCTAACTGGAACCATAAACGAAAAAAAACCTGAACCCACCAGTTATACAGAGGAAAGCACTATCAGGGCACTTGCTCCAGCGGTAAACAATTCTGAAATTGGTCAGAGGTGGAGAATCATCTCCCATACAGCCAGCAACACACCCCCCACGCAAGGAGATTCCTCATTGCAAAGCTGGGGGACCGTGCCAAGGCATCTCTGAAAAAAGTTGAGCTGAGCCCCAGGCCACCTGCTGCTGAACTGTTCCCACCCTTCCCAGGTAAAACACCTGAATATGTACAAGGGCTTGAAAGCCTAGAGGAAGGGCCGTGAAGCCACACCAGCAACAGCACGCAGGCCAATTTGGTGCCTGCAGGACAGCCAGTGTGGTCCTGGCACCGGGCGCTCTTCCGGAAGCTTTCCATTGTCTTGTCTGAGATACCCCACCTGTCCCGGCCCACACTGCTTTTTTCCTTCCTCACCTCTGTCCACTGAGAAATTCCAGCGGAAGGTATGGGTGACACATTCTCTTCTTTACAGGTGGCAGCCTGGCAACTCCTCCAGAAAGGCCAGCAGAACCCCACTCACAACGGGCCACCAACAAAGCTGTGACCCCTCACTCCCTCCCACCAGCACAACCCCGAGACTGCTGACGGGGCAGAGAATATGGAGTCAGGCACAGCTTCAGGGCCTATTGCTGTTTGGAGAGCTGTTTATATTGACCTCCAGCAGGCAGACCTGGGGAGGGCCGGCCGGCAGGGTAAGGCTGCCCAGGTCAGCTAATCCACAACCCTCAGGGAATCACATTGTTGAAAATGGACTTCGCTAAAGCAGAATAGAAACCAAGGAAAATAAGGACACAATGCCATTTGCAGCACCGTAGATGAGTCTAGAGGTAATCACATGACTTGTAGTAAGTCAGAAAGTGAAAGACACATATCATATCATATCACTTATAGGTGTTACCTAAAACAGATAGCAGGGCAGTTATTTCCACTGAGAAGGGCAATCACAGGTTCATTAAACAAACTTATGGTTCACCAATGGAAAGGTGTGAGGATTGGTTTCATTATAATATCGGGGTTAACAGACATATACAAACAGAGGTGACATATATAATCACCAAAGACCTATGGAATACCAAGAGAAGACTACACAACATTCTGTCATAACGTACATGGTAAAGGATCCCAGGAAGAACAGACATCTGTATATGTGTAAAAGAACCACATCTTCCACACCTACAACAAGCCAAACATTGTAATCAAACTTGCTATAATAAAAAATAAAAGAAATAAATTAAAAATACGAACAAGAAGTAGGGAGACAAACTTGAGGGGCTTTCTCCTGGCACATTCCATTCTAAATTCCAAAATAGAACACGACGTCCTTTGAGGCTCTGTTTCCCTGGTAACCAGATGTGTTAAGGGAGAACTGCTGCCACCTTGTGGCCGTTTCACACAACAGCAGCTTTAATCCCAGCGCTAATGGTCAGTTGATATTCAAAATCATTGCAGGCCTGTGAATGACACGTACCCTGAAAACAAATCCTGGGGTCACATATCGACCAAAAAATTCAAAGGACGTCCATATTTCAAAACGACCGTTTCAAAAGATATATTTTATGCACATTAGTGTTCTGCTTCTTTTTCTTTCTTTCTTTTTTGGTTAAAAAAACGGGAATGGAAAAAGGCATCCCTCAGAATGGGCGAAAATAGTTGCAAACGAATCAGTGGACAAAGGTTTAATCTCCAATATATATAAACAGCTCATGCAGCTTAATATTAAAAAAACAAACAACCCAATACAAAAATGGGCAGAATATCTAAAGAGACGTTTCTTCAAAGAAGACACAGAGATGGCTAAGACGCACATGAAAAGCTGCTCAACAGCACTAATTATTAGAGATATGCAAATCAAAACTATAATGAGGTATCACCTCACACCTGTTAGAATCGGCATCATCAGAAAATCTACAAACAACAAATTCTGGGGAGGGTGCGGACAAAAGGAGCCGTCTTCCTCTATGGTGGGAATGTAAATTAATACAATCACTATGGAGAACAGTATGGAGTTTCCTTAAAAAAACTAGAAATAGAAACCTTGACTTTCCCTAACCCTAACCATAGCCCGGAACGGAAACCTACCACCAACCCAACACCTTATCTATGCCGTACACTAATCTTAATCCGTACGCTGGCACTAACCGGTGAGTCAACACGTACCCTGACCCTAACACGTTTCCGTACCCTCAGCTGTGCCCTAAACATTGCCGTTGCCTATCCTTAACCTTAGCCCGGAATAGAAACCTACCATCAGCCCTACACCTTACCCTAAGCCGTACCCTAATCCTAAACCATACGTCAACACGTACCCTTACCCTAACACGTTTCCATACCCTCACCTCTTCCATAAACCTTGCCGTTCCCTAACCCTAACCCTAGCCCAGAACGGAAACCTACCACCAACCCTACACCTTACCTTACGCCGTACCCTAATCCTAATTCGTATGCTGACACTAACTTGTGCATCAACACGTACCCTGACCCTAACACGTTTCGTACCCTCACCTGTGCCCTAAACTTTGCCGGTCCCTAAACATAACCCTAGACTGGAACGGAAACGTACCACCAACCCTACACCTTACTCTATGCGGTACCCTAATCCTCCTACGTACGCTGACACTAACCCGTGAGTCAACACGTACCCTGAACCTAACACATTTCCGTACCATCACCTGTGCCCAAAACCTTGCAATTCGCTAACCCTAACCCTACAACGGAATGGAAACCTACCGCCCTCCGTACACCTTACCCTACGCCGTACCCTAATCCTAATGCGTACGATGACACTATTCCATGCATCAACATGTACCATGACCCTAACACATTTCTGTACACTCACCTGTGCCCTAAACCTTGCCGTACCCTAACACTAACCCTAGCCCAGAATGGAAAACTACCACAAACCGTACAGCATACCCTACACGGTACCCTAATCCTAATCCGTACACTGACACTAAGCCGTGCGTCAACACGTACACTGACCCTAACACTTTTCCGTACCCTCACCTGTGCCCTAAACCATGCCGTTGCCTAACCCTAACCCTAGCCCAAAACGGAAACCTACCACCAACCCTACACGTTACCCTACACCATACCCTAATCATAATCCGAGCGTCAACACGTACCATGACCCTAACACATTTCCGTACCCTCACCTATGCCCTAAACCTTGCCGTTCCATAACACTAACCCTAGCCTGGAATGGAAACCTACCACCAACCCTAGACTTTAACCTAAGAAGGACCATAAACCTACTCCGTACGCTGACACTAACCCATGCGTCAACACTTACCCTGACCCTAACACGTTTCCGTAACTTCACCTGTGACCTAAACCTTGCCATTCCCTAACCCTAACCCTAGCCCACAACGGAAACCTACCACCAAACCTACACCTTACCCTAAGCCGTACCCTAATGCTAATCCATATGTCAACACGTACCCTGACACTAACACGTTTCCATACCCTCATCTGGGCCCAAAACCTTGCCGTTCCCTAACACTAACCCTAGCCTGGAACGGAAACCTACCACCAACCATACACCTTACCCTATGCCGCACCATAATCCTCATCTGTACGTTCACACTAACCCGTGCGTCAACACGTACCCTGAGCCTAACACGTTTCAATACCCTCACGTGTGCCCTAAACCTTGTCATTCCCTAACCCTAACCCAAGCACGGAACGGAAACCTACCACCAACACAACACCTTACCCTAAGCCATACCGTAATCCTAATCTGTACGTCAACATGTACCCTGACCCTAAAACGTTTCCGTACCCTCACCTGTGCCCTAAACATTGCCATTCCCTAACCCTAACCCTAGCACGGAACGGAAACCTACCACCAACCCTACACATTACCCTACGCCGTACCCTAATCCTAATCCATACGCTGACACTAACCCGTGTTTCAACACGTACCTTGACTGTAACAAGTTTCTGTAAGCTCACCTGTGCCCAAACTTTGCCAATCCCTAAGCCTAACCCTAGCCCGGAAAGGAAACCGACCACCAGCCCAACACATTACCCTACACCGAAGCCTACTCCTGGCCCGTACGCTGGCACTGACCCGTGTGTCATCACGTAGCCTGACCCTCCGACGTTTCCATACCCTCACCTGTGCCCTAAGCCTTGTCGTTCCCTAACCCTAGACCGGAACGGAAACCCACCACCAGCCCTACACCTTACCCTATGCCGTACCCTACTCCTGGCCCGTACGCTGGCACTGACACGTGCGTCAGCACGGATCCTGACCCTCCCACGTTTCCGTACCCTCACCTTTGCCCTAAACCTTGCCATTCCCTAACCCTAACCCTAGCCTGGAAAGGAAACCAACCACAAGTCCTACACCTTAACCTAAGCCATTGCCTACTCCTGGCCTGTATGCTGGCACTGACCCGTGCGTCACCACGTAGCCTGACCGTCCCCCGTTTCTGTACCCTCACCTGTGCCCTAAGCCTTGCCGTTCCCTAACCCTAACCCTAGCCCGAAACGGAAACCCACCACCAGCCCTACACCTTACCCTACGCCGTACCATACTCCTGGAGCGTACGCTGGAACTGAACCCTGCGTCAGATGCAGCCTGACCCTCCCACGTTTCCGTACCCTCACCTGTGCCCTAAGCCTTCCCGTTCCCTAACCCTAACCCTAGCCCGGAACAGAGACCCACCACCAGCCCTACACCTTACCCTACGTCGAAGCCTTCTCCTGCCCAGAAGCTGACACTGACACGTGCGTGAGCACGTAGCCTGACCCTCCCACTTTTCCGTACCCTCACCTGTGCCCTAAGCCTTGCCGTTCGCTAACCCCAACCCTAGCCCAGAACGGAAGTCCACCACCGGGCCTACACCTTACCCTACGCCGAAGCCTACACCTGGGCGTACGCTGTCATTGACCCGTGTGTCAGCACGTAGTCTGACACTCCCACGTTTCCGTAACCTCACCTGTGCCCTAAGCCTTGCGATTCCATACCCCTAACCCTAGCCCGGAACGGAATCCCACGACCACCCCTACAGCATACCCTACGCCGTACCCAACTCTTGGCCCGTACGGAGGCACAGACCCGTGCGTCAACACGTAGCCTGCCACTCACACGTTTCTGTACGTTCACCTGTGCCCTAAGCCTTGCTGTTCCCTCACCCTAACCCTAGCCCGGAACGGAAACCCACCACCAGCCCTAAATCTTACCCTACGCCATACCCTACTCCTGGCCCGTATGCTGGCACTAACCCATGTGTCAGCACGTAGCCTGACACTCCCACGATTCCATACGTTCACCTGTGCCCTAAGCCTTGCCGTACCCTAACCCTAACCCTAGCCCGGAATGGTATCTCACAACCAGCCCTACACATTACCCTACGCCGTACCCTATTCCTGGCCCGTACGCTGGCACTGACGCATGCGTCAGCACCTAGCCTGACCTTCCCACGTTTCCGTACCCTCACCAGTGCCCTAAGCTTTGTCATTCCCTAACCGTAACACTAGCACGGAACGGAAACCCACCACCAGCCCTACACATTAGCCTACGCCGTAGCCTGATACTGGCCCGTACATTGGCACTGACACGTGCGTAAGAACGTAGCCTGACCATCCCACGTTTCCGTACTCTCAGCTGTGCCCTAAGCCTTGCCGTTCCCTAACCGTAAACCAAGCCCGGAACGGAAACCCACCACCAGACTTACACCTTACCCTACGCAGTACCCTACTCCTGGCCCTTACGGTGGCACTGACACGTGCGTGAGCACGTAGCCTGACCCACCCACGACCCTCCCAATACAGAAATGGGCAGAAGATCTCAAGAGACGTTTCTTCAAAGAAGACACAGATATGACCAAGACGCACATGAAAAGCTGCTCAACATCACTAATTATTAGAGAAATGCAAATCAAAAGTACAATGAGGTATCACCTTATAACTGTTAGAATCGGCATCATCAGAAAATCTACAAACAACAAATTCTGGGGAGGGTGTGGACAAAAGGAGCCCTCTTCCACTATTGGTGGGAATGTAAATTGATACAGTCACTATGGAGAACAGTATGGAGTTTCCTTTAAAAAACTAGAAATAGAATTACCATCTGACCCAGCAATCCCACTTTTGGGCATATACCCAGAGACAACCATAAATCAAAAAGGCACATTCACCACAAGGTTCATTGCAGCACTATTTACAATAGCCAGGTAATGGAAGCAACCTAAATGCCCACAGACAGATGAATGGATAAAGATGGGGTACATGTATAAAATGGAATATTACTCGGCCATAAAAAGGAATGAAACTGGGTCATTTGTAGAGACATCGATGGATCTAGAGACTGTCATACAGAATGAAGTAAGTCAGAAAGAGGAAAACAAATATTGTATATTAATGCATATATGTGGAACCTAAAAAATGGTACAGATGAACTGGTTTGCTGGGAAGAAATAGAGACACAGAGGTAGAGAACAAACGTATGGACACCAAGTGTGGGAAGCCATGGGGTGGTGGTGGTGGGATGAGTTGGGAGTTTGCGATTGACCTGTATACATGTATATGCATAAAATACATAACTAATAATAACCCGCTGTATAAAAAAGTAAATAAAATTAAATTTCAAAATTTTAAAATATAAAATTTAAAAATAAAACAGAAAAAAGATCTTCCCTTCACACAGATGTATTTATAGGAATGAATTATTTCCATGCTTATATCTATAAATACATAAAAGAGGAATAAAATCTAACTTGAACCATAAACGAAAAAAAACCCTGAACCCACCAGTTTTACAGAGGAAAACCCTATCAGGTCACTTGCTCCAGCGGTAAACAATTCTGAAATTGGTCAGAGGTGGGGAATCATCTCCCATACAGCCAGGAACCCACCCCCCATGCAAGGAGCGTCCTCATTGCAAAGCTGGGGGACCGTGCCGAGGCATCTCTGAATAAAGGTGAGCTGAGCCCCAGGCCAGCTGCTGCTGAACTGTTCCCACCCTTCCCAGGTAAAACACCTGAATATGTACAAATGCTTGAAAGCCTAGAGGAAGGGCCGTGGAGTCACACCAGCGACAGCACGCAGGCCAACTTGGTGACTGCAGGCCAGCCAGGGTGATCCTGGCCCCGGGCGCTCTTCCGGAAGCTTTCCATTGTCCTGCCTGAGATACCCATCTTGTCCCGGCCCCCACTGCTTTTTTCCTTCCTCACCTCTGTCCGGAGAGAAATTCCAGCGGAAGGTATGAGTGACACATCCTCTTCTTTACAGGTGGCAGCCTGGCAACTCCTGCAGAAAGGCCAGCAGAACCCCACTCACACCGGGCCACCAACAAAGCTGTGGCCCCTCACTCCCTCCCACCAGCACAGCCCCGAGACTGCTGACGGGGCAGAGAATATGGAGTCAGGCACAGCTTCAGGGGCTATTGCTGCCTGGAGCGCTGTTTATATTGACCTCAACCAGGCAGACCTGGGGAGGGCCGGCCGGCAGGGTAAGGCTGCCCAGGTCAGCTAATCCACAACCCTCAGGGAATCACATTGTTGAAAATGGACCTCGCTAGGCAGAATAGAAGCCAAGGAAAATAAGGACACAATGCCATTTGCAGCACCGTAGATGAGTCTAGAGGTAATCACGTGACTTGGAGTAAGTCAGAAAGTGAAAGACACATATCATTTCATATCACTTATAGGTGTTACCTAAAATAGAAACCAGGGCAGTCATTTCCACTGAGAAGTGCAATCATAGATTCATTAAACAAACTTATGGTTCACCAATGGAAAGGTGTGAGGATTGGTTTCATTACGATATCGGGGTTAACAGACATATACAAACAGAGGTGACATATATAATCACCAAAGACCTACGGAATACCAAGAGAAGACTACTCAACATTCTGTCATAACGTACATGGGAAAAGGTTCCCAGGAAGAACAGACATCTGTATATGTGTCAAAGAACCACATCTTCCACACCTACAACAAGCCAAACATTGTAATCAAACTTGCTATAATAAAAAAATAAAAAAATTAAATTAAAAATACGAACAAGAATTAGGGAGTCAAACTTGAGGGGCTTTCTCCTGGCACATTCCATTCTAAATTCCAATCTAGAACACGACGTCCATTGAGGCTCTGTTGCCCGAGTAACCAGATGTGTTAAGGGAGAACTGCTGCCAGCTAGTGGCCGTTTCACACAACAGCAGCTTTAATCCCAGGGCTAATGGTCAGTTGATATTCAAAATCATTGCAGGCCTGTAAATGACACCTGCCCTGAAAACAAATCCTGGGGCCACATATCGACCAAAAAATTTAAAGGACGTCCATATTTCAAAACGACCGTTTCAAAAGGCATATTTTATGCACATTAGTGTTCTGCTTCTTTTTCTTTCTTTCTTTTTTGGTTAAAAACACGGGAATGGAATAAGGCATCCCTCAGAAGGGGCGAAAATAGTTGCAAACGAATCAATGGACAAAGGTTTAATCTCCAATATATATAAACAGCTCATGCAGCTTATTAAGAAAACAAACAACCCAATACAAAAATGGGCAGAAGATCTAAAGAGACGTTTCTTCAAAGAAGACACAGAGATGGCCAAGACGCATATGAAAAGCTGCTCAAGAGCACTAATTATTAGAGAAATGCAAATCAAAACTACAATGAGGTATCACCTCACACCTGTTAGAATCGGCATCATCAGAAAATCTACAGACAACAAATTCTGGGGAGGGTGTGGACAAAAGGAGCCCTCTTCCACTATTGGTGGGAATGTAAATTGATACAGTCACTATGGAGAACAGTATGGAGTTTCCTTTAAAACCTAGAAATAGAATTACCATCTGACCCAGCAATCCCACTTTTGGGCATATACCCAGAGACAACCATAAATCAAAAAGGCACATTCACCACAAGGTTCATTGCAGCACTATTTACAATAGCCAGGTAATGGAAGCAACCTAAATGCCCACAGACAGATGAATGGATAAAGATGGGGTACATATATAAAATGGAATATTACTCGGCCATAAAAAGGAATGAAACTGGGTTATTTGTAGAGACATCGATGGATCTAGAGACTGTCATACAGAATGAAGTAAGTCAGAAAGAGGAAAACAAATATTGTATATTAATGCATATATGTGGAACCTAAAAAATGGTACAGATGAACTGGTTTGCAGGGAAGAAATAGAGACACAGAGGTAGAGAACAAACGTATGGACACCAAGTGTGGGAAGCCATGGGGTGGTGGTGGTGGGATGAGTTGGGAGTTTGCGATTGACCTGTATACATGTATATGCATAAAATACATAACTAATAATAACCCGCTGTATAAAAAAGTAAATAAAATTAAATTTCAAAATTTTAAAATATAAAATTTAAAAATAAAACAGAAAAAAGTTCTTCCCTTCACACAGATGTATTTATAGGAATGAATTATTTCCATGCTTATATCTATAAATACATAAAAGAGGAATAAAATCTAACTTGAACCATAAACGAAAAAAAACCCTGAACCCACCAGTTATACAGAGGAAAACCCTATCAGGGCACTTGATCCAGCGGTAAACAATTCTGAAATTGGTCAGAGGTGGGGAATCATCTCCCATACAGCCAGCAACCCACCCCCTATGCAAGGAGCGTCCTCATTGCAAAGCTGGGGGACCGTGCCGAGGCATCTCTGAAGAAAGGTGAGCTGAGCCCCAGGCCAGCTGCTGCTGAACTGTTCCCACCCTTCGCAGGTAAAACACCTGAATATGTACAAAGGCTTGAAAGACTAGAGGAAGGGCCGTGGAGCCACACCAGCGACAGCACGCAGGCCAACTTGGTGACTGCAGGCCAGCCAGGGTGATCCTGGCCCCGGGCGCTCTTCCTGAAGCTTTCCATTGTCCTGCCTGAGATACCCCTCTTGTCCCGGCCCCCACTGCTTTTTTCCTTCCTCACCTCTGTGCGGAGAGAAATTCCAGCGGAAGGTATGGGTGACACAACATCTTCTTTACAGGTGGCAGCCTGGCAACTCCTGCAGAAATGCCAGCAGAACCCCACTCACACCGGGCCACCAACAAAGCTGTGGCCCCTCACTCCCTCCCACCAGCACAGCCCCGAGACTGCTGACGGGGCAGGGAATATGGAGTCAGGCACAGCTTCAGAGGCTATTGCTGCCTGGAGCGCTGTTTATATTGACCTCAACCAGGCAGACCTGGGGAGGGCCGGCCGGCAGGGTAAGGCTGAACAGGTCAGCTAATCCACAACCCTCAGGGAATCACATTGTTGAAAATGGACCTCGCTAAGGCAGAATAGAAGCCAAGGAAAATAAGGACACAATGCCATTTGCAGCACCGTAGATGAGTCTAGAGCTAATCACGTGACTTGGAGTAAGTCAGAAAGTGAAAGACACATATCATTTCATATCACTTATAGGTGTTACCTAAAATAGAAACCAGGGCAGTCATTTCCACTGAGAAGTGCAATCATAGATTCATTCAACAAACTTATGGTTCACCAATGGAAAGGTGTGAGGATTGGTTTCATTACGATATCGGGGTTAACAGACATATACAAACAGAGGTGACATATATAATCACCAAAGACCTACGGAATACCAAGAGAAGACTACTCAACATTCTGTCATAAGGTACATGGGAAAAGGATCCCAGGAAGAACAGACATCTGTATATGTGTAAAAGAACCACATCTTCCACACCTACAACAAGCCAAACATTGTAATCAAACTTGCTATAACAAAAAATAAAAAAATTAAATTAAAAATACGAACAAGAATTAGGGAGTCAAACTTGAGGGGCTTTCTCCTGGCACATTCAATTCTAAATTCCAATCTAGAACACGACGTCCATTGAGGCTCTGTTGCCCTAGTAACCAGATGTGTTAAGGGAGAACTGCTGCCAGCTAGTGGCCGTTTCACACAACAGCAGCTTTAATCCCAGGGCTAATGGTCAGTTGATATTCAAAATCATTGCAGGCCTGTAAATGACACCTGCCCTGAAAACAAATCCTGGGGCCACATATCGACCAACAAATTTAAAGGACGTCCATATTCCAAAACGACCGTTTCAAAAGGCATATTTTATGCACATTAGTGTTCTGCTTCTTTTTCTTTCTTTCTTTTTTGGTTAAAAACACGGGAATGGAATAAGGCATCCCTCAGAAGGGGCGAAAATAGTTGCAAACGAATCAATGGACAAAGGTTTAATCTCCAATATATATAAACAGCTCATGCAGCTTATTAAGAAAACAAACAACCCAATACAAAAATGGGCAGACGATCTAAAGAGACGTTTCTTCAAAGAAGACACAGAGATGGCCAAGACGCACATGAAAAGCTGCTCAAGAGCACTAATTATTAGAGAAATGCAAATCAAAACTACAATGAGGTATCACCTCACACCTGTTAGAATCGGCATCATCAGAAAATCTACAGACAACAAATTCTGGGGAGGGTGTGGACAAAAGGAGCCCTCTTCCACTATTGGTGGGAATGTAAATTGATACAGTCACTATGGAGAACAGTATGGAGTTTCCTTTAAAAAACTAGAAATAGAATTACCATCTGACCCAGCAATCCCACTTTTGGGCATATACCCAGAGACAACCATAAATCAAAAAGGCACATTCACCACAAGGTTCATTGCAGCACTATTTACAATAGCCAGGTAATGGAAGCAACCTAAATGCCCACAGACAGATGAATGGATAAAGATGGGGTACATATATAAAATGGAATATTACTCGGCCATAAAAAGGAATGAAACTGGGTCATTTGTAGAGACATCGATGGATCTAGAGACTGTCATACAGAATGAAGTAAGTCAGAAAGAGGAAAACAAATATTGTATATTAATGCATATATGTGGAACCTAAAAAATGGTACAGATGAACTGGTTTGCAGGGAAGAAATAGAGACACAGAGGTAGAGAACAAACGTATGGACACCAAGTGTGGGAAGCCATGGGGTGGTGGTGGTGGGATGAGTTGGGAGTTTGCGATTGACCTGTATACATGTATATGCATAAAATACATAACTAATAATAACCCGCTGTATAAAAAAGTAAATAAAATTAAATTTCAAAATTTTAAAATATAAAATTTAAAAATAAAACAGAAAAAAGTTCTTCCCTTCACACAGATGTATTTATAGGAATGAATTATTTCCATGCTTATATCTATAAATACATAAAAGAGGAATAAGATCTAACTTGAACCATAAACGAAAAAAAACCCTGAACCCACCAGTTTTACAGAGGAAAACCCTATCAGGGCACTTGCTCCAGCGGTAAACAATTCTGAAATTGGTCAGAGGTGGGGAATCATCTCCCATACAGCCAGCAACCCACCCCCCATGCAAGGAGCGTCCTCATTGCAAAGCTGGGGGACCATGCCGAGGCATCTCTGAAGAAAGGTGAGCTGAGCCCCAGGCCAGCTGCTGCTGAACTGTTCCCACCCTTCCCAGGTAAAACACCTGAATATGTACAAAGGCTTGGAAGCCTACCGGAAGGGCCGTGGAGCCACACCAGCGACAGCACGCAGGCCAACTTGGTGACTGCAGGCCAGCCAGGGTGATCCTGGCCCCGGGCGCTCTTCCGGAAGCTTTCCATTGTCCTGCCTGAGATACCCCTCTTGTCCCGGCCCCCACTGCTTTTTTCCTTCCTCACCTCTGTGCGGAGAGAAATTCCAGCGGAAGGTATGGGTGACACATCCTCTTCTTTACAGGTGGCAGCCTGGCAACTCCTGCAGAAAGGCCAGCAGAACCCCACTCACACCGGGCCACCAACAAAGCTGTGGCCCCTCACTCTCTCCCACCAGCACAGCTCCGAGACTGCTGACGGGGCAGAGAATATGGAGTCAGGCACAGCTTCAGGGGCTATTGCTGCCTGGAGCGCTGTTTATATTGACCTCAAGCAGGCAGACCTGGGGAGGGCCGGCCGGCAGGGTAAGGCTGCCCAGGTCAGCTAATGCACAACCTTCAGGGAATCACATTGTTGAAAATGGACCTCGCTAAGGCAGAATACAAGCCAAGGAAAATAAGGACACAATGCCATTTGCAGCACCGTAGATGAGTCTAGAGGTAATCACGTGACTTGGAGTAAGTCAGAAAGTGAAAGACACATATCATTTCATATCACTTATAGGTGTTACCTAAAATAGAAACCAGGGCAGTCATTTCCACTGAGAAGTGCAATCATAGATTCATTCAACAAACTTATGGTTCACCAATGGAAAGGTGTGAGGATTGGTTTCATTACGATATCGGGGTTAACAGACATATACAAACAGAGGTGACATATATAATCACCAAATACCTACGGAATACCAAGAGAAGACTACTCAACATTCTGTCATAACGTACATGGGAAAAGGATCCCAGGAAGAACAGACATCTGTATATGTGTAAAAGAACCACATCTTCCACACCTACAACAAGCCAAACATTGTAATCAAACTTGCTATAATAAAAAATAAAAAAAAAAATAAATTAAAAATACGAACAAGAAGTAGGGAGTCAAACTTGAGGGGCTTTCTCCTGGCACATTCCATTCTAAATTCCAATCTAGAACACGACGTCCATTGAGGCTCTGTTGCCCTAGTAACCAGATGTGTTAAGGGAGAACTGCTGCCAGCTAGTGGCCGTTTCACACAACAGCAGCTTTAATCCCAGTGCTAATGGTCAGTTGATATTCAAAATCATTGCAGGCCTGTAAATGACACCTGCCCTGAAAACAAATCCTGGGGCCACATATCGACCAAAAAATTTAAAGGACGTCCATATTTCAAAATGACCGTTTCAAAAGGCATATTTTATGCACATTAGTGTTCTGCTTCTTTTTCTTTCTTTCTTTTTTGCTTAAAAACACGGGAATGGAAAAAGGCATCCCTCAGAAGGGGCGAAAATAGTTGCAAACGAATCAATGGACAAAGGTTTAATCTCCAATATATATAAACAGCTCATGCAGCTTTTTAAGAAAACAAACAACCCAATACAAAAATGGGCAGAAGATCTAAAGAGACGTTTCTACAAAGAAGACACAGAAATGGCCAAGACTCACATGAAAAGCTGCTCAAGAGCACTAATTATTAGAGAAATGCAAATCAAAACTACAATGAGGTATCACCTCACACCTGTTAGAATCGGCATCATCAGAAAATCTACAGACAACAAATTCTGGGGAGGGTGTGGACAAAAGGAGCCCTCTTCCACTATTGGTGGGAATGTAAATTGATACAGTCACTATGGAGAACAGTATGGAGTTTCCTTAAAAAACTAGAAATAGAATTACCATCTGACCCAGCAATCCCACTTTTGGGCATATACCCAGAGACAACCATAAATCAAAAAGGCACATTCACCACAAGGTTCATTGCAGGACTATTTACAATAGCCAGGTAATGGAAGCAACCTAAATGCCCACAGACAGATGAATGGATAAAGATGGGGTACATATATAAAATGGAATATTACTCGGCCATAAAAAGGAATGAAACTGGGTCATTTGTAGAGACATCGATGGATCTAGAGACTGTCATACAGAATGAAGTAAGTCAGAAAGAGGAAAACAAATATTGTATATTAATGCATATATGTGGAACCTAAAAAATGGTACAGATGAAATGGTTTGCTGGGAAGAAATAGAGACACAGAGGTAGAGAACAAACGTATGGACACCAAGTGTGGGAAGCCATGGGGTGGTGGTGGTGGGATGAGTTGGGAGTTTGCGATTGACCTATATACATGTATATGCATAAAATACATAACTAATAATAACCCGCTGTATAAAAAAGTAAATAAAATTAAATTTCAAAATTTTAAAATATAAAATTTAAAAATAAAACAGAAAAAAGTTCTTCCCTTCACACAGATGTATTTATAGGAATGAATTATTTCAATGCTTATATCTATAAATACATAAAAGAGGAATAAAATCTAACTTGAACCATAAACGAAAAAAAACCCTGAACCCACCAGTTATACAGAGGAAAACCCTATCAGGGCACTTGCTCCAGCGGTAAACAATTCTGAAATTGGTCAGAGGTGGGGAATCATCTCCCATACAGCCAGCAACCCACCCCCCATGCAAGGAGCGTCCTCATTGCAAAGCTGGGGGACCGTGCCGAGGCATCTCTGAAGAAAGGTGAGCTGAGCCCCAGGCCAGCTGCTGCTGAACTGTTCCCACCCTTCCCAGGTAAAACACCTGAATATGTACAAAGGCTTGAAAGCCTAGAGGAAGGGCCATGGAGCCACACCAGCGACAGCACGCAGGCCAACTTGGTGACTGCAGGCCAGCCAGGGTGATCCTGGCCCCGGGCGCTCTTCCGGAAGCTTTCCATTGTCCTGCCTGAGATACCCCTCTTGTCCCGGCCCCCACTGCTTTTTTCCTTCCTCACCTCTGTCCGGAGAGAAATTCCAGCGGAAGGTATGGGTGACACATCCTCTTCTTTACAGGTGGCAGCCTGGCAACTCCTGCAGAAAGGCCAGCAGAACCCCACTCACACCGGGCCACCAACAAAGCTGTGGCCCCTCACTCCCTCCCACCAGCACAGCCCCGAGACTGCTGACGGGGCAGAGAATATGGAGTCAGGCACAGCTTCAGGGGCTATTGCTGCCTGGAGCGCTGTTTGTATTGACCTCAACCAGGCAGACCTGGGGAGGGCCGGCCGGCAGGGTAAGGCTGCCCAGGTCAGCTAATGCACAACCCTCAGGGAATCACATTGTTGAAAATGGACCTCGCTAAGGCAGAATAGAAGCCAAGGAAAATAAGGACACAATGCCATTTGCAGCACCGTAGATGAGTCTAGAGGTAATCACGTGACTTGGAGTAAGTCAGAAAGTGAAAGACACATATCATTTCATATCACTTATAGGTGTTACCTAAAATAGAAACCAGGGCAGTCATTTCCACTGAGAAGTGCAATCATAGATTCATTAAACAAACTTATGGTTCACCAATGGAAAGGTGTGAGGATTGGTTTCATTACGATATCGGGGTTAACAGACATATACAAACAGAGGTGACATATATAATCACCAAAGACCTACGGAATACCAAGAGAAGACTACTCAACATTCTGTCATAAGGTACATGGGAAAAGGATCCCAGGAAGAACAGACATCTGTATATGTGTAAAAGAACCACATCTTCCACACCTACAACAAGCCAAACATTGTAATCAAACTTGCTATAACAAAAAATAAAAAAATTAAATTAAAAATACGAACAAGAATTAGGGAGTCAAACTTGAGGGGCTTTCTCCTGGCACATTCAATTCTAAATTCCAATCTAGAACACGACGTCCATTGAGGCTCTGTTGCCCTAGTAACCAGATGTGTTAAGGGAGAACTGCTGCCAGCTAGTGGCCGTTTCACACAACAGCAGCTTTAATCCCAGGGCTAATGGTCAGTTGATATTCAAAATCATTGCAGGCCTGTAAATGACACCTGCCCTGAAAACAAATCCTGGGGCCACATATCGACCAACAAATTTAAAGGACGTCCATATTCCAAAACGACCGTTTCAAAAGGCATATTTTATGCACATTAGTGTTCTGCTTCTTTTTCTTTCTTTCTTTTTTGGTTAAAAACACGGGAATGGAATAAGGCATCCCTCAGAAGGGGCGAAAATAGTTGCAAACGAATCAATGGACAAAGGTTTAATCTCCAATATATATAAACAGCTCATGCAGCTTATTAAGAAAACAAACAACCCAATACAAAAATGGGCAGACGATCTAAAGAGACGTTTCTTCAAAGAAGACACAGAGATGGCCAAGACGCACATGAAAAGCTGCTCAAGAGCACTAATTATTAGAGAAATGCAAATCAAAACTACAATGAGGTATCACCTCACACCTGTTAGAATCGGCATCATCAGAAAATCTACAGACAACAAATTCTGGGGAGGGTGTGGACAAAAGGAGCCCTCTTCCACTATTGGTGGGAATGTAAATTGATACAGTCACTATGGAGAACAGTATGGAGTTTCCTTTAAAAAACTAGAAATAGAATTACCATCTGACCCAGCAATCCCACTTTTGGGCATATACCCAGAGACAACCATAAATCAAAAAGGCACATTCACCACAAGGTTCATTGCAGCACTATTTACAATAGCCAGGTAATGGAAGCAACCTAAATGCCCACAGACAGATGAATGGATAAAGATGGGGTACATATATAAAATGGAATATTACTCGGCCATAAAAAGGAATGAAACTGGGTCATTTGTAGAGACATCGATGGATCTAGAGACTGTCATACAGAATGAAGTAAGTCAGAAAGAGGAAAACAAATATTGTATATTAATGCATATATGTGGAACCTAAAAAATGGTACAGATGAACTGGTTTGCAGGGAAGAAATAGAGACACAGAGGTAGAGAACAAACGTATGGACACCAAGTGTGGGAAGCCATGGGGTGGTGGTGGTGGGATGAGTTGGGAGTTTGCGATTGACCTGTATACATGTATATGCATAAAATACATAACTAATAATAACCCGCTGTATAAAAAAGTAAATAAAATTAAATTTCAAAATTTTAAAATATAAAATTTAAAAATAAAACAGAAAAAAGTTCTTCCCTTCACACAGATGTATTTATAGGAATGAATTATTTCCATGCTTATATCTATAAATACATAAAAGAGGAATAAGATCTAACTTGAACCATAAACGAAAAAAAACCCTGAACCCACCAGTTTTACAGAGGAAAACCCTATCAGGGCACTTGCTCCAGCGGTAAACAATTCTGAAATTGGTCAGAGGTGGGGAATCATCTCCCATACAGCCAGCAACCCACCCCCCATGCAAGGAGCGTCCTCATTGCAAAGCTGGGGGACCATGCCGAGGCATCTCTGAAGAAAGGTGAGCTGAGCCCCAGGCCAGCTGCTGCTGAACTGTTCCCACCCTTCCCAGGTAAAACACCTGAATATGTACAAAGGCTTGGAAGCCTACCGGAAGGGCCGTGGAGCCACACCAGCGACAGCACGCAGGCCAACTTGGTGACTGCAGGCCAGCCAGGGTGATCCTGGCCCCGGGCGCTCTTCCGGAAGCTTTCCATTGTCCTGCCTGAGATACCCCTCTTGTCCCGGCCCCCACTGCTTTTTTCCTTCCTCACCTCTGTGCGGAGAGAAATTCCAGCGGAAGGTATGGGTGACACATCCTCTTCTTTACAGGTGGCAGCCTGGCAACTCCTGCAGAAAGGCCAGCAGAACCCCACTCACACCGGGCCACCAACAAAGCTGTGGCCCCTCACTCTCTCCCACCAGCACAGCTCCGAGACTGCTGACGGGGCAGAGAATATGGAGTCAGGCACAGCTTCAGGGGCTATTGCTGCCTGGAGCGCTGTTTATATTGACCTCAAGCAGGCAGACCTGGGGAGGGCCGGCCGGCAGGGTAAGGCTGCCCAGGTCAGCTAATGCACAACCTTCAGGGAATCACATTGTTGAAAATGGACCTCGCTAAGGCAGAATACAAGCCAAGGAAAATAAGGACACAATGCCATTTGCAGCACCGTAGATGAGTCTAGAGGTAATCACGTGACTTGGGGTAAGTCAGAAAGTGAAAGACACATATCATTTCATATCACTTATAGGTGTTACCTAAAATAGAAACCAGGGCAGTCATTTCCACTGAGAAGTGCAATCATAGATTCATTCAACAAACTTATGGTTCACCAATGGAAAGGTGTGAGGATTGGTTTCATTACGATATCGGGGTTAACAGACATATACAAACAGAGGTGACATATATAATCACCAAATACCTACGGAATACCAAGAGAAGACTACTCAACATTCTGTCATAACGTACATGGGAAAAGGATCCCAGGAAGAACAGACATCTGTATATGTGTAAAAGAACCACATCTTCCACACCTACAACAAGCCAAACATTGTAATCAAACTTGCTATAATAAAAAATAAAAAAAAAATAAATTAAAAATACGAACAAGAAGTAGGGAGTCAAACTTGAGGGGCTTTCTCCTGGCACATTCCATTCTAAATTCCAATCTAGAACACGACGTCCATTGAGGCTCTGTTGCCCTAGTAACCAGATGTGTTAAGGGAGAACTGCTGCCAGCTAGTGGCCGTTTCACACAACAGCAGCTTTAATCCCAGTGCTAATGGTCAGTTGATATTCAAAATCATTGCAGGCCTGTAAATGACACCTGCCCTGAAAACAAATCCTGGGGCCACATATCGACCAAAAAATTTAAAGGACGTCCATATTTCAAAATGACCGTTTCAAAAGGCATATTTTATGCACATTAGTGTTCTGCTTCTTTTTCTTTCTTTCTTTTTTGCTTAAAAACACGGGAATGGAAAAAGGCATCCCTCAGAAGGGGCGAAAATAGTTGCAAACGAATCAATGGACAAAGGTTTAATCTCCAATATATATAAACAGCTCATGCAGCTTTTTAAGAAAACAAACAACCCAATACAAAAATGGGCAGAAGATCTAAAGAGACGTTTCTACAAAGAAGACACAGAAATGGCCAAGACTCACATGAAAAGCTGCTCAAGAGCACTAATTATTAGAGAAATGCAAATCAAAACTACAATGAGGTATCACCTCACACCTGTTAGAATCGGCATCATCAGAAAATCTACAGACAACAAATTCTGGGGAGGGTGTGGACAAAAGGAGCCCTCTTCCACTATTGGTGGGAATGTAAATTGATACAGTCACTATGGAGAACAGTATGGAGTTTCCTTAAAAAACTAGAAATAGAATTACCATCTGACCCAGCAATCCCACTTTTGGGCATATACCCAGAGACAACCATAAATCAAAAAGGCACATTCACCACAAGGTTCATTGCAGGACTATTTACAATAGCCAGGTAATGGAAGCAACCTAAATGCCCACAGACAGATGAATGGATAAAGATGGGGTACATATATAAAATGGAATATTACTCGGCCATAAAAAGGAATGAAACTGGGTCATTTGTAGAGACATCGATGGATCTTGAGACTGTCATACAGAATGAAGTAAGTCAGAAAGAGGAAAACAAATATTGTATATTAATGCATATATGTGGAACCTAAAAAATGGTACAGATGAAATGGTTTGCTGGGAAGAAATAGAGACACAGAGGTAGAGAACAAACGTATGGACACCAAGTGTGGGAAGCCATGGGGTGGTGGTGGTGGGATGAGTTGGGAGTTTGCGATTGACCTATATACATGTATATGCATAAAATACATAACTAATAATAACCCGCTGTATAAAAAAGTAAATAAAATTAAATTTCAAAATTTTAAAATATAAAATTTAAAAATAAAACAGAAAAAAGTTCTTCCCTTCACACAGATGTATTTATAGGAATGAATTATTTCCATGCTTATATCTATAAATACATAAAAGAGGAATAAAATCTAACTTGAACCATAAACGAAAAAAAACCCTGAACCCACCAGTTATACAGAGGAAAACCCTATCAGGGCACTTGCTCCAGCGGTAAACAATTCTGAAATTGGTCAGAGGTGGGGAATCATCTCCCATACAGCCAGCAACCCACCCCCCATGCAAGGAGCGTCCTCATTGCAAAGCTGGGGGACCGTGCCGAGGCATCTCTGAAGAAAGGTGAGCTGAGCCCCAGGCCAGCTGCTGCTGAACTGTTCCCACCCTTCCCAGGTAAAACACCTGAATATGTACAAAGGCTTGAAAGCCTAGAGGAAGGGCCATGGAGCCACACCAGCGACAGCACGCAGGCCAACTTGGTGACTGCAGGCCAGCCAGGGTGATCCTGGCCCCGGGCGCTCTTCCGGAAGCTTTCCATTGTCCTGCCTGAGATACCCCTCTTGTCCCGGCCCCCACTGCTTTTTTCCTTCCTCACCTCTGTCCGGAGAGAAATTCCAGCGGAAGGTATGGGTGACACATCCTCTTCTTTACAGGTGGCAGCCTGGCAACTCCTGCAGAAAGGCCAGCAGAACCCCACTCACACCGGGCCACCAACAAAGCTGTGGCCCCTCACTCCCTCCCACCAGCACAGCCCCGAGACTGCTGACGGGGCAGAGAATATGGAGTCAGGCACAGCTTCAGGGGCTATTGCTGCCTGGAGCGCTGTTTGTATTGACCTCAACCAGGCAGACCTGGGGAGGGCCGGCCGGCAGGGTAAGGCTGCCCAGGTCAGCTAATGCACAACCCTCAGGGAATCACATTGTTGAAAATGGACCTCGCTAAGGCAGAATAGAAGCCAAGGAAAATAAGGACACAATGCCATTTGCAGCACCGTAGATGAGTCTAGAGGTAATCACGTGACTTGGAGTAAGTCAGAAAGTGAAAGACACATATCATTTCATATCACTTATAGGTGTTACCTAAAATAGAAACCAGGGCAGTCATTTCCACTGAGAAGTGCAATCATAGATTCATTAAACAAACTTATGGTTCACCAATGGAAAGGTGTGAGGATTGGTTTCATTACGATATCGGGGTTAACAGACATATACAAACAGAGGTGACATATATAATCACCAAAGACCTACAGAATACCAAGAGAAGACTACTCAACATTCTGTCATAACGTACATGGGAAAAGGATCCCAGGAAGAACAGACATCTGTATATGTGTAAAAGAACCACATCTTCCACACCTACAACAAGCCAAACATTGTAATCAAACTTGCTATAATAAAAAATAAAAAAAATTAAATTAAAAATATGAACAAGAAGTAGGGAGTCAAACTTGAGGGGCTTTCTCCTGGCACATTCCATTCTAAATTCCAATCTAGAACACGACATCCATTGAGGCTCTGTTGCCCTAGTAACCAGATGTGTTAAGTGAGAACTGCTGCCAGCTAGTGGCCGTTTCACACAACAGCAGCTTTAATCCCAGGGCTAATGGTCAGTTGATATTCAAAATCATTGCAGGCCTGTAAATGACACCTGCCCTGAAAACAAATCCTGGGGCCACATATCGACCAACAAATTTAAAGGACGTCCATATTTCAAAACGACCGTTTCAAAAGGCATATTTTATGCACATTAGTGTTCTGCTTCTTTTTCTTTCTTTCTTTTTTGGTTAAAAACACGGGAATGGAATAAGGCATCCCTCAGAAGGGGCGAAAATAGTTGCAAACGAATCAATGGACAAAGGTTTAATCTCCAATATATATAAACAGCTCATGCAGCTTATTAAGAAAACAAACAACCCAATACAAAAATGGGCAGAAGATCTAAAGAGACGTTTCTTCAAAGAAGACACAGAGATGGCCAAGACGCACATGAAAAGCTGCTCAAGAGCACTAATTATTAGAGAAATGCAAATCAAAACTACAATGAGGTATCACCTCACACCTGTTAGAATCGGCATCATCAGAAAATCTACAGACAACAAATTCTGGGGAGGGTGTGGACAAAAGGAGCCCTCTTCCACTATTGGTGGGAATGTAAATTGATACAGTCACTATGGAGAACAGTATGGAGTTTCCTTTAAAAAACTAGAAATAGAATTACCATCTGACCCAGCAATCCCACTTTTGGGCATATACCCAGAGACAACCATAAATCAAAAAGGCACATTCACCACAAGGTTCATTGCAGCACTATTTACAATAGCCAGGTAATGGAAGCAACCTAAATGCCCACAGACAGATGAATGGATAAAGATGGGGTACATATATAAAATGGAATATTACTCGGCCATAAAAAGGAATGAAACTGGGTCATTTGTAGAGACATCGATGGATCTAGAGACTGTCATACAGAATGAAGTAAGTCAGAAAGAGGAAAACAAATATTGTATATTAATGCATATATGTGGAACCTAAAAAATGGTACAGATGAACTGGTTTGCAGGGAAGAAATAGAGACACAGAGGTAGAGAACAAACGTATGGACACCAAGTGTGGGAAGCCATGGGGTGGTGGTGGTGGGATGAGTTGGGAGTTTGCGATTGACCTGTATACATGTATATGCATAAAATACATAACTAATAATAACCCGCTGTATAAAAAAGTAAATAAAATTAAATTTCAAAATTTTAAAATATAAAATTTAAAAATAAAACAGAAAAAAGTTCTTCCCTTCACACAGATGTATTTATAGGAATGAATTATTTCCATGCTTATATCTATAAATACATAAAAGAGGAATAAAATCTAACTTGAACCATAAACGAAAAAAAACCCTGAACCCACCAGTTTTACAGAGGAAAACCCTATCAGGGCACTTGCTCCAGCGGTAAACAATTCTGAAATTGGTCAGAGGTGGGGAATCATCTCCCATACAGCCAGCAACCCACCCCCCATGCAAGGAGCGTCCTCATTGCAAAGCTGGGGGACCGTGCCGAGGCATCTCTGAAGAAAGGTGAGCTGAGCCCCAGGCCAGCTGCTGCTGAACTGTTCCCACCCTTCCCAGGTAAAACACCTGAATATGTACAAAGGCTTGAAAGCCTAGAGGAAGGGCCGTGGAGCCACACCAGCGACAGCACGCAGGCCAACTTGGTGACTGCAGGCCAGCCAGGGTGATCCTGGCCCCGGGCGCTCTTCCGGAAGCTTTCCATTGTCCTGCCTGAGATACCCCTCTTGTCCCGGCCCCCACTGCTTTTTTCCTTCCTCACCTCTGTCCGGAGAGAAATTCCAGCGGAAGGTATGGGTGACACATCCTCTTCTTTACAGGTGGCAGCCTGGCAACTCCTGCAGAAAGGCCAGCAGAACCCCACTCACACCGGGCCACCAACAAAGCTGTGGCCCCTCACTCTCTCCCACCAGCACAGCCCCGAGACTGCTGACGGGGCAGAGAATATGGAGTCAGGCACAGCTTCAGGGGCTATTGCTGCCTGGAGCGCTGTTTATATTGACCTCAACCAGGCAGACCTGGGGAGGGCCGGCCGGCAGGGTAAGGCTGCCCAGGTCAGCTAATGCACAACCTTCAGGGAATCACATTGTTGAAAATGGACCTCGCTAAGGCAGAATAGAAGCCAAGGAAAATAAGGACACAATGCCATTTGCAGCACCGTAGATGAGTCTAGAGGTAATCACGTGACTTGGAGTAAGTCAGAAAGTGAAAGACACATATCATTTCATATCACTTATAGGTGTTACCTAAAATAGAAACCAGGGCAGTCATTTCCACTGAGAAGTGCAATCATAGATTCATTCAACAAACTTATGGTTCACCAATGGAAAGGTGTGAGGATTGGTTTCATTACGATATCGGGGTTAACAGACATATACAAACAGAGGTGACATATATAATCACCAAAGACCTACGGAATAACAAGAGAAGACTACTCAACATTCTGTCATAACGTACATGGGAAAAGGATCCCAGGAAGTACAGACATCTGTATATGTGTAAAAGAACCACATCTTCCACACCTACAACAAGCCAAACATTGTAATCAAACTTGCTATAATAAAAAAAAATTAAATTAAAAATACGAACAAGAAGTAGGGAGTCAAACTTGAGGGGCTTTCTCCTGGCACATTCCATTCTAAATTCCAATCTAGAACACGACGTACATTGAGGCTCTGTTGCCCTAGTAACCAGATGTGTTAAGGGAGAACTGCTGCCCCCTAGTGGCCGTTTCACACAACAGCAGCTTTAATCCCAGTGCTAATGGTCAGTTGATATTCAAAATCATTGCAGGCCTGTAAATGACACCTGCCCTGAAAACAAATCCTGGGGCCACATATCGACCAAAAAATTCAAAGGACGTCCATATTTCAAAACGACCGTTTCAAAAGGCATATTTTATGCACATTAGTGTTCTGCTTCTTTTTCTCTCTTTCTTTTTTGGTTAAAAACACGGGAATGGATAAAGGCGTCCCTCAGAAGGGGCGAAAATAGTTGCAAACGAATCAATGGACAAAGGTTTAATCTCCAATATATATAAACAGCACATGCAGCTTAATATTAAATAAACAAACAACCCAATACAAACATGGGCAGAATATCTAAAGAGACGTTTCTTCAAAGAAGACACAGAGATGGCTAAGACGCACATGAAAAGTTGCTCAAGAGCACTAACTGTTAGAGAAATGCAAATCAAAACTACAATGAGGTATCACCTCACACCTGTTAGAATCGGCATCATCAGAAAATCTACAGACAACCAATTCTGGGGAGGGTGTGGACAAAAGGAGCCCTCTTCCACTATTGTTGGGAATGTAAATTGATACAGTCACTATGGAGAACAGTATGGAGTTTCCTTAAAAAACCTACAAATAGAAACCTTGACTTTCCCTAACCATAACCATAGCCTGGAAAGGAAACCTACCACCAACCGTGCACCTTATCTATGCGGTACACTAATCCTAATCCGTACGCTGGCACTAACCGGTGAGTCAACATGTACCCTGACACTAACACGTTTCCGTACCCTCAGCTGTGCCCCAAACCTTGCCATTGCCTATCCTTAACCTTAGCCCGGAACAGAAACCTACCATCAGCCCTACACCTTACCCTAAGCCGTACCCTAATCCTAATCCATACGTCAACACGTACCCTGACCCTAACACGTTTCCGTACCCTCACCTCTGCCATAAACCTTGCTGTTCCCTTACCTAAACCCTTGCCCGGAACGGAAAACTACCACCAACCCTACACCTTACCTTACGCCATACCCTAATCCTAATTCGTATGCTGACACTAACCTGTGCATCAACACGTACCCTGACCCTAACACGTTTCGTACCCTCACCTGTGCCCTAAACTTTGCCAGTCCCTAAACATAACCCTAGACTGGAACGGAAACCTACCACCAACCCTACACCTTACTCTATGCGGTACCCTAATCTTCATGCGTACGCTCACACTAACCCGTGAGACAACACGTACCCTGAACCTAACACATTTCCGTACTATCACCTGTGCCCTATACCTTGCAATTCGCTATCCCTAACCCTACACCGGAATGTAAACCTACCGCCATCCGTACACCTTACTCTACGCCGTACCCTAATGCTAATGCGTACAATGACACTATTCCATGCATCAACATGCACCATGAACCTAACACGTTTCTGTACCCTCACCTGTGCCCTAAGCCTTGCCGTTCTCTAACCCTAACCCTAGCCCAGACCGGAAACCCACCACCAGCCCTACACCTTACCCTACGCCGTACCCTACTCCTGGCCCATACGCTGGCACTGACCCATGCGTCAGCAGGTAGCCTGACCCTCCCACGTTTCCGTACCCTCACCTGTGCCCTAAAACTTGACGTTCCCTAACCCTAATCAAACCCCGGAATGGACACCCACCACCAGTCTTACACCTTACCCTACGCCGTACCCTACTCCTGGTCCACACCCTGGCACTGACACGTGCTTCAGCATGTAGCCTGACCCTCCCACGTTTCCGTACCCTCACCTGTGCCCTAAGCCTTGCCGTTCCCTAACCCTAACCCTACACTTTACCCTACGCCATACCCTATTCCTGGGCCGTACGCTGGCACTGACACTTGCGTCAGCACGTAGCCTGACCCTCCCACGTTTCTGTACCCTCACCTGTGCCCTAAGCCTTGCCATTCCCTAACCCTAACCCTAGCCGGAAACGGAAACCCACCACCAGCCCTACACCTTACCCTACGCCGTACCCTACTCCTGGGCCGTACACTGGAACTGACCCTTGTGTAAGCACGTAGCCTGCCACTCCCATGTTTCCATACCCTCACCTGTGCCCTAAGCCTTGCCGATCCCTAACCCTAACCCTACCCTGGAACAGAAACCCACCACCAGCCCTACACCTTACCCTACGCCGTACCCTAATTCTGGCGCGTACGCTGGCACTGACCCGTGTGTCAGCACGTAGCGTGCCTCTCCCTCGTTTCAGTACCCTTACCTGTGCCCTAAGCCTTGCCGTTCCCTAACCCTAACCCGGAACAGAAACCCACCAACAGCCCTACACCTTACCCTACTCCGTACCCTAATCCTGGCCCGTACACTGGCACTGAAACGTGCGTCAGCACATAGCCTGACCCTCCCACGTTTCTGTACCCTCAGCTGTGCCCTAAGCCTTGCCGTTCCCTAACCCTAACCCTAGCGCGGAATGGAAACCCACAACTAGCCCTACACCATACTTTACTCCAGACCCGTACGCTGGCACTGACACGTTTGTCAGCACGTAGCCTGCCTCTCCCACATGTCCCTATGCTCACCTGTTCCCTAAACCTTGCCGTTCCCTAACCCTAACCCTAGCCCGGAACGGAAACCCACCACCAGCCCTACACGTTACCCTATGATGTACCCTACTCCTGGCCCTTACGCTGGCACTGACACGTGCGTCAGCACACAGCCTGACCATCCCACGATCCTCCCAATACAGAAATGGGCAGAAGATCTCAAGAGACGTTTCTTCAAAGAAGACACAGAGATGGCCAAGGCGCACATGAGAAGCTGCTCAAGAGCACTAATTATTAGAGAAATGCAAATCAAAACTACAATGAGGTATCACCTCACACCTGTTAGAATCGGCATCATCAGAAAATCTACAAACAACAAATTCTGGGGAGGGTGTGGACAAAAGGAGCCCTCTTCCACTATTGGTGGGAATGTAAATTGATAGAGTCACTATGGAGAACACTATGGAGTTTCCTTAAAAAATCTAGAAATAGAATTACCATCTGATCCAGCAATACCACTTCTGGGCATATACCCAAAGAAAACCATAAATCAAAAAGGCACATTCACCACAATGTTCATTGCAGCACTATTTACAATAGCCAGGTAATGGAAGCAAACTAAACGCCCAAAGACAGATGAATGGATAAAGATGGGGTACATATATAAAATGGAATATTACTCGGCCATAAAAAGGAATGAATCTGGGTCATTTGTAGAGACATCGATGGATCTAGAGACAGTCATACAGAATGAAGTAAGTCAGAAAGGGGAAAACAAATATTGTATATTAATGCATATATGTGGAACCTAAAAAATGGTACAGATGAACTGGTTTGCAGGGAAGAAATAGAGACACAGAGGTAGAGAACAAACGTATGGACACCAAGTGTGGGAAGCCATGGGGTGGTGGTGGTGGGACGAGTTGGGAGATTGAGATTGACCTGTATACATGTATATGCATAAAATACATAACTAATAATAACCCGCTGTATAAAAAAGTAAATAAAATTAAATTTCAAAATGTTAAAATATAAAATTTAAAAATAAAACAGAAAAAAGCTCTTCCCTTCACACAGATGTATTTATAGGAATAAATTATTTCCATGCTTATATCTATAAATACATAAAAGAGGAATAAAAGCTAACTTGAACCATAAACGAAGAAAAACCTGAACCGACCAGTTATACAGAGAAAAACACTATCAGGGCACTTGCTCCAACGGTAAACAATATTGAAATTGTTCAGAGGTGGGGAATCATCTCCCGTACAGCCAGCAACCCACACCCCACACAAGGAGCTTCCTCATTGCAAAGCGGGGGGACCGAGCCGAGGCATCTCTGAACAAAGGTGAGCTGAGCCCCAGGCCAGCTGTTGCTGAACTGTTCCCACCCTTCCCAGGTAAAACACCTGAATATGTACAAGGGCTTGAAAGACTAGAGGAAGGGCCGTGGAGCCACAACAGCGAGAGAACGCAGGCCAACTTGGTGCCTCCAGGCCAGCCAGGGTGGTCCTGGCCCAGGGCACTCTTCCGGAAGCTTTCCATTGTCCTGCCAGAGATACCCCACCTGTCCCGGCCCCCACTGATTTTTTCCTTCCTCACCTCTGTCCGGAGAGAAATTCCAGCGGGAGGTATGGGTGACACATCCTCTTCTTTACAGGTGGCAGCTTGGCAACTCCTGCAGAAAGGCCAGCAGAACTCCACTCACACCGGGCCACCAACAAAGCTGTGGCCCCTCACTCCCTCCCACCAGCACAGCCCCGAGACTGCTCACGGGGCAAAGAATATGGAGGCAGGCACAGCTTCAGGGGCTATTGCTGCCTGGAGCGCTGTTTATATTGACCTCAACCAGGCACACCTGGGGAGGGCCGGCCGGCAGGATAAGGCTGCCCACGTCAGCTAATCCACAACCCTCAGGGAATCACAGTGTTGAAAATGGACCTCGCTAAAGCAGAATAGAAGCCAAGGAAAAAAAGGACACAATGCCATTTGCAGCACCGTAGATGAGCCTAGAGGTTATCACATGACTTGTAGTAAGTCAGAAAGTGAAAGACACATATCGTATCATATCACTTATAGGTGTTACCTAAAAATGGATACCAGGGCAGATATTTCCACGGAGAAGGGCAATCACAGATTCATTAAACAAACTTATGGTTCACCAATGGAAAGGTGTGAGGATGGGTTTCATTACGATATTGGGGTTAACAGACATATACAAACACAGGTGACATATATAATCACCTAAGACCTACGGAATACAAAGAGAGGACTACTCAACATTCTGTCTTAACGTACATGGGCAAAGGATCCCAGGAAGAACAGACATCTGTATATGTGTAAAAGAACCACATCTTCCACACCTACAACAAGCCAAGCATTGTAATCAAACTTGCTGTAATAAAAAATAAAAAATTAAATTAAAAACACGAACAAGAAGTAGTGAGACAAACTTGAGGGGCTTTCTCCTGGCACATTCCATCCTAAATTCCAATCTAGAACAAGACTTCCATTGAGGCTCTGTTGCACTAATAATCTGATTTGAAAGAGAGAACTGCTGCCACCTTGTGGCCGTTTCACACAACAGCAGCTTTAATCCCAGCGCTAAAGGTCAGTTGATATTCAAAATCATTGCAGGCCTGTAAATGACACCTGCCCTGAAAACAAATCCTGGGGTCACATATCGACCAAAAAATTCAAAGGACGTCCATATTTCAAAACGACCGTTTCAAAAGCCATATTTTACGCACATTAGTGTTCTGCTTCTTTGTCTTTCTTTCTTTTTTGGTTAAAAACACGGGAATGGAAAAAGGCATCCCTCAGAAGGGGCGAAAATAGTTGCAAACGAATCAATGGACAAAGGTTTAATCTCCAATATATATAAACAGCTCCTGCAGCTTAATATTAAAAAAACAAACAACCCAATACAAACATGGGCAGAATATCTAAAGAGACGTTTCTTCAAAGAAGACACAGAGATGGCTAAGACGCACATGAAAAGCTGCTCAAGAGCACTAATTATTAGAGAAATGCAAATCAAAACTACAATGAGGTATCACCTCACACCTGTTAGAATCAGCATCATCAGAAAATCTACAGACAACAAATTCTGGGGAGGGTGTGGACAAAAGGAGCCCTCTTCCACTATTGTTGGGAATGTAAATTGATACAGTCACTATGGAGAACAGTATGGAGTTTCCTTAAAAAACCTACAAATAGAAACCTTGACTTTCCCTAACCCTAACCATAGGCTGGAACGGAAACCTACCACCAACCGTGCACCTTATCTACGCGGTACACTAATCCTAATCCGTACGCTGGCACTAACCGGTGAGTCAACATGTACCCTGACACTAACACGTTTCCGTACCCTCAGCTGTGCCCCAAACCTTGCCGTTGCCTATCCTTAACCTTAGCCCGGAACAGAAACCTACCATCAGCCCTACACCTTACCCTAAGCCGTACCCTAATCCTAATCCATACGTCAACACGTACCCTGACCCTAACGCGTTTCCGTACCCTCACCTCTGCCATAAACCTTGCCGTTCCCTTACCTTAACCCTAGCCCGGAACGGAAAACTACCACCAACCCTACACCTTACCTTACGCCATACCCTAATCCTAATTCGTATGCTGACACTAACCTGTGCATCAACACGTACCCTGACCCTAACACGTTTCGTACCCTCACCTGTGCCCTAAACTTTGCCAGTCCCTAAACATAACCCTAGACTGGAACGGAAACCTACCACCAACCCTACACCTTACTCTATGCGGTACCCTAATCCTCATGCGTACGCTCACACTAACCCGTGAGTCAACACGTACCCTGAACCTAACACAATTCCGTACCATCACCTGTGCCCTATACCTTGCAATTCGCTATCCCTAACCCTACACCGGAATGTAAACCTACCGCCATCCGTACACCTTACTGTACGCCGTACCCTAATCCTAATGCGTACGATGACACTATTCCATGCATCAACATGCACCATGAACCTAACACGTTTCTGTACCCTCACCTGTGCCCTAAGCCTTGCCGTTCACTAACCCTAACCCTAGCCCTGAACTGAAACCCACCACCAGCCCTACACCATACCCTATGCCTTACCCTACTCCTGGCCTGTATGCTGGCACTGACCCGTGCGTCAGCACGTAGCCTGCCTCACCCAAGTTTCCGTACCCTCACCTGTGCCCTTAGCCTTGCCGTTCCCTAACCCTAACCCTAGCCCAGAACGGAAACCCACCACCAGCCCTACACCTTACCCTACGCCGTACCCTACTCCTGGCCCATACGCTGGCACTGACCCATGCGTCAGCAGGTAGCCTGACCCTCCCACGTTTCCGTACCCTCATCTGTGCCCTAAAACTTGACGTTCCCTAACCCTAATCAAACCCCGGAATGGACACCCACCACCAGTCTTACACCTTACCCTACGCCGTACCCTACTCCTGGTCCACACCCTGGCACTGACCCGTGCTTCAGCATGTAGCCTGACCCTCCCACGTTTCCGTACCCTCACCTGTGCCCTAAGCCTTGCCGTTCCCTAACCCTAACCCTACACTTTACCCTACGCCATACCCTATTCCTGGGCCGTACGCTGGCACTGACACTTGCGTCAGCACGTAGCCTGACCCTCCCACGTTTCTGTACCCTCACCTGTGCCCTAAGCCTTGCCATTCCCTAACCCTAACCCTAGCCGGAAACGGAAACCCACCACCAGCCCTACACCTTACCCTACGCCGTACCCTACTCCTGGGCCGTACACTGGAACTGACCCTTGTGTAAGCACGTAGCCTGCCACTCCCATGTTTCCATACCCTCACCTGTGCCCTAAGCCTTGCCGATCCCTAACCCTAACCCTACCCTGGAAAAGAAACCCACCACCAGCCCTACACCTTACCCTACGCCGTACCCTAATTCTGGCGCGTACGCTGGCACTGACCCGTGTGTCAGCACGTAGCGTGCCTCTCCCTCGTTTCAGTACCCTTACCTGTGCCCTAAGCCTTGCCGTTCCCTAACCCTAACCCGGAACAGAAACCCACCAACAGCCCTACACCTTACCCTACTCCGTACCCTAATCCTGGCCCGTACACTGGCACTGAAACGTGCGTCAGCACATAGCCTGACCCTCCCACGTTTCTGTACCCTCAGCTGTGCCCTAAGCCTTGCCGTTCCCTAACCCTAACCCTAGCGCGGAATGGAAACCCACAACTAGCCCTACACCATACTTTACTCCAGATCCGTACGCTGGCACTGACACGTTTGTCAGCACGTAGCCTGCCTCTCCCACGTGTCCCTATGCTCACCTGTTCCCTAAACCTTGCCGTTCCCTAACCCTAACCCTAGCCCGGAACGGAAACCCACCACCAGCCCTACACGTTACCCTATGATGTACCCTACTCCTGGCCCTTACGCTGGCACTGACACGTGCGTCAGCACACAGCCTGACCATCCCACGATCCTCCCAATACAGAAATGGGCAGAAGATCTCAAGAGACGTTTCTTCAAAGAAGACACAGAGATGGCCAAGGCGCACATGAGAAGCTGCTCAAGAGCACTAATTATTAGAGAAATGCAAATCAAAACTACAATGAGGTATCACCTCACACCTGTTAGAATCGGCATCATCAGAAAATCTACAAACAACAAATTCTGGGGAGGGTGTGGACAAAAGGAGCCCTCTTCCACTATTGGTGGGAATGTAAATTGATAGAGTCACTATGGAGAACACTATGGAGTTTCCTTAAAAAATCTAGAAATAGAATTACCATCTGATCCAGCAATACCACTTCTGGGCATATACCCAAAGAAAACCATAAATCAAAAAGGCACATTCACCACAATGTTCATTGCAGCACTATTTACAATAGCCAGGTAATGGAAGCAAACTAAATGCCCAAAGACAGATGAATGGATAAAGATGGGGTACATATATAAAATGGAATATTACTCGGCCATAAAAAGGAATGAATCTGGGTCATTTGTAGAGACATCGATGGATCTAGAGACAGTCATACAGAATGAAGTAAGTCAGAAAGGGGAAAACAAATATTGTATATTAATGCATATATGTGGAACCTAAAAAATGGTACAGATGAACTGGTTTGCAGGGAAGAAATAGAGACACAGAGGTAGAGAACAAACGTATGGACACCAAGTGTGGGAAGCCATGGGGTGGTGGTGGTGGGACGAGTTGGGAGATTGAGATTGACCTGTATACATGTATATGCATAAAATACATAACTAATAATAACCCGCTGTATAAAAAAGTAAATAAAATTAAATTTCAAAATGTTAAAATATAAAATTTAAAAATAAAACAGAAAAAAGCTCTTCCCTTCACACAGATGTATTTATAGGAATAAATTATTTCCATGCTTATATCTATAAATACATAAAAGAGGAATAAAAGCTAACTTGAACCATAAACGAAGAAAAACCTGAACCGACCAGTTATACAGAGAAAAACACTATCAGGGCACTTGCTCCAACGGTAAACAATATTGAAATTGTTCAGAGGTGGGGAATCATCTCCCGTACAGCCAGCAACCCACACCCCACACAAGGAGCTTCCTCATTGCAAAGCGGGGGGACCGAGCCGAGGCATCTCTGAACAAAGGTGAGCTGAGCCCCAGGCCAGCTGTTGCTGAACTGTTCCCACCCTTCCCAGGTAAAACACCTGAATATGTACAAGGGCTTGAAAGACTAGAGGAAGGGCCGTGGAGCCACAACAGCGAGAGAACGCAGGCCAACTTGGTGCCTCCAGGCCAGCCAGGGTGGTCCTGGCCCAGGGCACTCTTCCGGAAGCTTTCCATTGTCCTGCCAGAGATACCCCACCTGTCCCGGCCCCCACTGATTTTTTCCTTCCTCACCTCTGTCCGGAGAGAAATTCCAGCGGGAGGTATGGGTGACACATCCTCTTCTTTACAGGTGGCAGCTTGGCAACTCCTGCAGAAAGGCCAGCAGAACTCCACTCACACCGGGCCACCAACAAAGCTGTGGCCCCTCACTCCCTCCCACCAGCACAGCCCCGAGACTGCTCACGGGGCAAAGAATATGGAGGCAGGCACAGCTTCAGGGGCTATTGCTGCCTGGAGCGCTGTTTATATTGACCTCAACCAGGCACACCTGGGGAGGGCCGGCCGGCAGGATAAGGCTGCCCACGTCAGCTAATCCACAACCCTCAGGGAATCACAGTGTTGAAAATGGACCTCGCTAAAGCAGAATAGAAGCCAAGGAAAAAAAGGACACAATGCCATTTGCAGCACCGTAGATGAGCCTAGAGGTTATCACATGACTTGTAGTAAGTCAGAAAGTGAAAGACACATATCGTATCATATCACTTATAGGTGTTACCTAAAAATGGATACCAGGGCAGATATTTCCACGGAGAAGGGCAATCACAGATTCATTAAACAAACTTATGGTTCACCAATGGAAAGGTGTGAGGATGGGTTTCATTACGATATTGGGGTTAACAGACATATACAAACACAGGTGACATATATAATCACCTAAGACCTACGGAATACAAAGAGAGGACTACTCAACATTCTGTCTTAACGTACATGGGCAAAGGATCCCAGGAAGAACAGACATCTGTATATGTGTAAAAGAACCACATCTTCCACACCTACAACAAGCCAAGCATTGTAATCAAACTTGCTGTAATAAAAAATAAAAAATTAAATTAAAAACACGAACAAGAAGTAGTGAGACAAACTTGAGGGGCTTTCTCCTGGCACATTCCATTCTAAATTCCAATCTAGAACAAGACTTCCATTGAGGCTCTGTTGCACTAATAACCTGATTTGAAAGAGAGAACTGCTGCCACCTTGTGGCCGTTTCACACAACAGCAGCTTTAATCCCAGCGCTAAAGGTCAGTTGATATTCAAAATCATTGCAGGCCTGTAAATGACACCTGCCCTGGAAACAAATCCTGGGGTCACATATCGACCAAAAAATTCAAAGGACGTCCATATTTCAAAACGACCGTTTCAAAAGCCATATTTTACGCACATTAGTGTTCTGCTTCTTTGTCTTTCTTTCTTTTTTGGTTAAAAACACGGGAATGGAAAAAGGCATCCCTCAGAAGGGGCGAAAATAGTTGCAAACGAATCAATGGACAAAGGTTTAATCTCCAATATATATAAACAGCTCCTGCAGCTTAATATTAAAAAAACAAACAACCCAATACAAACATGGGCAGAATATCTAAAGAGACGTTTCTTCAAAGAAGACACAGAGATGGCTAAGACGCACATGAAAAGCTGCTCAAGAGCACTAATTATTAGAGAAATGCAAATCAAAACTACAATGAGGTATCACCTCACACCTGTTAGAATCAGCATCATCAGAAAATCTACAGACAACAAATTCTGGGGAGGGTGTGGACAAAAGGAGCCCTCTTCCACTATTGTTGGGAATGTAAATTGATACAGTCACTATGGAGAACAGTATGGAGTTTCCTTAAAAAACCTACAAATAGAAACCTTGACTTTCCCTAACCCTAACCATAGGCTGGAACGGAAACCTACCACCAACCGTGCACCTTATCTACGCGGTACACTAATCCTAATCCGTACGCTGGCACTAACCGGTGAGTCAACATGTACCCTGACACTAACACGTTTCCGTACCCTCAGCTGTGCCCCAAACCTTGCCGTTGCCTATCCTTAACCTTAGCCCGGAACAGAAACCTACCATCAGCCCTACACCTTACCCTAAGCCGTACCCTAATCCTAATCCATACGTCAACACGTACCCTGACCCTAACACGTTTCCGTACCCTCACCTCTGCCATAAACCTTGCCGTTCCCTTACCTTAACCCTAGCCCGGAACGGAAAACTACCACCAACCCTACACCTTACCTTACGCCATACCCTAATCCTAATTCGTATGCTGACACTAACCTGTGCATCAACACGTACCCTGACCCTAACACGTTTCGTACCCTCACCTGTGCCCTAAACTTTGCCAGTCCCTAAACATAACCCTAGACTGGAACAGAAACCTACCACCAACCCTACACCTTACTCTATGCGGTACCCTAATCCTCATGCGTACGCTCACACTAACCCGTGAGTCAACACGTACCCTGAACCTAACACAATTCCGTACCATCACCTGTGCCCTATACCTTGCAATTCGCTATCCCTAACCCTACACCGGAATGTAAACCTACCGCCATCCGTACACCTTACTGTACGCCGTACCCTAATCCTAATGCGTACGATGACACTATTCCATGCATCAACATGCACCATGAACCTAACACGTTTCTGTACCCTCACCTGTGCCCTAAGCCTTGCCGTTCACTAACCCTAACCCTAGCCCTGAACTGAAACCCACCACCAGCCCTACACCATACCCTATGCCTTACCCTACTCCTGGCCTGTATGCTGGCACTGACCCGTGCGTCAGCACGTAGCCTGCCTCACCCAAGTTTCCGTACCCTCACCTGTGCCCTTAGCCTTGCCGTTCCCTAACCCTAACCCTAGCCCAGAACGGAAACCCACCACCAGCCCTACACCTTACCCTACGCCGTACCCTACTCCTGGCCCATACGCTGGCACTGACCCATGCGTCAGCAGGTAGCCTGACCCTCCCACGTTTCCGTACCCTCACCTGTGCCCTAAAACTTGACGTTCCCTAACCCTAATCAAACCCCGGAATGGACACCCACCACCAGTCTTACACCTTACCCTACGCCGTACCCTACTCCTGGTCCACACCCTGGCACTGACCCGTGCTTCAGCATGTAGCCTGACCCTCCCACGTTTCCGTACCCTCACCTGTGCCCTAAGCCTTGCCGTTCCCTAACCCTAACCCTACACTTTACCCTACGCCATACCCTATTCCTGGGCCGTACGCTGGCACTGACACTTGCGTCAGCACGTAGCCTGACCCTCCCACGTTTCTGTACCCTCACCTGTGCCCTAAGCCTTGCCATTCCCTAACCCTAACCCTAGCCGGAAACGGAAACCCACCACCAGCCCTACACCTTACCCTACGCCGTACCCTACTCCTGGGCCGTACACTGGAACTGACCCTTGTGTAAGCACGTAGCCTGCCACTCCCATGTTTCCATACCCTCACCTGTGCCCTAAGCCTTGCCGATCCCTAACCCTAACCCTACCGTGGAACAGAAACCCACCAAGAGCCCTACACCTTACCCTAGGCCGTACCCTAATTCTGGCGCGTACGCTGGCACTGACCCGTGTGTCAGCATGTAGCGTGCCTCTCCCTCGTTTCCGTACCCTTACCTGTGCCCTAAGCCTTGCCGTTCCCTAACCCTAACCCGGAACAGAAACCCACCAACAGCCCTACACCTTACCCTACTCCGTACCCTAATCCTGGCCCGTACACTGGCACTGAAACGTGCGTCAGCACATAGCCTGACCCTCCCACGTTTCTGTACCCTCAGCTGTGCCCTAAGCCTTGCCGTTCCCTAACCCTAACCCTAGCGCGGAATGGAAACCCACAACTAGCCCTACACCATACTTTACTCCAGACCCGTACGCTGGCACTGACACGTTTGTCAGCACGTAGCCTGCCTCTCCCACGTGTCCCTATGCTCACCTGTTCCCTAAACCTTGCCGATCCCTAACCCTAACCCTACCCTGGAACAGAAACCCACCACCAGCCCTACACCTTACCCTACGCCGTACCCTAATTCTGGCGCGTACGCTGGCACTGACCCGTGTGTCAGCACGTAGCGTGCCTCTCCCTCGTTTCAGTACCCTTACCTGTGCCCTAAGCCTTGCCGTTCCCTAACCCTAACCCGGAACAGAAACCCACCAACAGCCCTACACCTTACCCTACTCCGTACCCTAATCCTGGCCTGTACACTGGCACTGAACCGTGCGTCAGCACATAGCCTGACCCTCCCACGTTTCTGTACCCTCAGCTGTGCCCTAAGCCTTGCCGTTCCCTAACCCTAACCCTAGCGCGGAATGGAAACCTACAACCAGCCCTACACCATACTTTACTCCTGACACGTACGCTGGCACTGACACGTTTGTCAGCACGTAGCCTGCCTCTCCCACGTGTCCCTATGCTCACCTGTTCCCTAAACCTTGCCGTTCCCTAACCCTATCCCTAGCCTGGAACGGAAACCCACCACCAGTCCTACACGTTACCCTATGCTGTACCCTACTCCTAGCCCTTACGTTGGCACTGACACGTGCGTCAGCACACAGCCTGACCATCCCACGACCCTCCAATACAGAAATGGGCAGAAGATCTCAAGAGACGTTTCTTCAAAGAAGACACAGAGATGGCCAAGACACACATGAGAAGCTGCTCAAGAGCACTAATTATTAGAGAAATGCAAATCAAAACTACAATGAGGTATCACCTCACACCTGTTAGAATCGGCATCATCAGAAAATCTACAAACAACAAATTCTGGGGAGGGTGTGGACAAAAGGAGCCCTCTTCCACTATTGGTGGGAATGTAAATTGATAGAGTCACTATGGAGAACACTATGGAGTTTCCTTAAAAAATCTAGAAATAGAATTACCATCTGATCCAGCAATTCCACTTCTGGGCATATACCCAAAGAAAACCATAAATCAAAAAGGCACATTCACCACAATGTTCATTGCAGCACTATTTACAATAGCCAGGTAATGGAAGCAACCTAAACGCCCAAAGACAGATGAATGGATAAAGATGGGGTACATATATAAAATGGAATATTACTCGGCCATAAAAAGGAATGAATCTGGGTCATTTGTAGAGACATCGATGGATCTAGAGACTGTCATACAGAATGAAGTAAGTCAGAAAGGGGAAAACAAATATTGTATATTAATGCATATATGTGGAACCTAAAAAATGGTACAGATGAACTGGTTTGCAGGGAAGAAATAGAGACACAGAGGTAGAGAACAAACGTATGGACACCAAGTGTGGGAAGCCATGGGGTGGTGGTGGTGGGATGAGTTGGGAGATTGAGATTGACCTGTATACATGTATATGCATAAAACACATAACTAATAATAACCAGCTGTATAAAAAACTAAATAAAATTAAATTTCAAAATTATAAAAAGTAAAATTTAAAAATAAAACAGAAAAAAGTTCTTCCCTTCACACAGATGTATTTATAGGAATGAATTATTTCCATGCTTATATCTATAAATACATAAAAGAGGAATAAAAGCTAACTTGAACCATAAACGAAGAAAAACCTGAACCGACCAGTTATACAGAGAAAAACACTATCAGGGCACTTGCTTCAACGGTAAACAATATTGAAATTGTTCAGAGGTGTGGAATCATCTCCCATACAGCCAGCAACCCACACCCCACACAAGGAGCTTCCTCATTGCAAAGCGGGGGGACCGAGCCGAGGCATCTCTGAACAAAGGTGAGCTGAGCCCCAGGCCAGCTGTTGCTGAACTGTTCCCACCCTTCCCAGGTAAAACACCCGAATATGTACAAGGTCTTGAAAGCCTAGAGGAAGGGCCGTGGAGTCACACCAGCGACAGCACGCAGGCCAACTTGGTGCCTGCAGGCCAGCCAGGGTGGTCCTGGCCCCGGGCGCTCTTCCGGAAGCTTTCCATTGTACTGCCTGAGATACCCCACTTGTCCCGGCCCCCACTGCTTTTTTCCTTCCTCACCTCTGTCCGGAGAGAAATTCCAGCGGAAGGTATGGGTGACACATCCTCCTCCATACAGGAGGCAGCGTGGCAACTCCTTCAGAAAGGCCAGCAGAACCCCACTCACACCGGGCCACCAACAAAGCTGTGGCCCCTCACTCCCTCCCACCAGCACAGCCCCGATACTGCTCACGGGGCAGAGAATATGGAGGCAGGCACAGCTTCAGGGGCTATTGCTGCATGGAGCGCTGTTTATATTGACTTCAACCAGGCACACCTGGGGAGGGCCGTCCGGCAGGATAAGGCTGCCCACGTCAGCTAATCAACAACCCGCAGGGAAGCACATTGTTGAAAAGGGACCTCGCTAAGTCAGAATAGAAAGCAAGGAAAAAAAGGACACAATGCCTTTTGCAGCACCGTAGATGAGTCTAGAGGTAATCACGTGACATGTAGTAAGTCAGAAAGTGAAAGACACATATCATATCATATCACTTATAGGTGTTACCTAAAAATGGATACCAGGCCAGATATTTCCACCGAGAAGAGCAATCAGAGATTCATTAAACAAACTTATGGTTCACCAATGGAAAGTTATGAGGATTGGTTTCATTACGATATCGGGGTTAACAGACTTATACAAACACAGGTGACATATATAATCACCAAAGACCTACGGAATACCAAAAGACTACTCAACATTCTGTCATAAGGTACATGTAAAAAGAATCCCAGGAAAAACAGACATCTGTATATGTGTAAAAGAACCACATCTTCCACACCTACAACAAGCCAAACATTGTAATCAAACTTGCTGTAATAAAAAATAAAAATTAAAAACACGAACAAGAAGTCGGGAGACAAACTTGAGGGGTTTTCTCCTGGCACATTCCATTCTAAATTCCAATCTAGAATACGACTTCCATTGAGGCTCTGTTGCCCTAGTAACCAGAATTGGTAAGGGAGAACTGCTGCCACCTTGTGGCCGTTTCACACAACAGCAGCTTTAATCCCAGCGCTAATGGTCAGTTGATATTCAAAATCATTGCAGGCCTGTAAATGACACCTGCCCTGAAAACAAATTCTGGGGTCACATATCGACCAAAAAATTTAAAGGACGTCCATATTTCAAAACGACCGTATCAAAAGGCATATTTTACGCAAATTAGTTTTCTACTTCTTTTTCTTTTTTTCTTTTTTGGTTAAAAAAACGGGAAAGGAAAAAGACATCCCTCAAAAGGGGCGAAAATAGTTGCAAACGAATCAATGGACAAAGGTTTAATCGCCAATATATATAAACATCTCATGCAGCTTAATATTAAAAAAACAAACAACCCAATACAAAAATGGGCAGATCTAAAGAGACGTTTCTTCAAAGAAGACACAGAGATGGCCAAGACGCACATGAAAAGCTGTTCAACAGAACTAATTATTAGAGAAATGCAAATCAAAACTACAATGAGGTATCACCTCACACCTGTTAGAATCGGCATCATCAGAAAATCTACAAACAACAAATTCTGGGGAGGGTGTGGACAAAAGGAGCCCTCTTCCACTATTGGTGGGAATGTAAATTGATACACTCACTTTGGAGAACACTATGGAGTTTCCTTAAAAAAACTAGAAATAGAATTACCATCTGATCCAGCAATCCCACTTCTGCTCATATACCCAAAGAAAACCATAAATCAGAAAGGCACATTCACCACAATGTTCATTGCAGCACTATTTACAAAGGCCAGGTAATGGAAGCAACCTAAATGCCCACACACAGATGAATGGATAAAGATGTGGTACATGTATAAAATGGAGTATTACTCAGCCTTAAAAAGGAATGAAACCGGGTCATTTGTAGAGACAGCGATGGATCTAGAGACTGTCATACAGAATGAAGTAAGTCAGAAAGAGGAAAACAAATATTGTATATTAATGCATATATGTGGTACCTACGAAATTTTACAGCGGAACTGGTTTGCAGGGAAGAAATAGAGACACAGATGTAGAGAACAAACGTATGGACACCAAGTGTGGAAAGCCAAGGGGTGGTGGTGGTGGGATGACTTGGGAGATTGGGATTGACCTGCATACATGTATATGCATAAAATACATAACTAATAATAACCTGCTGTATAAAAAAATAAATAAAATTAAATTTCAAAATTTTAAAAAATAAAATTTAAAAATAATACAGAAAAAAGTTCTTCCCTTCACACAGATGTATTTATAGGAAAGTATTATTTCCATGCTTATATCTATAAATACATAAAAGAGGAATAAAAGCTAACGTGAACCATAAAAGAAGAAAAACCTGAACCCACCAGTTATACAGAGGAAAACCCTATCAGGGCACTTGTTCCAACGGTAAACAATATTGAAATTGGTCAGAGGTGGGGAATCATCTCCCATACAGCCATCAACACACACCCCACACAAGGAGCGTCCTCATTGCAAAGCTGGGTGACCGAGCCGAGGCATCTCTTAATAAAGGTGAGCTGAGCCCCAGGTCAGCTGCTGCTGAACTGTTCCCACCCTTCCCAGGTAAAACACCTGAATATGTACATGGCCTTGAAATACTAGAGGAAGGGCCATGGAGCCACACCAGCGACAGCACGCAGGCCAACTTGGTGCCTGCCGGCCAGCCAGGGTGGTCCTGGCCACGGGCGCTCTTCCAGAAGCTTTCCATTGTCCTGCCTGAGATACCCACCATGTCCCGGCCCCCACTGCTTTTTTCCTTCGTCACCTCAGTCCGGAGAGAAATTCCAGCGGAAGGTATGGGTGACACATCCTCTTCTTTACAGGAGGCAGCCTGGCATCTCCTGCAGAAAGGCCAGCAGAACCCCACTCACACCGGGCCACCAACAAAGCTGTGGCCCCTCACACACTCCCACCAGCACAGCCCCGAGACTGCTCACGGGGCAGAGAATATGGAGGCAGGCACAGCTTCAGGGGCTATTGCTGCATGGAGCGCTGTTTATATTGACCTCAACCAGGCACACCTTGGGAAGGCCGGCCGGCAGGATAAGGCTGCCCACGTCAGCTAATCGACAACCCGCAGGGAAGCACATTGTTGAAAAGGGACCTCGCTAAGTCAGAATAGAAGGCAAGGAAAAAAAGGACACAATGCCTTTTGCAGCACCGTAGATGAGTCTAGAGGTAATCACGTGACATGTAGTAAGTCAGAAAGTGAAAGACACATATCATATCATATCACTTATAGGTGTTACCTAAAAGTGGATACCAGGGCAAATATTTCCACCGAGAAGGGCAATTAGAGATTCATTAAACAAACTTATGGTTCACCAATGGAAAGGTGTGAGCATTGGTTTCATTATGATATCGGGGTTAACAGACTTATACAAACACAGGTGACATATATAATCACCAAAGACCTACGGAATACCAAAAGACTACTCAACATTCTGTCATAACGTACATGGGAAAACGATCCCAGGAAAAACCGACATCTGTATATGTGTAAAAGAACCACATCTTCCACACCTACAACAAGCCAAACATTTTAATCAAACTTGCTGTAATAAAAAATAAAAATTAAATTAAAAACACGAACAAGAAGTAGGGAGACAAACTTGAGGGGCTTTCTCCTGTCACATTGCATTCTAAATTCCAATCTAGAACACGACTTCCATTGAGGCTCTGTTGCTCTAGTAACCAGAATTGGTAAGGGAGAAGTGCTGCCACCTTGTGGCCGTTTCACACAACAGCACCTTTAATCCCAGCGCTAATGGTCAGTTGATATTCAAAATCATTGCAGGCCGGTAAATGACACCTGCCCTGAAAACAAATCCTGGGGTCACATATCGTCCAAAAAATTCAAAGGACGTCCATATTTCAAAACGACCATTTCAAAAGCCATATTTTACGCACATTAGTGTTCTTCTTCTTTTTGTTTCTTTACTTTTTTGTTAAAAAAACTGGAATGGAAAAAGGCATCCCTCAGCATGGGCAAAAATCGTTAAAAACGAATCAATGGACAAAGGTCTAATCTCCAACATATATAAAGAGCTCATGCAGCTTAATATTAAAACAACAAACAACCCAATACAAAAATGGGCAGAAGATCTAAAGAGACGTTTCTTCAAAGAAGACACAGAGATGGCCAAGACGCACATGTAAAGCTGCTCAACATCACTAATTATTAGAGAAATGCAAATCAAAACTACAATGAGGTAAGACCTCACACCTGTTAGAATCGGCATCATCAGATAATCTACAAACAACAAATTCTGGGGAGGGTGTGGACAAAAGGAACCCTCTTCCGCTATTGGTGGGAATGTAAATTGATACAGTCACTATGGAGAACAGTATGGAGGTTCCTTTAAAAAACTAAAAACAGAATTACCATAGGATCCAGCAATCCCACTTCTGGGCATATACCCAGAGAAAACCATAAATCACAAAGACACATTCACCACAATGTTCATTGCAGCACTATTTACAATAGCCAGGTAATGGAAGCAAACTAAATGCCCACAGACAGACGAATGGATAAAGATGTGGTACATATATAAAATGGAATATTACTCAGCCATAAAAAGGAATGAAACTGAGTCATTTGTAGAGAAGCTGATGGATCTAGAGACTGTCATACAGAGTGAAGTAAGTCAGAAAGAGAAAAACAAATATTGTATATTAATGCCTATATGTGGAACCTAGAAAAATGCTACAGATGAACTGGTTTGCAGGGCAGAAATAGAGACACAGAGGTAGAGAACAAACGTATGGACACAAAGTGGGGGAAGCCATGGGGTGGTGGTGGTGGGATTAGTTGGGAGATTGGGATTGACCTGTATACATGTATATGCATAAAATAGATAAGTAATAATAACCTACTGTATATAAAAAAAATAAATAAAATTAAATTTCAAAAATTTTAAAAATAAAATGTAAAAATAAAACAGAAAAAATGTTCTTCCATTCACACTGATGTATTTATAAGAATGAATTATTTCCATGCTTATATCCATAAATACATAAAAGAGGAATAAAATCTAACTTGAACCAAATAAGAAAAAAAAAACTGAACCTAACAGTTATACAGAGGAAAACACTACCAAGGCACTTGCTCCAGTGGTAAACAATTCTGAAATTGGTCACAGGTGGGGAATCATCTCCCATAGAGCCAGCAGCCCCGCCCGCCCACGCAAGGAGCGTCCTTATTGCAAAGCTGGGGGACCGTGCCGAGGCCTCTGTGAGTAAACGTGAGCTGAGCCCCAGGCCAGCTGCTGCTGAACTGTTCCCACCCTTCCCAGGTGAAACACCTGAATATGTACAAGGGCTTGAAAGCCTAGAGGAAGGGCCGTGGAGCCACACCAGCGACAGCACGCAGGCCACCTTGGTCCTGCAGGTCAGCCAGTATGGTCCTGGCCACAGGCGCTCTTCTGGAAGCTTTCCATTGCCCTGCCTGAGATACCCCTCCTGTCCCGGCCCCCACTCCTTTTTTTCCTTCCTCACCTCAGCCCGGAGAGATATTCCAGTGGAAGTTATGGGTGACACATCCTCTTCTTTACAGGTGGCAGCCTGGCAACTCCTGCAGAAAGTCCAGCAGAGCCCCACGGAGAAGGGCAATCACAGATTCATTAAACAAACTTATGGTTCACCAAAGGAAAGGTGTGAGGATTGAATTCATTACGATATTGGGGTTAACAGACATATACAAACACAGTAGACATATATAATCACCAAAGACCTACGGAGTACCAAGAGAAGACTACTCAACATTCTGTCATAACGAACATGGGAAAAGGATCCCAGGAAGAACAGACATATGTATATGTGTAAAAGAACCACCTCTTGCACACCTACAACAAGCTAAACGTTGTACTCAAACTTGCTGTAATAAAAAATAAAAAATTAAATTAAAAACACGAACAAGAAGTACTGCGAAAAACTTGAGGGGCTTTCTCCTGGCACATTCAGTTTTACATTCCAATCTAGAATGCGACTTCCATTGAGGCTCTGCTGCCCTAGTAACCAGATTTCGTAAGGGAGAACTGCTGCCACCTTGTGGCCGTTTCACACAACAGCAGCTTTAATCCCAGCGCTAATGGTCAGTGGATATTCCAAATCATTACAGGCCTGTAAATGACACCTGCCCTGAAAACAAATCCTGGGGTCATATATCGACCAAAAAATTCAAAAGACGTCCATATTTCAAAACGACAGTTTCAAGAGGCATATTTCACGCACATTAGTGTTCTGATTCTTTTGATTTCTTTCTTTCTTAAAAAAATGGGAATGGAAAAAGGTAACCCTCAGAAGGGGCGAAAACGTTCACAAACGAATCAATGGACAAAGGTTTAATCTCCAATATATATATACAGCTCATGCAGCTTAATATTAATAAAACAAACAACCCAATACAAAAATGGGCAGAAGATCTAAATAGACGTTTCTTCAAAGAAGACACAGAGATGGCCAAGACGCACATGTAAAGCTGCTCAACATCACTAATTATTAGAGAAATGCAAATCAAAACTACAATGAGGTAAGACCTCACACCTGTTAGAGTCGGCATCATCAGATAATCTACAAACAACAAATTCTGGGGAGAGTGTGGACAAAAGGAACCCTCTTCCGCTATTGGTGGGAATGTAAATTGATACAGTCACTATGGAGAACAGTATGGAGGTTCCTTTAAAAAACTAAAAAGAGAATTACCATAGGATCCAGCAATCCCACTTCTGGGCATATACCCAGAGAAAACCATAAATCACAGAGACACATTCACCACAATGTTCATTGCAGCACTATTTACAATAGCCAGGTAATGGAAGCAACCTAAATGCCCACAGACAGACGAAAGGATAAAGATGTGCTACATATATAAAATGGAATATTACTCAGCCATAAAAAGGAATGAAACTGAGTCATTTGTAGAGAAGTTGATGGACCTAGAGACTGTCATACAGAGTGAAGTAAGTCAGAAAGAGAAAAACAAATATTGTATATTAATGCCTATATGTGGAACATAGAAAAATGCTACAGATGAACTGGTATGTACAAGTGCTTGAAAGCCTAGAGGAAGGGCCGTGGAGCCACACCAGCGAAAGCACGCAGGCCAACTTGGTGCCTGCATTTCAGCCAGGATGGTCCTGGCCACGGGTGCTCTTCTGGAAGCTTTCCATTGCCCTGCCTGAGATACCCCTCCTGTCCCGGACCCCACTCCTTTTTTTCCTTACTCACCTCAGCCCGGAGAGATACTCCAGTGGAAGTTATGGGTGACACATCCTCTTCTTTACAGGTGGCAGCCTGGCAACTCCTGCAGAAAGTCCAGCAGAGCCCCACTCACACCGGGCCACCCACAAAGCCGTGGACCCTCACAACCTCCCACCAGCACAGCCCCAAGACTGCTGACGGGGCAGAGAATATGGAGTCAGGCACAGCTGCAGGGGCTATTGCTGCCTGGAGTGCTGTTTATATTGACCTCAACCCAGGCACACCTGGGGAGGGCTTGCCGGCAGGGTCAGGCTGCCCAGGTCAGCTAATCCTCAGCCCTCAGGGAATCACATTGCAGAAAATGGACCTCGCTAAGACAGAATATTAGCCAAGGAAAAAAAGCACACAATGCCATTTGCAGCACCGTAGATGAGTCTAGAGGTAATCACGTGACTTGGAGTAAGTCAGAAAGTGAAAGACACATATCATATCATATCACTTATAGGTGTTACCTATAAATTGATACCAGGGCAGATATTTCCACGGAGAAGGGCAATCAAAGATTCATTAAACAAACTTATGGTTCACCAAAGGAAAGGTGTGAGGGTTGAATTCATTATGATATTGGGGTTAACAGACATATACAAACACAGTAGACGTATATAATCACCAAAGACCTACGGAGTACCAAGAGAAGACTACTCAACATTCTGTCATAACGAACATGGGAAAAGGATCCCAGGAAGAACAGACATATGTATATGTGTAAAAGAACCACCTCTTGCACACCTACAACAAGCTAATCGTTGTACTCAAACTTGCTGTAATAAAAAATAAAAAATTAAATTAAAAACACGAACAAGAATTAGTGAGAAAAACTTGAGGGGCTTTCTCCTGGTACATTCCGTTCTACATTCCAATCTAGAACGCGACTTCCATTGAGGCTCTGCTGCCCTAGTAACCAGATTTGGTAAGGGAGAACTGCTGCCACCTTGTGGCGGTTTCACACAACAGCAGCTTTAATCCCAGCGCTAATGGTCAGTGGATATTCCAAATCATTACAGGCCTGTAAATGACACCTGCCCTGAAAACAAATCCTGGGGTCATATATCGACCAAAAAATTCAAAAGACGTCCATATTTCAAAACGACAGTTTCAAGAGGCATATTTCACGCACATTAGTGTTCTGATTCTTTTGCTTTCTTTCTTTCTTTGTTAAAAAAACGGGAATGGAAAAAGGTAACCCTCAGAAGGGGCGAAAAGGTTCACAAACGAATTAATAGACAAAGGTTTAATCTCCAATATATATATACAGCTCATGCAGCTTAATATTAATACAACAAACAACCCAATACAAAAATGGGCAGAAGATCTAAATAGACGTTTCTTCAAAGAAGACACAGAGATGGCCAAGACGCACATGTAAAGCTGCTCAACATCACTAATTATTAGAGAAATGCAAATCAAAACTACAATGAGGTAAGACCTCACACCTGTTAGAGTCGGCATCATCAGATAATCTACAAACAACAAATTCTGGGGAGAGTGTGGACAAAAGGAACCCTCTTCCGCTATTGGTGGGAATGTAAATTGATACAGTCACTATGGAGAACAGTATGGAGGTTCCTTTAAAAAACTAAAAAGAGAATTACCATAGGATCCAGCAATCCCACTTCTGGGCATATACCCAGAGAAAACCATAAATCACAGAGACACATTCACCACAATGTTCATTGCAGCACTATTTATAATAGCCAGGTAATGGAAGCAACCTAAATGCCCACAGACAGACGAAAGGATAAAGATGTGCTACATATATAAAATGGAATATTACTCAGCCATAAAAAGGAATGAAACTGAGTCATTTGTAGAGAAGTTGATGGACCTAGAGACTGTCATACAGAGTGAAGTAAGTCAGAAAGAGAAAAACAAATATTGTATATTAATGCCTATATGTGGAACATAGAAAAATGCTACAGATGAACTGGTATGTACAAGTGCTTGAAAGCCTAGAGGAAGGGCCGTGGAGCCACACCAGCGAAAGCACGCAGGCCAACTTGGTGCCTGCATTTCAGCCAGGATGGTCCTGGCCACGGGTGCTCTTCTGGAAGCTTTCCATTGCCCTGCCTGAGATACCCCTCCTGTCCCGGACCCCACTCCTTTTTTTCCTTACTCACCTCAGCCCGGAGAGATACTCCAGTGGAAGTTATGGGTGACACATCCTCTTCTTTACAGGTGGCAGCCTGGCAACTCCTGCAGAAAGTCCAGCAGAGCCCCACTCACACCGGGCCACCCACAAAGCCGTGGACCCTCACAACCTCTCACCAGCACAGCCCCAAGACTGCTGACGGGGCAGAGAATATGGAGTCAGGCACAGCTGCAGGGGCTATTGCTGCCTGGAGTGCTGTTTATATTGACCTCAACCCAGGCACACCTGGGGAGGGCTTGCCGGCAGGGTCAGGCTGCCCAGGTCAGCTAATCCTCAGCCCTCAGGGAATCACATTGCAGAAAATGGACCTCGCTAAGACAGAATATTAGCCAAGGAAAAAAAGCACACAATGCCATTTGCAGCACCGTAGATGAGTCTAGAGGTAATCACGTGACTTGGAGTAAGTCAGAAAGTGAAAGACACATATCATATCATATCACTTATAGGTGTTACCTATAAATTGATACCAGGGCAGATATTTCCACGGAGAAGGGCAATCAAAGATTCATTAAACAAACTTATGGTTCACCAAAGGAAAGGTGTGAGGGTTGAATTCATTATGATATTGGGGTTAACAGACATATACAAACACAGTAGACGTATATAATCACCAAAGACCTACGGAGTACCAAGAGAAGACTACTCAACATTCTGTCATAACGAACATGGGAAAAGGATCCCAGGAAGAACAGACATATGTATATGTGTAAAAGAACCACCTCTTGCACACCTACAACAAGCTAATCGTTGTACTCAAACTTGCTGTAATAAAAAATAAAAAATTAAATTAAAAACACGAACAAGAATTAGTGAGAAAAACTTGAGGGTCTTTCTCCTGGTACATTCCGTTCTACATTCCAATCTAGAACGCGACTTCCATTGAGGCTCTGCTGCCCTAGTAACCAGATTTGGTAAGGGAGAACTGCTGCCACCTTGTGGCGGTTTCACACAACAGCAGCTTTAATCCCAGCGCTAATGGTCAGTGGATATTCCAAATCATTACAGGCCTGTAAATGACACCTGCCCTGAAAACAAATCCTGGGGTCATATATCGACCAAAAAATTCAAAAGACGTCCATATTTCAAAACGACAGTTTCAAGAGGCATATTTCACGCACATTAGTGTTCTGATTCTTTTGCTTTCTTTCTTTCTTTGTTAAAAAAACGGGAATGGAAAAAGGTAACCCTCAGAAGGGGTGAAAAGGTTCACAAACGAATTAATAGACAAAGGTTTAATCTCCAATATATATATACAGCTCATGCAGCTTAATATTAATACAACAAACAACCCAATACAAAAATGGGCAGAAGATCTAAATAGACGTTTCTTCAAAGAAGACACAGAGATGGCCAAGATGCACATGAAAAGCTGCTCAACATCACTAATTATTAGAGAAATGCAAATCAAAACTACAATGAGGTAAGACCTCACACCTGTTAGAATCGGCATCATCAGATAATCTACAAACAACAAATTCTGGGGAGGGTGTGGACAAAAGGAACCCTCTTCCGCTATTGGTGGGAATGTAAATTGATACAGTCACTATGGAGAACAGTATGGAGGTTCCTTTAAAAAACTAAAAAGAGAATTACCTTAGGATCCAGCAATCCCACTTCTGGGCGTATACCCAGAGAAAACCATAAATCACAGAGACACATTCACCACAATGTTCATTGCAGCACTATTTACAATAGCCAGGTAATGGAAGCAACCTAAATGCCCACAGACAGACGAATGGATAAAGATGTGGTACATATATAAAATGGAATATTACTCAGCCATAAAAAGGAATGAAACTGAGTCATTTGTAGAGAAGTTGATGGATCTAGAGACTGTCATACAGAGTGAAGTAAGTCAGAAAGAGAAAAACAAATATTGTATATTAATGCCTATATGTGGAACCTAGAAAAATGCTACAGATGAACTGGTTTGCAGGGCAGAAATAGGGACACAGAGGTAGAGATCAAACGTATGGACACAAAGTGGGGGAAGCCATGGGGTGGTGGTGGTGGGATGAGTTGGGAGATTGGGATTGACCTGTATACATGTATATGCATAAAATAGATAACTAATAATAACCTACTGTATATAAAAAAATAAATAAAATTAAATTTCAAAAATTTTAAAAATAAAATGTAAAAATAAAACAGAAAAAATGTTCTTCCATTCACACTGATGTATTTATAAGAATGAATTATTTCCATGCTTATATCCATAAATACATAAAAGAGGAATAAAATCTAACTTGAACCAAAAAAGAAAAAAAAAAACTGAACCTAACAGTTATACAGAGGAAAACACTACCAAGGCACTTGCTCCAGTGGTAAACAATTCTGAAATTGGTCAGAGGTGGGGAATCATCTCCCATAGAGCCAGCAGACCCGCCCGCCCACGCAAGGAGCGTCCTTATTGCAAAGCTGGGGGACCATGCCGAGGCCTCTGTGAGTAAACTTGAGCTGAGCCCCAGGCCAGCTGCTGCTGAACTGTTCCCACCCTTCCCAGGTGAAACACCTGAATATGTACAAGGGCTTGAAAGCCTAGAGGAAGGGCCGTGGAGCCACACCAGCGAAAGCACGCAGGCCAACTTGGTGCCTGCAGGTCAGCCAGGATGGTCCTGGCCACGGGCGCTCTTCTGGAAGCTTTCCATTGCCCTGCCTGAGATACCCCTCCTGTCCCGGCCCCCACTCCTTTTTTTCCTTCCTCACCTCAGTCCGGAGAGATATTCCAGTGGAAGTTATGGGTGACACATCCTCTTCTTTACAGGTGGCAGCCTGGCAACTCCTGCAGAAAGTCCAGCAGAGCCCCACTCACACCGGGCCACCCACAAAGCCGTGGACCCTCACACCCTCCCACCAGCACAGCCCCGAGACTGCTGACGGGGCAGAGAATATGGAGTCAGGCACAGCTGCAGGGGCTATTGCTGCCTGGAGTGCTGTTTATATTGACCTCAACCCAGGCACACCTGGGGAGGGCTTGCCGGCAGGGTCAGGCTGCCCAGGTCAGCTAATCCTCAACCCTCAGGGAATCACATTGCAGAAAATGGACCTCGCTAAGACAGAATATTCGCCAAGGAAAAAAAGGCCACAATGCCATTTGCAGCACCATAGATGAGTCTAGAGGTAATCACGTGACTTGGAGTAAGTCAGAAAGTGAAAGACACATATCATATCATATCACTTATAGGTGTTACCTATAAATTGATACCAGGGCAGATATTTCCACGGAGAAGGGCAATCAAAGATTCATTAAACAAACTTATGGTTCACCAAAGGAAAGGTGTGAGGATTGAATTCATTATGATATTGGGGTTAACAGACATATACAAACACAGTAGACGTATATAATCACCAAAGACCTACGGAGTACCAAGAGAAGGCTACTCAACATTCTGTCATAACGAACATGGGAAAAGGATCCCAGGAAGAACAGACATATGTATATGTGTAAAAGAACCACCTCTTGCACACCTACAACAAGCTAAACGTTGTACTCAAACTTGCTGTAATAAAAAATAAAATTAAATTAAAAACACGAACAAGAAGTAGTGCGAAAAACTTGAGGGGCTTTCTCCTGGCACATTCAGTTCTACATTCCAATCTAGAACGCGACTTCCATTGAGGCTCTGCTGCCCTAGTAACCAGATTTGGTAAGGGAGAACTGCTGCCACCTTGTGGCCGTTTCACACAACAGCAGCTTTAATCCCAGCGCTAATGGTCAGTGGATATTCCAAATCATTACAGGCCTGTAAATGACACCTGCCCTGAAAACAAATCCTGGGGTCATATATCGACCAAAAAATTCAAAAGACGTCCATATTTCAAAACGACAGTTTCAAGAGGCATATTTCACGCACATTAGTGTTCTGCTTCTTTTGCTTTCTTTCTTTCTTTGTTAAAAAAACGGGAATGGAAAAATGTAACCTTCAGAAGGGGCGAAAACGTTCACAAACGAATCAATGGACAAAGGTTTAATCTCCAATATATATATACAGCTCATGCAGCTTAATATTAATACAACAAACAACCCAATACAAAAATGGGCAGAAGATCTAAATAGACCTTTCTTCAAAGAAGACACAGAGATGGCCAAGATGCACATGAAAAGCTGCTCAACATCACTAATTATTAGAGAAATGCAAATCAAAACTACAATGAGGTAAGACCTCACACCTGTTAGAATCGGCATCATCAGATAATCTACAAACAACAAATTCTGGGGAGGGTGTGGACAAAAGGAACCCTCTTCCGCTATTGGTGGGAATGTAAATTGATACAGTCACTATGGAGAACAGTATGGAGGTTCCTTTAAAAAACTAAAAAGAGAATTACCATAGGATCCAGCAATCCCACTTCTGGGCATATACCCAGAGAAAACCATAAATCACAGAGACACATTCACCACAATGTTCATTGCAGCACTATTTACAATAGCCAGGTAATGGAAGCAACCTAAATGCCCTCAGACAGACGAATGGATAAAGATGTGGTACATATATAAAATGGAATATTACTCAGCCATAAAAAGGAATGAAACTGAGTCATTTGTAGAGAAGTTGATGGATCTAGAGACTGTCATACAGAGTGAAGTAAGTCAGAAAGAGAAAAACAAATATTGTATATTAATGCCTATATGTGGAACCTAGAAAAATGCTACAGATGAACTGGATTGCAGGGTAGAAATAGAGACACAGAGGTAGAGAACAAACGTATCGACACAAAGTGGGGGAAGCCATGGGGTGGTGGTGGTGGGATGAGTTGGGAGATTGGGATTGACCTGTATACATGTCTATGCATAAAATAGATAACTATTAATAACCTACTGTATAAAAAAAATAAATAAAATTAAATTTCAAAAATTTTAAAAATAAAATGTAAAAATAAAACAGAAAAAATATTCTTCCATTCACACTGATGTATTTATAAGAATGAATTATTTCCATGCTTATATCCATAAATACATAAAAGAGGAATAAAATCTAACTTGAACCAAAAAAGAAAAAAAAAAATGAACCTAACAGTTATACAGAGGAAAACACTACCAAGGCACTTGCTCCAGTGGTAAACAATTCTGAAATTGGTCAGACGTGGGGAATCATCTCCCATAGAGGCAGCAGCCCCGCCCGCCCACGCAAGGAGCGTTCTTATTGCAAAGCTGGGGGACCGTGCTGAGGCCTCTGTGAGTAAACGTGAGCTGAGCCCCAGGCCAGCTGCTGCTCAACAGTTCCCACCCTTCCCAGGTGAAACACCTGAATATGTACAAGGGCTTGAAAGCCTAGAGGAAGGGCCGTGGAGCCACACCAGCGACAGCACGCAGGCCACCTTGGTGCCTGCAGGTCAGCCAGGATGGTTCTGGCCACGGGCGCTCTTCTGGAAGCTTTCCATTGCCCTGCCTGAGATACCCTTCCTGTCCCGGCCCCCACTCCTTTTTTTCCTTAATCACCTCAGCCCGGAGAGATACTCCAGTGGTAGTTATGGGTGACACATCCTCTTCTTTACAGGTGGCAGCCTGGCAACTCCTGCAGAAAGTCCAGCAGATCCCCACTCACACCGGGCCACCCACAAAGCCATGGACCCTCACACCCTCTCACCAGCACAGCCCCGAGACTGCTGACGGGGCAGAGAATATGGAGTCAGGCACAGCTGCAGGGGCTATTGCTGCCTGGAGTGCTGTTTATATTGACCTCAACCCAGACACACCTGGGGAGGGCTTGCCGGCAGGGTCAGGCTGCCCACGTCAGCTAATCCTCAGCCCTCAGGGATTCACATTGCAGAAAATGGACCTCGCTAAGACAGAATATTAGCCAAGGAAAAAAAGCACACCATGCCATTTGCAGCACCGTAGATGAGTCTAGAGGTAATCACGTGACTTGGAGTAAGTCAGAAAGTGTAAGACACATATCATATCGTATCACTTATAGGTGATACCTATAAATTGATACCAGGGCAGATATTTCCACGGAGAAGGGCAATCACAGATTCATTAAACAAACTTATGGTTCACCAAAGGAAAGGTGTGAGTTTTGAATTCATTATGATATTGGGGTTAACAGACATATACAAACACAGTAGACGTATATAATCACCAAAGACCTACGGAGAACCAAGAGAAGACTACTCAACATTCTGTCATAACGAACATGGGAAAAGGATCCCAGGAAGAACAAACATATGTATATGTGTAAAAGAACCACCTCTTGCACACCTACAACAAGCTAAACGTTGTACTCAAACTTGCTGTAATAAAAAATAAAAAAATTAAATTAAAAACACGAACAAGAATTAGTGAGAAAAACTTGAAGGGCTTTCTCCTGGTACATTCCGTTCTACATTCCAATCTAGAACGCGACTTCCATTGAGGCTCTGCTGCCCTAGTAACCAGATTTTGTAAGGGAGAACTGCTGCCACCTTGTGGCCGTTTCACACAACAGCAGCTTTAATCGCAGCGCTAATGGTCAGTGGATATTCCAAATCATTACAGGCCTGTAAATGACACCTGCCCTGAAAACAAATCCTGGGGTCATATATCGACCAAAAAATTCAAAAGACGTCCATATTTCAAAACGACACTTTCAAGAGGCATATTTCACGCACATTAGTGTTCTGATTCTTTTGATTTCTTTCTTTCTTTGTTAAAAAAACGGGAATGGAAAAAGGCAACACTCAGAATGGGCGAAAACTTTCACAAACTAATCAATGGACAAAGGTTTAATCTCCAATATATATATACAGCTCATGCAGCTTAATATTAATACAACAAACAACCCAATACAAAAATGGGCAGAAGATCTAAATAGACGTTTCTTCAAAGAAGACACAGAGATGGCCAAGACGCACATGAAAAGCTGCTCTACATCACTAATTATTAGAGAAATGCAAATCAAAACTACAATGAGGTAAGACCTCACACCTGTTAGAATCGGCATCATCAGATAATCTACAAACAACAAATTTTGGGGAGGGTGTGGACAAAAGGAACCCTCTTCCGCTATTGGTGGGAATGTAAATTGATACAGTCACTATGGAGAACAGTATAGAAGTTCCTTTAAAAAACTTAAAAGACAATTACCATAGGATCCAGCAATCCCACTTCTGGGCATATATCCAGAGAAAACCATAAATCACAGAGACACATTCACCACAATGTTCATTGCAGCACTATTTACAATAGCCAGGTAATGGAAGCAACCTAAATGCCCACAGACAGACGAATGGATAAAGATGTGGTACATATATAAAATGGAATATTACTCAGCCATAAAAAGGAATGAAACTGAGTCATTTGTAGAGAAGTTGATGGATCTAGAGACTGTCATACAGAGTGAAGTAAGTCAGAAAGAGAAAAACAAATATTGTATATTAATGCCTATATGTGGAACCTAGAAAAATGCTACAGATGAACTGGTTTGCAGGGCAGAAATAGAGACACAGAGGTAGAGAACAAACGTATGGACACAAAGTGGGGGAAGCCATGGGGTGGTGGTGGTGGGATGAGTTGGGAGATTGGGATTGACCTGTATACATGTATATGCATAAAATAGATAACGAATAATAACCTAGTGTATAAAAAAATAAATAAAATTAAATTTCAAAAATTTTAAAAATAAAATGTAAAAATAAAACAGAAAAAAAGTACTTCCATTCACACTGATGCATTTATAAGAATGAATTATTTCCATGCTTATATCTATAAATACATAAAAGAGGAATAAAATCTAACTTGAACCAAAAAAGAAAAAAAAAATGAACCAAACAGTTATACAGAGGAAAACACTACCAAGGCACTTGCTCCAGTGGTAAACAATTCTGAAATTGGTCATAGGTTGGGAATCATCTCCCATACAGCCAGCAGCCCCACCCGCCCACGCAAGGAGCATCCTTATTGCAAAGCTGGGGGACCGTGCCGAGGCCTCTGTGAGTAAACGTGAGGTGAGCCCCAGGTCAGCTGCTGCTGAACTGTTCCCACCCTTCCCAGGTGAAACACCTGAATATGTACAAGGGCTTGAAAGCCTAGAGGAAGGGCCGTGGAGCCACACCAGCGAAAGCACGCAGGCCAACTTGGTGCCTGCAGGTCAGCCAGGATGGTCCTGGCCACGGGCGCTCTTCTGGAAGCTTTCCATTGCCCTGTCTGAGATACCCCTCCTGTCCCGGACCCCACTCCTTTTTTTCCTTACTCACCTCAGCCCGGAGAGATACTCCAGTGGAAGTTATGGGTGACACATCCTCTTCTTTACAGGTGGCATCCTGGCAACTCCTGCAGAAAGTCCAGCAGAGCCCCACTCACACCGGGCCACCCACAAAGCCGTGGACCCTCACACCCTCCCACCAGCACAGCCCCGAGACTGCTGACGGGGCAGAGAATATGGAGTCAGGCACAGCTGCAGGGGCTATTGCTGCCTGGAGTGCTGTTTATATTGACCTCAACAAAGGCACACCTGGGGAGGGCTTGCCGGCAGGGTCAGGCTGCCCAGGTCAGCTAATCCTCAGCCCTCAGGGAATCACATTGCAGAAAATGGACCTCGCTAAGACAGAATATTAGCCAAGGAACAAAAGCACACAATGCCATTTGCAGCACCGTAGATGAGTCTAGAGGTAATCACGTGACTTGGAGTAAGTCAGAAAGTGAAAGACACATATCATATCATATCACATATAGGTGTTACCTATAAATTGATACCAGGGCAGATATTTCCACGGAGAAGGGCAAAGATTCATTAAACAAACTTATGGTTCACCAAAGGAAAGGTGTGAGGATTGAATTCATTATGATATTGGGGTTAACAGAAATATACAAACACAGTAGACGTATATAATCACCAAAGACCTACGGAGTACCAAGAGAAGGCTACTCAACATTCTGTCATAACGAACATGGGAAAAGGATCCCAGGAAGAACAGACATATGTATATGTGTAAAAGAACCACCTCTTGCACACCTACAACAAGCTAAACGTTGTACTCAAACTTGCTGTAATAAAAAATAAAAAATTAAATTAAAAACACGAACAAGAAGTAGAGAGAAAAACTTGAGGGGCTTTCTCCTGGTACATTCCGTTCTACATTCCAATCTAGAACGCGACTTCCATTGAGGCTCTGCTGCCCTAGTAACCAGATTTGGTAAGGGAGAACTGCTGCCACCTTGTGGCCGTTTCACACAACAGCAGCTTTAATCCCAAAGCTAATGGTCAGTGGATATTCCAAATCATTACAGGCCTGTAAATGACACCTGCCCTGAAAACAAATCCTGGGTTCATATATCGACCAAAAAATTCAAAAGACGTCCATATTTCAAAACGTCAGTTTCAAGAGGCATAATTCACGCACATTAGTGTTCTGCTTCTTTTGATTTCTTTCTTTCTTTGTTAAAAAAACGGGAATGGAAAAAGGCAACCCTCAGAATGGGCGAAAAAGTTCACAAACGAATCAATGGACAAAGGTTTAATCTCCAATATATATAAACAGCTCATGCAGGTTAATATTAATAAAACAAACAACCCAATACAAAAATGGGCAGAAGATCTAAATAGACGTTTCTTCAAAGAAGACACAGAGATGGCCAAGACGCACATGAAAAGCTGCTCAACATCACTAATTATTAGAGAAATGCAAATCAAAACTACAATGAGGTAAGACCTCACACCTGTTAGAATCGGCATCATCAGATAATCTAAAAACAACAAATTCTGGGGAGGGTGTGGACAAAAGGAACCCTCTTCCGCTATTGGTGGGAATGTAAATTGATACAGTCACTATGGAGAACAGTATGGAGGTTCCTTTGAAAAACTAAAAACAGAATTACAATAGAATCCAGCAATCCCACTTCTGGGCATATACCCAGAGAAAACCATAAATCACAGAGACACATTCACCACAATGTTCATTGCAGCACTATTTACAATAGCCAGGTAATGGAAGCAACCTAAATGCCCACAGACAGACGAATGGATAAAGATGTGGTACATATATAAAATGGAATATTACTCAGCCATAAAAAGGAATGAAACTGGGTCATTTGTAGAGAAGTTGATGGATCTAGAGACTGTCATACAGAGTGAAGTAAGTCAGAAAGAGAAAAACAAATATTGTATATTAATGCCTATATGTGGAACCTAGAAAAATGCTACAGATGAACTGGTTTGCAGGGCAGAAATAGAGACACAGAGGTAGAGAACAAACGTATGGACACCAAGTGTGGGAAGCCATGGGGTGGTGGTGGTGGGACGAGTTGGGAGATTGAGATTGACCTGTATACATGTATATGCATAAAATACATAACTAATAATAACCCGCTGTATAAAAAAGTAAATAAAATTAAATTTCAAAATGTTAAAATATAAAATTTAAAAATAAAACAGAAAAAAGCTCTTCCCTTCACACAGATGTATTTATAGGAATAAATTATTTCCATGCTTATATCTATAAATACATAAAAGAGGAATAAAAGCTAACTTGAACCATAAACGAAGAAAAACCTGAACCGACCAGTTATACAGAGAAAAACACTATCAGGGCACTTGCTCCAACGGTAAACAATATTGAAATTGTTCAGAGGTGGGGAATCATCTCCCGTACAGCCAGCAACCCACACCCCACACAAGGAGCTTCCTCATTGCAAAGCGGGGGGACCGAGCCGAGGCATCTCTGAACAAAGGTGAGCTGAGCCCCAGGCCAGCTGTTGCTGAACTGTTCCCACCCTTCCCAGGTAAAACACCTGAATATGTACAAGGGCTTGAAAGACTAGAGGAAGGGCCGTGGAGCCACAACAGCGAGAGAACGCAGGCCAACTTGGTGCCTCCAGGCCAGCCAGGGTGGTCCTGGCCCAGGGCACTCTTCCGGAAGCTTTCCATTGTCCTGCCAGAGATACCCCACCTGTCCCGGCCCCCACTGATTTTTTCCTTCCTCACCTCTGTCCGGAGAGAAATTCCAGCGGGAGGTATGGGTGACACATCCTCTTCTTTACAGGTGGCAGCTTGGCAACTCCTGCAGAAAGGCCAGCAGAACTCCACTCACACCGGGCCACCAACAAAGCTGTGGCCCCTCACTCCCTCCCACCAGCACAGCCCCGAGACTGCTCACGGGGCAAAGAATATGGAGGCAGGCACAGCTTCAGGGGCTATTGCTGCCTGGAGCGCTGTTTATATTGACCTCAACCAGGCACACCTGGGGAGGGCCGGCCGGCAGGATAAGGCTGCCCACGTCAGCTAATCCACAACCCTCAGGGAATCACAGTGTTGAAAATGGACCTCGCTAAAGCAGAATAGAAGCCAAGGAAAAAAAGGACACAATGCCATTTGCAGCACCGTAGATGAGCCTAGAGGTTATCACATGACTTGTAGTAAGTCAGAAAGTGAAAGACACATATCGTATCATATCACTTATAGGTGTTACCTAAAAATGGATACCAGGGCAGATATTTCCACGGAGAAGGGCAATCACAGATTCATTAAACAAACTTATGGTTCACCAATGGAAAGGTGTGAGGATGGGTTTCATTACGATATTGGGGTTAACAGACATATACAAACACAGGTGACATATATAATCACCTAAGACCTACGGAATACAAAGAGAGGACTACTCAACATTCTGTCTTAACGTACATGGGCAAAGGATCCCAGGAAGAACAGACATCTGTATATGTGTCAAAGAACCACATCTTCCACACCTACAACAAGCCAAGCATTGTACTCAAACTTGCTGTAATAAAAAATAAAAAATTAAATTAAAAACACGAACAAGAAGTAGTGAGACAAACTTGAGGGGCTTTCTCCTGGCACATTCCATTCTAAATTCCAATCTAGAACAAGACTTCCATTGAGGCTCTGTTGCACTAATAACCTGATTTGAAAGAGAGAACTGCTGCCACCTTGTGGCCGTTTCACACAACAGCAGCTTTAATCCCAGCGCTAAAGGTCAGTTGATATTCAAAATCATTGCAGGCCTGTAAATGACACCTGCCCTGAAAACAAATCCTGGGGTCACATATCGACCAAAAAATTCAAAGGACGTCCATATTTCAAAACGACCGTTTCAAAAGCCATATTTTACGCACATTAGTGTTCTGCTTCTTTGTCTTTCTTTCTTTTTTGGTTAAAAACACGGGAATGGAAAAAGGCATCCCTCAGAAGGGGCGAAAATAGTTGCAAACGAATCAGTGGACAAAGGTTTAATCTCCAATATATATAAACAGCTCATGCAGCTTAATATTAAAAAAACAAACAACCCAATACAAACATGGGCAGAATATCTAAAGAGACGTTTCTTCAAAGAAGACACAGAGATGGCTAAGACGCACATGAAAAGCTGCTCAAGAGCACTAATTATTAGAGAAATGCAAATCAAAACTACAATGAGGTATCACCTCACACCTGTTAGAATCAGCATCATCAGAAAATCTACAGACAACAAATTCTGGGGAGGGTGTGGACAAAAGGAGCCCTCTTCCACTATTGTTGGGAATGTAAATTGATACAGTCACTATGGAGAACAGTATGGAGTTTCCTTAAAAAACCTACAAATAGAAACCTTGACTTTCCCTAACCCTAACCATAGGCTGGAACGGAAACCTACCACCAACCGTGCACCTTATCTACGCGGTACACTAATCCTAATCCGTACGCTGGCACTAACCGGTGAGTCAACATGTACCCTGACACTAACACGTTTCCGTACCCTCAGCTGTGCCCCAAACCTTGCCGTTGCCTATCCTTAACCTTAGCCCGGAACAGAAACCTACCATCAGCCCTACACCTTACCCTAAGCCGTACCCTAATCCTAATCCATACGTCAACACGTACCCTGACCCTAACACGTTTCCGTACCCTCACCTCTGCCATAAACCTTGCCGTTCCCTTACCTTAACCCTAGCCCGGAACGGAAAACTACCACCAACCCTACACCTTACCTTACGCCATACCCTAATCCTAATTCGTATGCTGACACTAACCTGTGCATCAACACGTACCCTGACCCTAACACGTTTCGTACCCTCACCTGTGCCCTAAACTTTGCCAGTCCCTAAACATAACCCTAGACTGGAACGGAAACCTACCACCAACCCTACACCTTACTCTATGCGGTACCCTAATCCTCATGCGTACGCTCACACTAACCCGTGAGTCAACACGTACCCTGAACCTAACACAATTCCGTACCATCACCTGTGCCCTATACCTTGCAATTCGCTATCCCTAACCCTACACCGGAATGTAAACCTACCGCCATCCGTACACCTTACTGTACGCCGTACCCTAATCCTAATGCGTACGATGACACTATTCCATGCATCAACATGCACCATGAACCTAACACGTTTCTGTACCCTCACCTGTGCCCTAAGCCTTGCCGTTCACTAACCCTAACCCTAGCCCTGAACTGAAACCCACCACCAGCCCTACACCATACCCTATGCCTTACCCTACTCCTGGCCTGTATGCTGGCACTGACCCGTGCGTCAGCACGTAGCCTGCCTCACCCAAGTTTCCGTACCCTCACCTGTGCCCTTAGCCTTGCCGTTCCCTAACCCTAACCCTAGCCCAGAACGGAAACCCACCACCAGCCCTACACCTTACCCTACGCCGTACCCTACTCCTGGCCCATACGCTGGCACTGACCCATGCGTCAGCAGGTAGCCTGACCCTCCCACGTTTCCGTACCCTCACCTGTGCCCTAAAACTTGACGTTCCCTAACCCTAATCAAACCCCGGAATGGACACCCACCACCAGTCTTACACCTTACCCTACGCCGTACCCTACTCCTGGTCCACACCCTGGCACTGACCCGTGCTTCAGCATGTAGCCTGACCCTCCCACGTTTCCGTACCCTCACCTGTGCCCTAAGCCTTGCCGTTCCCTAACCCTAACCCTACACTTTACCCTACGCCATACCCTATTCCTGGGCCGTACGCTGGCACTGACACTTGCGTCAGCACGTAGCCTGACCCTCCCACGTTTCTGTACCCTCACCTGTGCCCTAAGCCTTGCCATTCCCTAACCCTAACCCTAGCCGGAAACGGAAACCCACCACCAGCCCTACACCTTACCCTACGCCGTACCCTACTCCTGGGCCGTACACTGGAACTGACCCTTGTGTAAGCACGTAGCCTGCCACTCCCATGTTTCCATACCCTCACCTGTGCCCTAAGCCTTGCCGATCCCTAACCCTAACCCTACCCTGGAACAGAAACCCACCACCAGCCCTACACCTTACCCTACGCCGTACCCTAATTCTGGCGCGTACGCTGGCACTGACCCGTGTGTCAGCACGTAGCGTGCCTCTCCCTCGTTTCAGTACCCTTACCTGTGCCCTAAGCCTTGCCGTTCCCTAACCCTAACCCGGAACAGAAACCCACCAACAGCCCTACACCTTACCCTACTCCGTACCCTAATCCTGGCCCGTACACTGGCACTGAAACGTGCGTCAGCACATAGCCTGACCCTCCCACGTTTCTGTACCCTCAGCTGTGCCCTAAGCCTTGCCGTTCCCTAACCCTAACCCTAGCGCGGAATGGAAACCCACAACTAGCCCTACACCATACTTTACTCCAGACCCGTACGCTGGCACTGACACGTTTGTCAGCACGTAGCCTGCCTCTCCCACGTGTCCCTATGCTCACCTGTTCCCTAAACCTTGCCGTTCCCTAACCCTAACCCTAGCCCGGAACGGAAACCCACCACCAGCCCTACACGTTACCCTATGATGTACCCTACTCCTGGCCCTTACGCTGGCACTGACACGTGCGTCAGCACACAGCCTGACCATCCCACGATCCTCCCAATACAGAAATGGGCAGAAGATCTCAAGAGACGTTTCTTCAAAGAAGACACAGAGATGGCCAAGGCGCACATGAGAAGCTGCTCAAGAGCACTAATTATTAGAGAAATGCAAATCAAAACTACAATGAGGTATCACCTCACACCTGTTAGAATCGGCATCATCAGAAAATCTACAAACAACAAATTCTGGGGAGGGTGTGGACAAAAGGAGCCCTCTTCCACTATTGGTGGGAATGTAAATTGATAGAGTCACTATGGAGAACACTATGGAGTTTCCTTAAAAAATCTAGAAATAGAATTACCATCTGATCCAGCAATTCCACTTCTGGGCATATACCCATAGAAAACCATAAATCAAAAAGGCACATTCACCACAATGTTCATTGCAGCACTATTTACAATAGCCAGGTAATGGAAGCAAACTAAATGCCCAAAGACAGATGAATGGATAAAGATGGGGTACATATATAAAATGGAATATTACTCGGCCATAAAAAGGAATGAATCTGGGTCATTTGTAGAGACATCGATGGATCTAGAGACAGTCATACAGAATGAAGTAAGTCAGAAAGGGGAAAACAAATATTGTATATTAATGCATATATGTGGAACCTAAAAAATGGTACAGATGAACTGGTTTGCAGGGAAGAAATAGAGACACAGAGGTAGAGAACAAACGTATGGACACCAAGTGTGGGAAGCCATGGGGTGGTGGTGGTGGGACGAGTTGGGAGATTGAGATTGACCTGTATACATGTATATGCATAAAATACATAACTAATAATAACCCGCTGTATAAAAAAGTAAATAAAATTAAATTTCAAAATGTTAAAATATAAAATTTAAAAATAAAACAGAAAAAAGCTCTTCCCTTCACACAGATGTATTTATAGGAATAAATTATTTCCATGCTTATATCTATAAATACATAAAAGAGGAATAAAAGCTAACTTGAACCATAAACGAAGAAAAACCTGAACCGACCAGTTATACAGAGAAAAACACTATCAGGGCACTTGCTCCAACGGTAAACAATATTGAAATTGTTCAGAGGTGGGGAATCATCTCCCGTACAGCCAGCAACCCACACCCCACACAAGGAGCTTCCTCATTGCAAAGCGGGGGGACCGAGCCGAGGCATCTCTGAACAAAGGTGAGCTGAGCCCCAGGCCAGCTGTTGCTGAACTGTTCCCACCCTTCCCAGGTAAAACACCTGAATATGTACAAGGGCTTGAAAGACTAGAGGAAGGGCCGTGGAGCCACAACAGCGAGAGAACGCAGGCCAACTTGGTGCCTCCAGGCCAGCCAGGGTGGTCCTGGCCCAGGGCACTCTTCCGGAAGCTTTCCATTGTCCTGCCAGAGATACCCCACCTGTCCCGGCCCCCACTGATTTTTTCCTTCCTCACCTCTGTCCGGAGAGAAATTCCAGCGGGAGGTATGGGTGACACATCCTCTTCTTTACAGGTGGCAGCTTGGCAACTCCTGCAGAAAGGCCAGCAGAACTCCACTCACACCGGGCCACCAACAAAGCTGTGGCCCCTCACTCCCTCCCACCAGCACAGCCCCGAGACTGCTCACGGGGCAAAGAATATGGAGGCAGGCACAGCTTCAGGGGCTATTGCTGCCTGGAGCGCTGTTTATATTGACCTCAACCAGGCACACCTGGGGAGGGCCGGCCGGCAGGATAAGGCTGCCCACGTCAGCTAATCCACAACCCTCAGGGAATCACAGTGTTGAAAATGGACCTCGCTAAAGCAGAATAGAAGCCAAGGAAAAAAAGGACACAATGCCATTTGCAGCACCGTAGATGAGCCTAGAGGTTATCACATGACTTGTAGTAAGTCAGAAAGTGAAAGACACATATCGTATCATATCACTTATAGGTGTTACCTAAAAATGGATACCAGGGCAGATATTTCCACGGAGAAGGGCAATCACAGATTCATTAAACAAACTTATGGTTCACCAATGGAAAGGTGTGAGGATGGGTTTCATTACGATATTGGGGTTAACAGACATATACAAACACAGGTGACATATATAATCACCTAAGACCTACGGAATACAAAGAGAGGACTACTCAACATTCTGTCTTAACGTACATGGGCAAAGGATCCCAGGAAGAACAGACATCTGTATATGTGTAAAAGAACCACATCTTCCACACCTACAACAAGCCAAGCATTGTAATCAAACTTGCTGTAATAAAAAATAAAAAATTAAATTAAAAACACGAACAAGAAGTAGTGAGACAAACTTGAGGGGCTTTCTCCTGGCACATTCCATTCTAAATTCCAATCTAGAACAAGACTTCCATTGAGGCTCTGTTGCACTAATAACCTGATTTGAAAGAGAGAACTGCTGCCACCTTGTGGCCGTTTCACACAACAGCAGCTTTAATCCCAGCGCTAAAGGTCAGTTGATATTCAAAATCATTGCAGGCCTGTAAATGACACCTGCCCTGGAAACAAATCCTGGGGTCACATATCGACCAAAAAATTCAAAGGACGTCCATATTTCAAAACGACCGTTTCAAAAGCCATATTTTACGCACATTAGTGTTCTGCTTCTTTGTCTTTCTTTCTTTTTTGGTTAAAAACACGGGAATGGAAAAAGGCATCCCTCAGAAGGGGCGAAAATAGTTGCAAACGAATCAATGGACAAAGGTTTAATCTCCAATATATATAAACAGCTCCTGCAGCTTAATATTAAAAAAACAAACAACCCAATACAAACATGGGCAGAATATCTAAAGAGACGTTTCTTCAAAGAAGACACAGAGATGGCTAAGACGCACATGAAAAGCTGCTCAAGAGCACTAATTATTAGAGAAATGCAAATCAAAACTACAATGAGGTATCACCTCACACCTGTTAGAATCAGCATCATCAGAAAATCTACAGACAACAAATTCTGGGGAGGGTGTGGACAAAAGGAGCCCTCTTCCACTATTGTTGGGAATGTAAATTGATACAGTCACTATGGAGAACAGTATGGAGTTTCCTTAAAAAACCTACAAATAGAAACCTTGACTTTCCCTAACCCTAACCATAGGCTGGAACGGAAACCTACCACCAACCGTGCACCTTATCTACGCGGTACACTAATCCTAATCCGTACGCTGGCACTAACCGGTGAGTCAACATGTACCCTGACACTAACACGTTTCCGTACCCTCAGCTGTGCCCCAAACCTTGCCGTTGCCTATCCTTAACCTTAGCCCGGAACAGAAACCTACCATCAGCCCTACACCTTACCCTAAGCCGTACCCTAATCCTAATCCATACGTCAACACGTACCCTGACCCTAACACGTTTCCGTACCCTCACCTCTGCCATAAACCTTGCCGTTCCCTTACCTTAACCCTAGCCCGGAACGGAAAACTACCACCAACCCTACACCTTACCTTACGCCATACCCTAATCCTAATTCGTATGCTGACACTAACCTGTGCATCAACACGTACCCTGACCCTAACACGTTTCGTACCCTCACCTGTGCCCTAAACTTTGCCAGTCCCTAAACATAACCCTAGACTGGAACGGAAACCTACCACCAACCCTACACCTTACTCTATGCGGTACCCTAATCCTCATGCGTACGCTCACACTAACCCGTGAGTCAACACGTACCCTGAACCTAACACAATTCCGTACCATCACCTGTGCCCTATACCTTGCAATTCGCTATCCCTAACCCTACACCGGAATGTAAACCTACCGCCATCCGTACACCTTACTGTACGCCGTACCCTAATCCTAATGCGTACGATGACACTATTCCATGCATCAACATGCACCATGAACCTAACACGTTTCTGTACCCTCACCTGTGCCCTAAGCCTTGCCGTTCACTAACCCTAACCCTAGCCCTGAACTGAAACCCACCACCAGCCCTACACCATACCCTATGCCTTACCCTACTCCTGGCCTGTATGCTGGCACTGACCCGTGCGTCAGCACGTAGCCTGCCTCACCCAAGTTTCCGTACCCTCACCTGTGCCCTTAGCCTTGCCGTTCCCTAACCCTAACCCTAGCCCAGAACGGAAACCCACCACCAGCCCTACACCTTACCCTACGCCGTACCCTACTCCTGGCCCATACGCTGGCACTGACCCATGCGTCAGCAGGTAGCCTGACCCTCCCACGTTTCCGTACCCTCACCTGTGCCCTAAAACTTGACGTTCCCTAACCCTAATCAAACCCCGGAATGGACACCCACCACCAGTCTTACACCTTACCCTACGCCGTACCCTACTCCTGGTCCACACCCTGGCACTGACCCGTGCTTCAGCATGTAGCCTGACCCTCCCACGTTTCCGTACCCTCACCTGTGCCCTAAGCCTTGCCGTTCCCTAACCCTAACCCTACACTTTACCCTACGCCATACCCTATTCCTGGGCCGTACGCTGGCACTGACACTTGCGTCAGCACGTAGCCTGACCCTCCCACGTTTCTGTACCCTCACCTGTGCCCTAAGCCTTGCCATTCCCTAACCCTAACCCTAGCCGGAAACGGAAACCCACCACCAGCCCTACACCTTACCCTACGCCGTACCCTACTCCTGGGCCGTACACTGGAACTGACCCTTGTGTAAGCACGTAGCCTGCCACTCCCATGTTTCCATACCCTCACCTGTGCCCTAAGCCTTGCCGATCCCTAACCCTAACCCTACCCTGGAACAGAAACCCACCACCAGCCCTACACCTTACCCTACGCCGTACCCTAATTCTGGCGCGTACGCTGGCACTGACCCGTGTGTCAGCACGTAGCGTGCCTCTCCCTCGTTTCAGTACCCTTACCTGTGCCCTAAGCCTTGCCGTTCCCTAACCCTAACCCGGAACAGAAACCCACCAACAGCCCTACACCTTACCCTACTCCGTACCCTAATCCTGGCCCGTACACTGGCACTGAAACGTGCGTCAGCACATAGCCTGACCCTCCCACGTTTCTGTACCCTCAGCTGTGCCCTAAGCCTTGCCGTTCCCTAACCCTAACCCTAGCGCGGAATGGAAACCCACAACTAGCCCTACACCATACTTTACTCCAGACCCGTACGCTGGCACTGACACGTTTGTCAGCACGTAGCCTGCCTCTCCCACGTGTCCCTATGCTCACCTGTTCCCTAAACCTTGCCGTTCCCTAACCCTAACCCTAGCCCGGAACGGAAACCCACCACCAGCCCTACACGTTACCCTATGATGTACCCTACTCCTGGCCCTTACGCTGGCACTGACACGTGCGTCAGCACACAGCCTGACCATCCCACGATCCTCCCAATACAGAAATGGGCAGAAGATCTCAAGAGACGTTTCTTCAAAGAAGACACAGAGATGGCCAAGGCGCACATGAGAAGCTGCTCAAGAGCACTAATTATTAGAGAAATGCAAATCAAAACTACAATGAGGTATCACCTCACACCTGTTAGAATCGGCATCATCAGAAAATCTACAAACAACAAATTCTGGGGAGGGTGTGGACAAAAGGAGCCCTCTTCCACTATTGGTGGGAATGTAAATTGATAGAGTCACTATGGAGAACACTATGGAGTTTCCTTAAAAAATCTAGAAATAGAATTACCATCTGATCCAGCAATTCCACTTCTGGGCATATACCCAAAGAAAACCATAAATCAAAAAGGCACATTCACCACAATGTTCATTGCAGCACTATTTACAATAGCCAGGTAATGGAAGCAAACTAAATGCCCAAAGACAGATGAATGGATAAAGATGGGGTACATATATAAAATGGAATATTACTCGGCCATAAAAAGGAATGAATCTGGGTCATTTGTAGAGACATCGATGGATCTAGAGACAGTCATACAGAATGAAGTAAGTCAGAAAGGGGAAAACAAATATTGTATATTAATGCATATATGTGGAACCTAAAAAATGGTACAGATGAACTGGTTTGCAGGGAAGAAATAGAGACACAGAGGTAGAGAACAAACGTATGGACACCAAGTGTGGGAAGCCATGGGGTGGTGGTGGTGGGACGAGTTGGGAGATTGAGATTGACCTGTATACATGTATATGCATAAAATACATAACTAATAATAACCCGCTGTATAAAAAAGTAAATAAAATTAAATTTCAAAATGTTAAAATATAAAATTTAAAAATAAAACAGAAAAAAGCTCTTCCCTTCACACAGATGTATTTATAGGAATAAATTATTTCCATGCTTATATCTATAAATACATAAAAGAGGAATAAAAGCTAACTTGAACCATAAACGAAGAAAAACCTGAACCGACCAGTTATACAGAGAAAAACACTATCAGGGCACTTGCTCCAACGGTAAACAATATTGAAATTGTTCAGAGGTGGGGAATCATCTCCCGTACAGCCAGCAACCCACACCCCACACAAGGAGCTTCCTCATTGCAAAGCGGGGGGACCGAGCCGAGGCATCTCTGAACAAAGGTGAGCTGAGCCCCAGGCCAGCTGTTGCTGAACTGTTCCCACCCTTCCCAGGTAAAACACCTGAATATGTACAAGGGCTTGAAAGACTAGAGGAAGGGCCGTGGAGCCACAACAGCGAGAGAACGCAGGCCAACTTGGTGCCTCCAGGCCAGCCAGGGTGGTCCTGGCCCAGGGCACTCTTCCGGAAGCTTTCCATTGTCCTGCCAGAGATACCCCACCTGTCCCGGCCCCCACTGATTTTTTCCTTCCTCACCTCTGTCCGGAGAGAAATTCCAGCGGGAGGTATGGGTGACACATCCTCTTCTTTACAGGTGGCAGCTTGGCAACTCCTGCAGAAAGGCCAGCAGAACTCCACTCACACCGGGCCACCAACAAAGCTGTGGCCCCTCACTCCCTCCCACCAGCACAGCCCCGAGACTGCTCACGGGGCAAAGAATATGGAGGCAGGCACAGCTTCAGGGGCTATTGCTGCCTGGAGCGCTGTTTATATTGACCTCAACCAGGCACACCTGGGGAGGGCCGGCCGGCAGGATAAGGCTGCCCACGTCAGCTAATCCACAACCCTCAGGGAATCACAGTGTTGAAAATGGACCTCGCTAAAGCAGAATAGAAGCCAAGGAAAAAAAGGACACAATGCCATTTGCAGCACCGTAGATGAGCCTAGAGGTTATCACATGACTTGTAGTAAGTCAGAAAGTGAAAGACACATATCGTATCATATCACTTATAGGTGTTACCTAAAAATGGATACCAGGGCAGATATTTCCACGGAGAAGGGCAATCACAGATTCATTAAACAAACTTATGGTTCACCAATGGAAAGGTGTGAGGATGGGTTTCATTACGATATTGGGGTTAACAGACATATACAAACACAGGTGACATATATAATCACCTAAGACCTACGGAATACAAAGAGAGGACTACTCAACATTCTGTCTTAACGTACATGGGCAAAGGATCCCAGGAAGAACAGACATCTGTATATGTGTCAAAGAACCACATCTTCCACACCTACAACAAGCCAAGCATTGTAATCAAACTTGCTGTAATAAAAAATAAAAAATTAAATTAAAAACACGAACAAGAAGTAGTGAGACAAACTTGAGGGGCTTTCTCCTGGCACATTCCATTCTAAATTCCAATCTAGAACAAGACTTCCATTGAGGCTCTGTTGCACTAATAACCTGATTTGAAAGAGAGAACTGCTGCCACCTTGTGGCCGTTTCACACAACAGCAGCTTTAATCCCAGCGCTAAAGGTCAGTTGATATTCAAAATCATTGCAGGCCTGTAAATGACACCTGCCCTGAAAACAAATCCTGGGGTCACATATCGACCAAAAAATTCAAAGGACGTCCATATTTCAAAACGACCGTTTCAAAAGCCATATTTTACGCACATTAGTGTTCTGCTTCTTTGTCTTTCTTTCTTTTTTGGTTAAAAACACGGGAATGGAAAAAGGCATCCCTCAGAAGGGGCGAAAATAGTTGCAAACGAATCAATGGACAAAGGTTTAATCTCCAATATATATAAACAGCTCCTGCAGCTTAATATTAAAAAAACAAACAACCCAATACAAACATGGGCAGAATATCTAAAGAGACGTTTCTTCAAAGAAGACACAGAGATGGCTAAGACGCACATGAAAAGCTGCTCAAGAGCACTAATTATTAGAGAAATGCAAATCAAAACTACAATGAGGTATCACCTCACACCTGTTAGAATCAGCATCATCAGAAAATCTACAGACAACAAATTCTGGGGAGGGTGTGGACAAAAGGAGCCCTCTTCCACTATTGTTGGGAATGTAAATTGATACAGTCACTATGGAGAACAGTATGGAGTTTCCTTAAAAAACCTACAAATAGAAACCTTGACTTTCCCTAACCCTAACCATAGGCTGGAACGGAAACCTACCACCAACCGTGCACCTTATCTACGCGGTACACTAATCCTAATCCGTACGCTGGCACTAACCGGTGAGTCAACATGTACCCTGACACTAACACGTTTCCGTACCCTCAGCTGTGCCCCAAACCTTGCCGTTGCCTATCCTTAACCTTAGCCCGGAACAGAAACCTACCATCAGCCCTACACCTTACCCTAAGCCGTACCCTAATCCTAATCCATACGTCAACACGTACCCTGACCCTAACACGTTTCCGTACCCTCACCTCTGCCATAAACCTTGCCGTTCCCTTACCTTAACCCTAGCCCGGAACGGAAAACTACCACCAACCCTACACCTTACCTTACGCCATACCCTAATCCTAATTCGTATGCTGACACTAACCTGTGCATCAACACGTACCCTGACCCTAACACGTTTCGTACCCTCACCTGTGCCCTAAACTTTGCCAGTCCCTAAACATAACCCTAGACTGGAACGGAAACCTACCACCAACCCTACACCTTACTCTATGCGGTACCCTAATCCTCATGCGTACGCTCACACTAACCCGTGAGTCAACACGTACCCTGAACCTAACACAATTCCGTACCATCACCTGTGCCCTATACCTTGCAATTCGCTATCCCTAACCCTACACCGGAATGTAAACCTACCGCCATCCGTACACCTTACTGTACGCCGTACCCTAATCCTAATGCGTACGATGACACTATTCCATGCATCAACATGCACCATGAACCTAACACGTTTCTGTACCCTCACCTGTGCCCTAAGCCTTGCCGTTCACTAACCCTAACCCTAGCCCTGAACTGAAACCCACCACCAGCCCTACACCATACCCTATGCCTTACCCTACTCCTGGCCTGTATGCTGGCACTGACCCGTGCGTCAGCACGTAGCCTGCCTCACCCAAGTTTCCGTACCCTCACCTGTGCCCTTAGCCTTGCCGTTCCCTAACCCTAACCCTAGCCCAGAACGGAAACCCACCACCAGCCCTACACCTTACCCTACGCCGTACCCTACTCCTGGCCCATACGCTGGCACTGACCCATGCGTCAGCAGGTAGCCTGACCCTCCCACGTTTCCGTACCCTCACCTGTGCCCTAAAACTTGACGTTCCCTAACCCTAATCAAACCCCGGAATGGACACCCACCACCAGTCTTACACCTTACCCTACGCCGTACCCTACTCCTGGTCCACACCCTGGCACTGACCCGTGCTTCAGCATGTAGCCTGACCCTCCCACGTTTCCGTACCCTCACCTGTGCCCTAAGCCTTGCCGTTCCCTAACCCTAACCCTACACTTTACCCTACGCCATACCCTATTCCTGGGCCGTACGCTGGCACTGACACTTGCGTCAGCACGTAGCCTGACCCTCCCACGTTTCTGTACCCTCACCTGTGCCCTAAGCCTTGCCATTCCCTAACCCTAACCCTAGCCGGAAACGGAAACCCACCACCAGCCCTACACCTTACCCTACGCCGTACCCTACTCCTGGGCCGTACACTGGAACTGACCCTTGTGTAAGCACGTAGCCTGCCACTCCCATGTTTCCATACCCTCACCTGTGCCCTAAGCCTTGCCGATCCCTAACCCTAACCCTACCCTGGAAAAGAAACCCACCACCAGCCCTACACCTTACCCTACGCCGTACCCTAATTCTGGCGCGTACGCTGGCACTGACCCGTGTGTCAGCACGTAGCGTGCCTCTCCCTCGTTTCAGTACCCTTACCTGTGCCCTAAGCCTTGCCGTTCCCTAACCCTAACCCGGAACAGAAACCCACCAACAGCCCTACACCTTACCCTACTCCGTACCCTAATCCTGGCCCGTACACTGGCACTGAAACGTGCGTCAGCACATAGCCTGACCCTCCCACGTTTCTGTACCCTCAGCTGTGCCCTAAGCCTTGCCGTTCCCTAACCCTAACCCTAGCGCGGAATGGAAACCCACAACTAGCCCTACACCATACTTTACTCCAGACCCGTACGCTGGCACTGACACGTTTGTCAGCACGTAGCCTGCCTCTCCCACGTGTCCCTATGCTCACCTGTTCCCTAAACCTTGCCGTTCCCTAACCCTAACCCTAGCCCGGAACGGAAACCCACCACCAGCCCTACACGTTACCCTATGATGTACCCTACTCCTGGCCCTTACGCTGGCACTGACACGTGCGTCAGCACACAGCCTGACCATCCCACGATCCTCCCAATACAGAAATGGGCAGAAGATCTCAAGAGACGTTTCTTCAAAGAAGACACAGAGATGGCCAAGGCGCACATGAGAAGCTGCTCAAGAGCACTAATTATTAGAGAAATGCAAATCAAAACTACAATGAGGTATCACCTCACACCTGTTAGAATCGGCATCATCAGAAAATCTACAAACAACAAATTCTGGGGAGGGTGTGGACAAAAGGAGCCCTCTTCCACTATTGGTGGGAATGTAAATTGATAGAGTCACTATGGAGAACACTATGGAGTTTCCTTAAAAAATCTAGAAATAGAATTACCATCTGATCCAGCAATTCCACTTCTGGGCATATACCCAAAGAAAACCATAAATCAAAAAGGCACATTCACCACAATGTTCATTGCAGCACTATTTACAATAGCCAGGTAATGGAAGCAAACTAAACGCCCAAAGACAGATGAATGGATAAAGATGGGGTACATATATAAAATGGAATATTACTCGGCCATAAAAAGGAATGAATCTGGGTCATTTGTAGAGACATCGATGGATCTAGAGACAGTCATACAGAATGAAGTAAGTCAGAAAGGGGAAAACAAATATTGTATATTAATGCATATATGTGGAACCTAAAAAATGGTACAGATGAACTGGTTTGCAGGGAAGAAATAGAGACACAGAGGTAGAGAACAAACGTATGGACACCAAGTGTGGGAAGCCATGGGGTGGTGGTGGTGGGACGAGTTGGGAGATTGAGATTGACCTGTATACATGTATATGCATAAAATACATAACTAATAATAACCCGCTGTATAAAAAAGTAAATAAAATTAAATTTCAAAATGTTAAAATATAAAATTTAAAAATAAAACAGAAAAAAGCTCTTCCCTTCACACAGATGTATTTATAGGAATAAATTATTTCCATGCTTATATCTATAAATACATAAAAGAGGAATAAAAGCTAACTTGAACCATAAACGAAGAAAAACCTGAACCGACCAGTTATACAGAGAAAAACACTATCAGGGCACTTGCTCCAACGGTAAACAATATTGAAATTGTTCAGAGGTGGGGAATCATCTCCCGTACAGCCAGCAACCCACACCCCACACAAGGAGCTTCCTCATTGCAAAGCGGGGGGACCGAGCCGAGGCATCTCTGAACAAAGGTGAGCTGAGCCCCAGGCCAGCTGTTGCTGAACTGTTCCCACCCTTCCCAGGTAAAACACCTGAATATGTACAAGGGCTTGAAAGACTAGAGGAAGGGCCGTGGAGCCACAACAGCGAGAGAACGCAGGCCAACTTGGTGCCTCCAGGCCAGCCAGGGTGGTCCTGGCCCAGGGCACTCTTCCGGAAGCTTTCCATTGTCCTGCCAGAGATACCCCACCTGTCCCGGCCCCCACTGATTTTTTCCTTCCTCACCTCTGTCCGGAGAGAAATTCCAGCGGGAGGTATGGGTGACACATCCTCTTCTTTACAGGTGGCAGCTTGGCAACTCCTGCAGAAAGGCCAGCAGAACTCCACTCACACCGGGCCACCAACAAAGCTGTGGCCCCTCACTCCCTCCCACCAGCACAGCCCCGAGACTGCTCACGGGGCAAAGAATATGGAGGCAGGCACAGCTTCAGGGGCTATTGCTGCCTGGAGCGCTGTTTATATTGACCTCAACCAGGCACACCTGGGGAGGGCCGGCCGGCAGGATAAGGCTGCCCACGTCAGCTAATCCACAACCCTCAGGGAATCACAGTGTTGAAAATGGACCTCGCTAAAGCAGAATAGAAGCCAAGGAAAAAAAGGACACAATGCCATTTGCAGCACCGTAGATGAGCCTAGAGGTTATCACATGACTTGTAGTAAGTCAGAAAGTGAAAGACACATATCGTATCATATCACTTATAGGTGTTACCTAAAAATGGATACCAGGGCAGATATTTCCACGGAGAAGGGCAATCACAGATTCATTAAACAAACTTATGGTTCACCAATGGAAAGGTGTGAGGATGGGTTTCATTACGATATTGGGGTTAACAGACATATACAAACACAGGTGACATATATAATCACCTAAGACCTACGGAATACAAAGAGAGGACTACTCAACATTCTGTCTTAACGTACATGGGCAAAGGATCCCAGGAAGAACAGACATCTGTATATGTGTCAAAGAACCACATCTTCCACACCTACAACAAGCCAAGCATTGTAATCAAACTTGCTGTAATAAAAAATAAAAAATTAAATTAAAAACACGAACAAGAAGTAGTGAGACAAACTTGAGGGGCTTTCTCCTGGCACATTCCATTCTAAATTCCAATCTAGAACAAGACTTCCATTGAGGCTCTGTTGCACTAATAACCTGATTTGAAAGAGAGAACTGCTGCCACCTTGTGGCCGTTTCACACAACAGCAGCTTTAATCCCAGCGCTAAAGGTCAGTTGATATTCAAAATCATTGCAGGCCTGTAAATGACACCTGCCCTGAAAACAAATCCTGGGGTCACATATCGACCAAAAAATTCAAAGGACGTCCATATTTCAAAACGACCGTTTCAAAAGCCATATTTTACGCACATTAGTGTTCTGCTTCTTTGTCTTTCTTTCTTTTTTGGTTAAAAACACGGGAATGGAAAAAGGCATCCCTCAGAAGGGGCGAAAATAGTTGCAAACGAATCAATGGACAAAGGTTTAATCTCCAATATATATAAACAGCTCCTGCAGCTTAATATTAAAAAAACAAACAACCCAATACAAACATGGGCAGAATATCTAAAGAGACGTTTCTTCAAAGAAGACACAGAGATGGCTAAGACGCACATGAAAAGCTGCTCAAGAGCACTAATTATTAGAGAAATGCAAATCAAAACTACAATGAGGTATCACCTCACACCTGTTAGAATCAGCATCATCAGAAAATCTACAGACAACAAATTCTGGGGAGGGTGTGGACAAAAGGAGCCCTCTTCCACTATTGTTGGGAATGTAAATTGATACAGTCACTATGGAGAACAGTATGGAGTTTCCTTAAAAAACCTACAAATAGAAACCTTGACTTTCCCTAACCCTAACCATAGGCTGGAACGGAAACCTACCACCAACCGTGCACCTTATCTACGCGGTACACTAATCCTAATCCGTACGCTGGCACTAACCGGTGAGTCAACATGTACCCTGACACTAACACGTTTCCGTACCCTCAGCTGTGCCCCAAACCTTGCCGTTGCCTATCCTTAACCTTAGCCCGGAACAGAAACCTACCATCAGCCCTACACCTTACCCTAAGCCGTACCCTAATCCTAATCCATACGTCAACACGTACCCTGACCCTAACACGTTTCCGTACCCTCACCTCTGCCATAAACCTTGCCGTTCCCTTACCTTAACCCTAGCCCGGAACGGAAAACTACCACCAACCCTACACCTTACCTTACGCCATACCCTAATCCTAATTCGTATGCTGACACTAACCTGTGCATCAACACGTACCCTGACCCTAACACGTTTCGTACCCTCACCTGTGCCCTAAACTTTGCCAGTCCCTAAACATAACCCTAGACTGGAACGGAAACCTACCACCAACCCTACACCTTACTCTATGCGGTACCCTAATCCTCATGCGTACGCTCACACTAACCCGTGAGTCAACACGTACCCTGAACCTAACACAATTCCGTACCATCACCTGTGCCCTATACCTTGCAATTCGCTATCCCTAACCCTACACCGGAATGTAAACCTACCGCCATCCATACACCTTACTGTACGCCGTACCCTAATCCTAATGTGTATGATGACACTATTCCATGCATCAACATGCACCATGAACCTAACACGTTTCTGTACCCTCACCTGTGCCCTAAGCCTTGCCGTTCACTAACCCTAACCCTAGCCCTGAACTGAAACCCACCACCAGCCCTACACCATACCCTATGCCTTACCCTACTCCTGGCCTGTATGCTGGCACTGACCCGTGCGTCAGCACGTAGCCTGCCTCACCCAAGTTTCCGTACCCTCACCTGTGCCCTTAGCCTTGCCGTTCCCTAACCCTAACCCTAGCCCAGAACGGAAACCCACCACCAGCCCTACACCTTACCCTACGCCGTACCCTACTCCTGGCCCATACGCTGGCACTGACCCATGCGTCAGCAGGTAGCCTGACCCTCCCACGTTTCCGTACCCTCACCTGTGCCCTAAAACTTGACGTTCCCTAACCCTAATCAAACCCCGGAATGGACACCCACCACCAGTCTTACACCTTACCCTACGCCGTACCCTACTCCTGGTCCACACCCTGGCACTGACCCGTGCTTCAGCATGTAGCCTGACTCTCCCACGTTTCCGTACCCTCACCTGTGCCCTAAGCCTTGCCGTTCCCTAACCCTAACCCTACACTTTACCCTACGCCATACCCTATTCCTGGGCCGTACGCTGGCACTGACACTTGCGTCAGCACGTAGCCTGACCCTCCCACGTTTCTGTACCCTCACCTGTGCCCTAAGCCTTGCCATTCCCTAACCCTAACCCTAGCCGGAAACGGAAACCCACCACCAGCCCTACACCTTACCCTACGCCGTACCCTACTCCTGGGCCGTACACTGGAACTGACCCTTGTGTAAGCACGTAGCCTGCCACTCCCATGTTTCCATACCCTCACCTGTGCCCTAAGCCTTGCCGATCCCTAACCCTAACCCTACCCTGGAACAGAAACCCACCACCAGCCCTACACCTTACCCTACGCCGTACCCTAATTCTGGCGCGTACGCTGGCACTGACCCGTGTGTCAGCACGTAGCGTGCCTCTCCCTCGTTTCAGTACCCTTACCTGTGCCCTAAGCCTTGCCGTTCCCTAACCCTAACCCGGAACAGAAACCCACCAACAGCCCTACACCTTACCCTACTCCGTACCCTAATCCTGGCCCGTACACTGGCACTGAAACGTGCGTCAGCACATAGCCTGACCCTCCCACGTTTCTGTACCCTCAGCTGTGCCCTAAGCCTTGCCGTTCCCTAACCCTAACCCTAGCGCGGAATGGAAACCCACAACTAGCCCTACACCATACTTTACTCCAGACCCGTACGCTGGCACTGACACGTTTGTCAGCACGTAGCCTGCCTCTCCCACGTGTCCCTATGCTCACCTGTTCCCTAAACCTTGCCGTTCCCTAACCCTAACCCTAGCCCGGAACGGAAACCCACCACCAGCCCTACACGTTACCCTATGATGTACCCTACTCCTGGCCCTTACGCTGGCACTGACACGTGCGTCAGCACACAGCCTGACCATCCCACGATCCTCCCAATACAGAAATGGGCAGAAGATCTCAAGAGACGTTTCTTCAAAGAAGACACAGAGATGGCCAAGGCGCACATGAGAAGCTGCTCAAGAGCACTAATTATTAGAGAAATGCAAATCAAAACTACAATGAGGTATCACCTCACACCTGTTAGAATCGGCATCATCAGAAAATCTACAAACAACAAATTCTGGGGAGGGTGTGGACAAAAGGAGCCCTCTTCCACTATTGGTGGGAATGTAAATTGATAGAGTCACTATGGAGAACACTATGGAGTTTCCTTAAAAAATCTAGAAATAGAATTACCATCTGATCCAGCAATTCCACTTCTGGGCATATACCCAAAGAAAACCATAAATCAAAAAGGCACATTCACCACAATGTTCATTGCAGCACTATTTACAATAGCCAGGTAATGGAAGCAAACTAAATGCCCAAAGACAGATGAATGGATAAAGATGGGGTACATATATAAAATGGAATATTACTCGGCCATAAAAAGGAATGAATCTGGGTCATTTGTAGAGACATCGATGGATCTAGAGACAGTCATACAGAATGAAGTAAGTCAGAAAGGGGAAAACAAATATTGTATATTAATGCATATATGTGGAACCTAAAAAATGGTACAGATGAACTGGTTTGCAGGGAAGAAATAGAGACACAGAGGTAGAGAACAAACGTATGGACACCAAGTGTGGGAAGCCATGGGGTGGTGGTGGTGGGACGAGTTGGGAGATTGAGATTGACCTGTATACATGTATATGCATAAAATACATAACTAATAATAACCCGCTGTATAAAAAAGTAAATAAAATTAAATTTCAAAATGTTAAAATATAAAATTTAAAAATAAAACAGAAAAAAGCTCTTCCCTTCACACAGATGTATTTATAGGAATAAATTATTTCCATGCTTATATCTATAAATACATAAAAGAGGAATAAAAGCTAACTTGAACCATAAACGAAGAAAAACCTGAACCGACCAGTTATACAGAGAAAAACACTATCAGGGCACTTGCTCCAACGGTAAACAATATTGAAATTGTTCAGAGGTGGGGAATCATCTCCCGTACAGCCAGCAACCCACACCCCACACAAGGAGCTTCCTCATTGCAAAGCGGGGGGACCGAGCCGAGGCATCTCTGAACAAAGGTGAGCTGAGCCCCAGGCCAGCTGTTGCTGAACTGTTCCCACCCTTCCCAGGTAAAACACCTGAATATGTACAAGGGCTTGAAAGACTAGAGGAAGGGCCGTGGAGCCACAACAGCGAGAGAACGCAGGCCAACTTGGTGCCTCCAGGCCAGCCAGGGTGGTCCTGGCCCAGGGCACTCTTCCGGAAGCTTTCCATTGTCCTGCCAGAGATACCCCACCTGTCCCGGCCCCCACTGATTTTTTCCTTCCTCACCTCTGTCCGGAGAGAAATTCCAGCGGGAGGTATGGGTGACACATCCTCTTCTTTACAGGTGGCAGCTTGGCAACTCCTGCAGAAAGGCCAGCAGAACTCCACTCACACCGGGCCACCAACAAAGCTGTGGCCCCTCACTCCCTCCCACCAGCACAGCCCCGAGACTGCTCACGGGGCAAAGAATATGGAGGCAGGCACAGCTTCAGGGGCTATTGCTGCCTGGAGCGCTGTTTATATTGACCTCAACCAGGCACACCTGGGGAGGGCCGGCCGGCAGGATAAGGCCGCCCACGTCAGCTAATCCACAACCCTCAGGGAATCACAGTGTTGAAAATGGACCTCGCTAAAGCAGAATAGAAGCCAAGGAAAAAAAGGACACAATGCCATTTGCAGCACCGTAGATGAGCCTAGAGGTTATCACATGACTTGTAGTAAGTCAGAAAGTGAAAGACACATATCGTATCATATCACTTATAGGTGTTACCTAAAAATGGATACCAGGGCAGATATTTCCACGGAGAAGGGCAATCACAGATTCATTAAACAAACTTATGGTTCACCAATGGAAAGGTGTGAGGATGGGTTTCATTACGATATTGGGGTTAACAGACATATACAAACACAGGTGACATATATAATCACCTAAGACCTACGGAATACAAAGAGAGGACTACTCAACATTCTGTCTTAACGTACATGGGCAAAGGATCCCAGGAAGAACAGACATCTGTATATGTGTCAAAGAACCACATCTTCCACACCTACAACAAGCCAAGCATTGTAATCAAACTTGCTGTAATAAAAAATAAAAAATTAAATTAAAAACACGAACAAGAAGTAGTGAGACAAACTTGAGGGGCTTTCTCCTGGCACATTCCATTCTAAATTCCAATCTAGAACAAGACTTCCATTGAGGCTCTGTTGCACTAATAACCTGATTTGAAAGAGAGAACTGCTGCCACCTTGTGGCCGTTTCACACAACAGCAGCTTTAATCCCAGCGCTAAAGGTCAGTTGATATTCAAAATCATTGCAGGCCTGTAAATGACACCTGCCCTGAAAACAAATCCTGGGGTCACATATCGACCAAAAAATTCAAAGGACGTCCATATTTCAAAACGACCGTTTCAAAAGCCATATTTTACGCACATTAGTGTTCTGCTTCTTTGTCTTTCTTTCTTTTTTGGTTAAAAACACGGGAATGGAAAAAGGCATCCCTCAGAAGGGGCGAAAATAGTTGCAAACGAATCAATGGACAAAGGTTTAATCTCCAATATATATAAACAGCTCATGCAGCTTAATATTAAAAAAACAAACAACCCAATACAAACATGGGCAGAATATCTAAAGAGACGTTTCTTCAAAGAAGACACAGAGATGGCTAAGACGCACATGAAAAGCTGCTCAAGAGCACTAATTATTAGAGAAATGCAAATCAAAACTACAATGAGGTATCACCTCACACCTGTTAGAATCAGCATCATCAGAAAATCTACAGACAACAAATTCTGGGGAGGGTGTGGACAAAAGGAGCCCTCCTCCACTATTGTTGGGAATGTAAATTGATACAGTCACTATGGAGAACAGTATGGAGTTTCCTTAAAAAACCTACAAATAGAAACCTTGACTTTCCCTAACCCTAACCATAGGCTGGAACGGAAACCTACCACCAACCGTGCACCTTATCTACGCGGTACACTAATCCTAATCCGTACGCTGGCACTAACCGGTGAGTCAACATGTACCCTGACACTAACACGTTTCCGTACCCTCAGCTGTGCCCCAAACCTTGCCGTTGCCTATCCTTAACCTTAGCCCAGAACAGAAACCTACCATCAGCCCTACACCTTACCCTAAGCCGTACCCTAATCCTAATCCATACGTCAACACGTACCCTGACCCTAACACGTTTCCGTACCCTCACCTCTGCCATAAACCTTGCCGTTCCCTTACCTTAACCCTAGCCCGGAACGGAAAACTACCACCAACCCTACACCTTACCTTACGCCATACCCTAATCCTAATTCGTATGCTGACACTAACCTGTGCATCAACACGTACCCTGACCCTAACACGTTTCGTACCCTCACCTGTGCCCTAAACTTTGCCAGTCCTTAAACATAACCCTAGACTGGAACGGAAACCTACCACCAACCCTACACCTTACTCTATGCGGTACCCTAATCCTCATGCGTACGCTCACACTAACCCGTGAGTCAACACGTACCCTGAACCTAACACAATTCCGTACCATCACCTGTGCCCTATACCTTGCAATTCGCTATCCCTAACCCTACACCGGAATGTAAACCTACCGCCATCCGTACACCTTACTGTACGCCGTACCCTAATCCTAATGCGTACGATGACACTATTCCATGCATCAACATGCACCATGAACCTAACACGTTTCGGTACCCTCACCTGTGCCCTAAGCCTTGCCGTTCACTAACCCTAACCCTAGCCCTGAACTGAAACCCACCACCAGCCCTACACCATACCCTATGCCTTACCGTACTCCTGGCCTGTATGCTGGCACTGACCCGTGCGTCAGCACGTAGCCTGCCTCACCCAAGTTTCCGTACCCTCACCTGTGCCCTTAGCCTTGCCGTTCCCTAACCCTAACCCTAGCCCAGAACGGAAACCCACCACCAGCCCTACACCTTACCCTACGCCGTACCCTACTCCTGGCCCATACGCTGGCACTGACCCATGCGTCAGCAGGTAGCCTGACCCTCCCACGTTTCCGTACCCTCACCTGTGCCCTAAAACTTGACGTTCCCTAACCCTAATCAAACCCCGGAATGGACACCCACCACCAGTCTTACACCTTACCCTACGCCGTACCCTACTCCTGGTCCACACCCTGGCACTCACCCGTGCTTCAGCATGTAGCCTGACTCTCCCACGTTTCCGTACCCTCACCTGTGCCCTAAGCCTTGCCGTTCCCTAACCCTAACCCTACACTTTACCCTACGCCATACCCTATTCCTGGGCCGTACGCTGGCACTGACACTTGCGTCAGCACGTAGCCTGACCCTCCCACGTTTCTGTACCCTCACCTGTGCCCTAAGCCTTGCCATTCCCTAACCCTAACCCTAGCCGGAAACGGAAACCCACCACCAGCCCTACACCTTACCCTACGCCGTACCCTACTCCTGGGCCGTACACTGGAACTGACCCTTGTGTAAGCACGTAGCCTGCCACTCCCATGTTTCCATACCCTCACCTGTGCCCTAAGCCTTGCCGATCCCTAACCCTAACCCTACCCTGGAACAGAAACCCACCACCAGCCCTACACCTTACCCTACGCCGTACCCTAATTCTGGCGCGTACGCTGGCACTGACCCGTGTGTCAGCACGTAGCGTGCCTCTCCCTCGTTTCAGTACCCTTACCTGTGCCCTAAGCCTTGCCGTTCCCTAACCCTAACCCGGAACAGAAACCCACCAACAGCCCTACACCTTACCCTACTCCGTACCCTAATCCTGGCCCGTACACTGGCACTGAAACGTGCGTCAGCACATAGCCTGACCCTCCCACGTTTCTGTACCCTCAGCTGTGCCCTAAGCCTTGCCGTTCCCTAACCCTAACCCTAGCGCGGAATGGAAACCCACAACTAGCCCTACACCATACTTTACTCCAGACCCGTACGCTGGCACTGACACGTTTGTCAGCACGTAGCCTGCCTCTCCCACGTGTCCCTATGCTCACCTGTTCCCTAAACCTTGCCGTTCCCTAACCCTAACCCTAGCCCGGAACGGAAACCCACCACCAGCCCTACACGTTACCCTATGATGTACCCTACTCCTGGCCCTTACGCTGGCACTGACACGTGCGTCAGCACACAGCCTGACCATCCCACGATCCTCCCAATACAGAAATGGGCAGAAGATCTCAAGAGACGTTTCTTCAAAGAAGACACAGAGATGGCCAAGGCGCACATGAGAAGCTGCTCAAGAGCACTAATTATTAGAGAAATGCAAATCAAAACTACAATGAGGTATCACCTCACACCTGTTAGAATCGGCATCATCAGAAAATCTACAAACAACAAATTCTGGGGAGGGTGTGGACAAAAGGAGCCCTCTTCCACTATTGGTGGGAATGTAAATTGATAGAGTCACTATGGAGAACACTATGGAGTTTCCTTAAAAAATCTAGAAATAGAATTACCATCTGATCCAGCAATTCCACTTCTGGGCATATACCCAAAGAAAACCATAAATCAAAAAGGCACATTCACCACAATGTTCATTGCAGCACTATTTACAATAGCCAGGTAATGGAAGCAAACTAAATGCCCAAAGACAGATGAATGGATAAAGATGGGGTACATATATAAAATGGAATATTACTCGGCCATAAAAAGGAATGAATCTGGGTCATTTGTAGAGACATCGATGGATCTAGAGACAGTCATACAGAATGAAGTAAGTCAGAAAGGGGAAAACAAATATTGTATATTAATGCATATATGTGGAACCTAAAAAATGGTACAGATGAACTGGTTTGCAGGGAAGAAATAGAGACACAGAGGTAGAGAACAAACGTATGGACACCAAGTGTGGGAAGCCATGGGGTGGTGGTGGTGGGACGAGTTGGGAGATTGAGATTGACCTGTATACATGTATATGCATAAAATACATAACTAATAATAACCCGCTGTATAAAAAAGTAAATAAAATTAAATTTCAAAATGTTAAAATATAAAATTTAAAAATAAAACAGAAAAAAGCTCTTCCCTTCACACAGATGTATTTATAGGAATAAATTATTTCCATGCTTATATCTATAAATACATAAAAGAGGAATAAAAGCTAACTTGAACCATAAACGAAGAAAAACCTGAACCGACCAGTTATACAGAGAAAAACACTATCAGGGCACTTGCTCCAACGGTAAACAATATTGAAATTGTTCAGAGGTGGGGAATCATCTCCCGTACAGCCAGCAACCCACACCCCACACAAGGAGCTTCCTCATTGCAAAGCGGGGGGACCGAGCCGAGGCATCTCTGAACAAAGGTGAGCTGAGCCCCAGGCCAGCTGTTGCTGAACTGTTCCCACCCTTCCCAGGTAAAACACCTGAATATGTACAAGGGCTTGAAAGACTAGAGGAAGGGCCGTGGAGCCACAACAGCGAGAGAACGCAGGCCAACTTGGTGCCTCCAGGCCAGCCAGGGTGGTCCTGGCCCAGGGCACTCTTCCGGAAGCTTTCCATTGTCCTGCCAGAGATACCCCACCTGTCCCGGCCCCCACTGATTTTTTCCTTCCTCACCTCTGTCCGGAGAGAAATTCCAGCGGGAGGTATGGGTGACACATCCTCTTCTTTACAGGTGGCAGCTTGGCAACTCCTGCAGAAAGGCCAGCAGAACTCCACTCACACCGGGCCACCAACAAAGCTGTGGCCCCTCACTCCCTCCCACCAGCACAGCCCCGAGACTGCTCACGGGGCAAAGAATATGGAGGCAGGCACAGCTTCAGGGGCTATTGCTGCCTGGAGCGCTGTTTATATTGACCTCAACCAGGCACACCTGGGGAGGGCCGGCCGGCAGGATAAGGCCGCCCACGTCAGCTAATCCACAACCCTCAGGGAATCACAGTGTTGAAAATGGACCTCGCTAAAGCAGAATAGAAGCCAAGGAAAAAAAGGACACAATGCCATTTGCAGCACCGTAGATGAGCCTAGAGGTTATCACATGACTTGTAGTAAGTCAGAAAGTGAAAGACACATATCGTATCATATCACTTATAGGTGTTACCTAAAAATGGATACCAGGGCAGATATTTCCACGGAGAAGGGCAATCACAGATTCATTAAACAAACTTATGGTTCACCAATGGAAAGGTGTGAGGATGGGTTTCATTACGATATTGGGGTTAACAGACATATACAAACACAGGTGACATATATAATCACCTAAGACCTACGGAATACAAAGAGAGGACTACTCAACATTCTGTCTTAACGTACATGGGCAAAGGATCCCAGGAAGAACAGACATCTGTATATGTGTCAAAGAACCACATCTTCCACACCTACAACAAGCCAAGCATTGTAATCAAACTTGCTGTAATAAAAAATAAAAAATTAAATTAAAAACACGAACAAGAAGTAGTGAGACAAACTTGAGGGGCTTTCTCCTGGCACATTCCATTCTAAATTCCAATCTAGAACAAGACTTCCATTGAGGCTCTGTTGCACTAATAACCTGATTTGAAAGAGAGAACTGCTGCCACCTTGTGGCCGTTTCACACAACAGCAGCTTTAATCCCAGCGCTAAAGGTCAGTTGATATTCAAAATCATTGCAGGCCTGTAAATGACACCTGCCCTGAAAACAAATCCTGGGGTCACATATCGACCAAAAAATTCAAAGGACGTCCATATTTCAAAACGACCGTTTCAAAAGCCATATTTTACGCACATTAGTGTTCTGCTTCTTTGTCTTTCTTTCTTTTTTGGTTAAAAACACGGGAATGGAAAAAGGCATCCCTCAGAAGGGGCGAAAATAGTTGCAAACGAATCAATGGACAAAGGTTTAATCTCCAATATATATAAACAGCTCATGCAGCTTAATATTAAAAAAACAAACAACCCAATACAAACATGGGCAGAATATCTAAAGAGACGTTTCTTCAAAGAAGACACAGAGATGGCTAAGACGCACATGAAAAGCTGCTCAAGAGCACTAATTATTAGAGAAATGCAAATCAAAACTACAATGAGGTATCACCTCACACCTGTTAGAATCAGCATCATCAGAAAATCTACAGACAACAAATTCTGGGGAGGGTGTGGACAAAAGGAGCCCTCCTCCACTATTGTTGGGAATGTAAATTGATACAGTCACTATGGAGAACAGTATGGAGTTTCCTTAAAAAACCTACAAATAGAAACCTTGACTTTCCCTAACCCTAACCATAGGCTGGAACGGAAACCTACCACCAACCGTGCACCTTATCTACGCGGTACACTAATCCTAATCCGTACGCTGGCACTAACCGGTGAGTCAACATGTACCCTGACACTAACACGTTTCCGTACCCTCAGCTGTGCCCCAAACCTTGCCGTTGCCTATCCTTAACCTTAGCCCGGAACAGAAACCTACCATCAGCCCTACACCTTACCCTAAGCCGTACCCTAATCCTAATCCATACGTCAACACGTACCCTGACCCTAACACGTTTCCGTACCCTCACCTCTGCCATAAACCTTGCCGTTCCCTTACCTTAACCCTAGCCCGGAACGGAAAACTACCACCAACCCTACACCTTACCTTACGCCATACCCTAATCCTAATTCGTATGCTGACACTAACCTGTGCATCAACACGTACCCTGACCCTAACACGTTGCGTACCCTCACCTGTGCCCTAAACTTTGCCAGTCCTTAAACATAACCCTAGACTGGAACGGAAACCTACCACCAACCCTACACCTTACTCTATGCGGTACCCTAATCCTCATGCGTACGCTCACACTAACCCGTGAGTCAACACGTACCCTGAACCTAACACAATTCCGTACCATCACCTGTGCCCTATACCTTGCAATTCGCTATCCCTAACCCTACACCGGAATGTAAACCTACCGCCATCCGTACACCTTACTGTACGCCGTACCCTAATCCTAATGCGTATGATGACACTATTCCATGCATCAACATGCACCATGAACCTAACACGTTTCGGTACCCTCACCTGTGCCCTAAGCCTTGCCATTCCCTAACCCTAACCCTAGCCGGAAACGGAAACCCACCACCAGCCCTACACCTAACCCTACGCCGTACCCTACTCCTGGGCCGTACACTGGAACTGACCCTTGTGTAAGCACGTAGCCTGCCACTCCCATGTTTCCATACCCTCACCTGTGCCCTAAGCCTTGCCGATCCCTAACCCTAACCCTACCCTGGAACAGAAACCCACCACCAGCCCTACACCTTACCCTACGCCGTACCCTAATTCTGGCGCGTACGCTGGCACTGACCCGTGTGTCAGCACGTAGCGTGCCTCTCCCTCGTTTCAGTACCCTTACCTGTGCCCTAAGCCTTGCCGTTCCCTAACCCTAACCCGGAACAGAAACCCACCAACAGCCCTACACCTTACCCTACTCCGTACCCTAATCCTGGCCCGTACACTGGCACTGAAACGTGCGTCAGCACATAGCCTGACCCTCCCACGTTTCTGTACCCTCAGCTGTGCCCTAAGCCTTGCCGTTCCCTAACCCTAACCCTAGCGCGGAATGGAAACCCACAACTAGCCCTACACCATACTTTACTCCAGACCCGTACGCTGGCACTGACACGTTTGTCAGCACGTAGCCTGCCTCTCCCACGTGTCCCTATGCTCACCTGTTCCCTAAACCTTGCCGTTCCCTAACCCTAACCCTAGCCCGGAACGGAAACCCACCACCAGCCCTACACGTTACCCTATGATGTACCCTACTCCTGGCCCTTACGCTGGCACTGACACGTGCGTCAGCACACAGCCTGACCATCCCACGATCCTCCCAATACAGAAATGGGCAGAAGATCTCAAGAGACGTTTCTTCAAAGAAGACACAGAGATGGCCAAGGCGCACATGAGAAGCTGCTCAAGAGCACTAATTATTAGAGAAATGCAAATCAAAACTACAATGAGGTATCACCTCACACCTGTTAGAATCGGCATCATCAGAAAATCTACAAACAACAAATTCTGGGGAGGGTGTGGACAAAAGGAGCCCTCTTCCACTATTGGTGGGAATGTAAATTGATAGAGTCACTATGGAGAACACTATGGAGTTTCCTTAAAAAATCTAGAAATAGAATTACCATCTGATCCAGCAATTCCACTTCTGGGCATATACCCAAAGAAAACCATAAATCAAAAAGGCACATTCACCACAATGTTCATTGCAGCACTATTTACAATAGCCAGGTAATGGAAGCAAACTAAATGCCCAAAGACAGATGAATGGATAAAGATGGGGTACATATATAAAATGGAATATTACTCGGCCATAAAAAGGAATGAATCTGGGTCATTTGTAGAGACATCGATGGATCTAGAGACAGTCATACAGAATGAAGTAAGTCAGAAAGGGGAAAACAAATATTGTATATTAATGCATATATGTGGAACCTAAAAAATGGTACAGATGAACTGGTTTGCAGGGAAGAAATAGAGACACAGAGGTAGAGAACAAACGTATGGACACCAAGTGTGGGAAGCCATGGGGTGGTGGTGGTGGGACGAGTTGGGAGATTGAGATTGACCTGTATACATGTATATGCATAAAATACATAACTAATAATAACCCGCTGTATAAAAAAGTAAATAAAATTAAATTTCAAAATGTTAAAATATAAAATTTAAAAATAAAACAGAAAAAAGCTCTTCCCTTCACACAGATGTATTTATAGGAATAAATTATTTCCATGCTTATATCTATAAATACATAAAAGAGGAATAAAAGCTAACTTGAACCATAAACGAAGAAAAACCTGAACCGACCAGTTATACAGAGAAAAACACTATCAGGGCACTTGCTCCAACGGTAAACAATATTGAAATTGTTCAGAGGTGGGGAATCATCTCCCGTACAGCCAGCAACCCACACCCCACACAAGGAGCTTCCTCATTGCAAAGCGGGGGGACCGAGCCGAGGCATCTCTGAACAAAGGTGAGCTGAGCCCCAGGCCAGCTGTTGCTGAACTGTTCCCACCCTTCCCAGGTAAAACACCTGAATATGTACAAGGGCTTGAAAGACTAGAGGAAGGGCCGTGGAGCCACAACAGCGAGAGAACGCAGGCCAACTTGGTGCCTCCAGGCCAGCCAGGGTGGTCCTGGCCCAGGGCACTCTTCCGGAAGCTTTCCATTGTCCTGCCAGAGATACCCCACCTGTCCCGGCCCCCACTGATTTTTTCCTTCCTCACCTCTGTCCGGAGAGAAATTCCAGCGGGAGGTATGGGTGACACATCCTCTTCTTTACAGGTGGCAGCTTGGCAACTCCTGCAGAAAGGCCAGCAGAACTCCACTCACACCGGGCCACCAACAAAGCTGTGGCCCCTCACTCCCTCCCACCAGCACAGCCCCGAGACTGCTCACGGGGCAAAGAATATGGAGGCAGGCACAGCTTCAGGGGCTATTGCTGCCTGGAGCGCTGTTTATATTGACCTCAACCAGGCACACCTGGGGAGGGCCGGCCGGCAGGATAAGGCCGCCCACGTCAGCTAATCCACAACCCTCAGGGAATCACAGTGTTGAAAATGGACCTCGCTAAAGCAGAATAGAAGCCAAGGAAAAAAAGGACACAATGCCATTTGCAGCACCGTAGATGAGCCTAGAGGTTATCACATGACTTGTAGTAAGTCAGAAAGTGAAAGACACATATCGTATCATATCACTTATAGGTGTTACCTAAAAATGGATACCAGGGCAGATATTTCCACGGAGAAGGGCAATCACAGATTCATTAAACAAACTTATGGTTCACCAATGGAAAGGTGTGAGGATGGGTTTCATTACGATATTGGGGTTAACAGACATATACAAACACAGGTGACATATATAATCACCTAAGACCTACGGAATACAAAGAGAGGACTACTCAACATTCTGTCTTAACGTACATGGGCAAAGGATCCCAGGAAGAACAGACATCTGTATATGTGTCAAAGAACCACATCTTCCACACCTACAACAAGCCAAGCATTGTAATCAAACTTGCTGTAATAAAAAATAAAAAATTAAATTAAAAACACGAACAAGAAGTAGTGAGACAAACTTGAGGGGCTTTCTCCTGGCACATTCCATTCTAAATTCCAATCTAGAACAAGACTTCCATTGAGGCTCTGTTGCACTAATAACCTGATTTGAAAGAGAGAACTGCTGCCACCTTGTGGCCGTTTCACACAACAGCAGCTTTAATCCCAGCGCTAAAGGTCAGTTGATATTCAAAATCATTGCAGGCCTGTAAATGACACCTGCCCTGAAAACAAATCCTGGGGTCACATATCGACCAAAAAATTCAAAGGACGTCCATATTTCAAAACGACCGTTTCAAAAGCCATATTTTACGCACATTAGTGTTCTGCTTCTTTGTCTTTCTTTCTTTTTTGGTTAAAAACACGGGAATGGAAAAAGGCATCCCTCAGAAGGGGCGAAAATAGTTGCAAACGAATCAATGGACAAAGGTTTAATCTCCAATATATATAAACAGCTCATGCAGCTTAATATTAAAAAAACAAACAACCCAATACAAACATGGGCAGAATATCTAAAGAGACGTTTCTTCAAAGAAGACACAGAGATGGCTAAGACGCACATGAAAAGCTGCTCAAGAGCACTAATTATTAGAGAAATGCAAATCAAAACTACAATGAGGTATCACCTCACACCTGTTAGAATCAGCATCATCAGAAAATCTACAGACAACAAATTCTGGGGAGGGTGTGGACAAAAGGAGCCCTCCTCCACTATTGTTGGGAATGTAAATTGATACAGTCACTATGGAGAACAGTATGGAGTTTCCTTAAAAAACCTACAAATAGAAACCTTGACTTTCCCTAACCCTAACCATAGGCTGGAACGGAAACCTACCACCAACCGTGCACCTTATCTACGCGGTACACTAATCCTAATCCGTACGCTGGCACTAACCGGTGAGTCAACATGTACCCTGACACTAACACGTTTCCGTACCCTCAGCTGTGCCCCAAACCTTGCCGTTGCCTATCCTTAACCTTAGCCCGGAACAGAAACCTACCATCAGCCCTACACCTTACCCTAAGCCGTACCCTAATCCTAATCCATACGTCAACACGTACCCTGACCCTAACACGTTTCCGTACCCTCACCTCTGCCATAAACCTTGCCGTTCCCTTACCTTAACCCTAGCCCGGAACGGAAAACTACCACCAACCCTACACCTTACCTTACGCCATACCCTAATCCTAATTCGTATGCTGACACTAACCTGTGCATCAACACGTACCCTGACCCTAACACGTTTCGTACCCTCACCTGTGCCCTAAACTTTGCCAGTCCTTAAACATAACCCTAGACTGGAACGGAAACCTACCACCAACCCTACACCTTACTCTATGCGGTACCCTAATCCTCATGCGTACGCTCACACTAACCCGTGAGTCAACACGTACCCTGAACCTAACACAATTCCGTACCATCACCTGTGCCCTATACCTTGCAATTCGCTATCCCTAACCCTACACCGGAATGTAAACCTACCGCCATCCGTACACCTTACTGTACGCCGTACCCTAATCCTAATGCGTATGATGACACTATTCCATGCATCAACATGCACCATGAACCTAACACGTTTCGGTACCCTCACCTGTGCCCTAAGCCTTGCCGTTCACTAACCCTAACCCTAGCCCTGAACTGAAACCCACCACCAGCCCTACACCATACCCTATGCCTTACCGTACTCCTGGCCTGTATGCTGGCACTGACCCATGCGTCAGCACGTAGCCTGCCTCACCCAAGTTTCCGTACCCTCACCTGTGCCCTTAGCCTTGCCGTTCCCTAACCCTAACCCTAGCCCAGAACGGAAACCCACCACCAGCCCTACACCTTACCCTACGCCGTACCCTACTCCTGGCCCATACGCTGGCACTGACCCATGCGTCAGCAGGTAGCCTGACCCTCCCACGTTTCCGTACCCTCACCTGTGCCCTAAAACTTGACGTTCCCTAACCCTAATCAAACCCCGGAATGGACACCCACCACCAGTCTTACACCTTACCCTACGCCGTACCCTACTCCTGGTCCACACCCTGGCACTGACCCGTGCTTCAGCATGTAGCCTGACTCTCCCACGTTTCCGTACCCTCACCTGTGCCCTAAGCCTTGCCGTTCCCTAACCCTAACCCTACACTTTACCCTACGCCATACCCTATTCCTGGGCCGTACGCTGGCACTGACACTTGCGTCAGCACGTAGCCTGACCCTCCCACGTTTCTGTACCCTCACCTGTGCCCTAAGCCTTGCCATTCCCTAACCCTAACCCTAGCCGGAAACGGAAACCCACCACCAGCCCTACACCTTACCCTACGCCGTACCCTACTCCTGGGCCGTACACTGGAACTGACCCTTGTGTAAGCACGTAGCCTGCCACTCCCATGTTTCCATACCCTCACCTGTGCCCTAAGCCTTGCCGATCCCTAACCCTAACCCTACCCTGGAACAGAAACCCACCACCAGCCCTACACCTTACCCTACGCCGTACCCTAATTCTGGCGCGTACGCTGGCACTGACCCGTGTGTCAGCACGTAGCGTGCCTCTCCCTCGTTTCAGTACCCTTACCTGTGCCCTAAGCCTTGCCGTTCCCTAACCCTAACCCGGAACAGAAACCCACCAACAGCCCTACACCTTACCCTACTCCGTACCCTAATCCTGGCCCGTACACTGGCACTGAAACGTGCGTCAGCACATAGCCTGACCCTCCCACGTTTCTGTACCCTCAGCTGTGCCCTAAGCCTTGCCGTTCCCTAACCCTAACCCTAGCGCGGAATGGAAACCCACAACTAGCCCTACACCATACTTTACTCCAGACCCGTACGCTGGCACTGACACGTTTGTCAGCACGTAGCCTGCCTCTCCCACGTGTCCCTATGCTCACCTGTTCCCTAAACCTTGCCGTTCCCTAACCCTAACCCTAGCCCGGAACGGAAACCCACCACCAGCCCTACACGTTACCCTATGATGTACCCTACTCCTGGCCCTTACGCTGGCACTGACACGTGCGTCAGCACACAGCCTGACCATCCCACGATCCTCCCAATACAGAAATGGGCAGAAGATCTCAAGAGACGTTTCTTCAAAGAAGACACAGAGATGGCCAAGGCGCACATGAGAAGCTGCTCAAGAGCACTAATTATTAGAGAAATGCAAATCAAAACTACAATGAGGTATCACCTCACACCTGTTAGAATCGGCATCATCAGAAAATCTACAAACAACAAATTCTGGGGAGGGTGTGGACAAAAGGAGCCCTCTTCCACTATTGGTGGGAATGTAAATTGATAGAGTCACTATGGAGAACACTATGGAGTTTCCTTAAAAAATCTAGAAATAGAATTACCATCTGATCCAGCAATTCCACTTCTGGGCATATACCCAAAGAAAACCATAAATCAAAAAGGCACATTCACCACAATGTTCATTGCAGCACTATTTACAATAGCCAGGTAATGGAAGCAAACTAAATGCCCAAAGACAGATGAATGGATAAAGATGGGGTACATATATAAAATGGAATATTACTCGGCCATAAAAAGGAATGAATCTGGGTCATTTGTAGAGACATCGATGGATCTAGAGACAGTCATACAGAATGAAGTAAGTCAGAAAGGGGAAAACAAATATTGTATATTAATGCATATATGTGGAACCTAAAAAATGGTACAGATGAACTGGTTTGCAGGGAAGAAATAGAGACACAGAGGTAGAGAACAAACGTATGGACACCAAGTGTGGGAAGCCATGGGGTGGTGGTGGTGGGACGAGTTGGGAGATTGAGATTGACCTGTATACATGTATATGCATAAAATACATAACTAATAATAACCCGCTGTATAAAAAAGTAAATAAAATTAAATTTCAAAATGTTAAAATATAAAATTTAAAAATAAAACAGAAAAAAGCTCTTCCCTTCACACAGATGTATTTATAGGAATAAATTATTTCCATGCTTATATCTATAAATACATAAAAGAGGAATAAAAGCTAACTTGAACCATAAACGAAGAAAAACCTGAACCGACCAGTTATACAGAGAAAAACACTATCAGGGCACTTGCTCCAACGGTAAACAATATTGAAATTGTTCAGAGGTGGGGAATCATCTCCCGTACAGCCAGCAACCCACACCCCACACAAGGAGCTTCCTCATTGCAAAGCGGGGGGACCGAGCCGAGGCATCTCTGAACAAAGGTGAGCTGAGCCCCAGGCCAGCTGTTGCTGAACTGTTCCCACCCTTCCCAGGTAAAACACCTGAATATGTACAAGGGCTTGAAAGACTAGAGGAAGGGCCGTGGAGCCACAACAGCGAGAGAACGCAGGCCAACTTGGTGCCTCCAGGCCAGCCAGGGTGGTCCTGGCCCAGGGCACTCTTCCGGAAGCTTTCCATTGTCCTGCCAGAGATACCCCACCTGTCCCGGCCCCCACTGATTTTTTCCTTCCTCACCTCTGTCCGGAGAGAAATTCCAGCGGGAGGTATGGGTGACACATCCTCTTCTTTACAGGTGGCAGCTTGGCAACTCCTGCAGAAAGGCCAGCAGAACTCCACTCACACCGGGCCACCAACAAAGCTGTGGCCCCTCACTCCCTCCCACCAGCACAGCCCCGAGACTGCTCACGGGGCAAAGAATATGGAGGCAGGCACAGCTTCAGGGGCTATTGCTGCCTGGAGCGCTGTTTATATTGACCTCAACCAGGCACACCTGGGGAGGGCCGGCCGGCAGGATAAGGCTGCCCACGTCAGCTAATCCACAACCCTCAGGGAATCACAGTGTTGAAAATGGACCTCGCTAAAGCAGAATAGAAGCCAAGGAAAAAAAGGACACAATGCCATTTGCAGCACCGTAGATGAGCCTAGAGGTTATCACATGACTTGTAGTAAGTCAGAAAGTGAAAGACACATATCGTATCATATCACTTATAGGTGTTACCTAAAAATGGATACCAGGGCAGATATTTCCACGGAGAAGGGCAATCACAGATTCATTAAACAAACTTATGGTTCACCAATGGAAAGGTGTGAGGATGGGTTTCATTACGATATTGGGGTTAACAGACATATACAAACACAGGTGACATATATAATCACCTAAGACCTACGGAATACAAAGAGAGGACTACTCAACATTCTGTCTTAACGTACATGGGCAAAGGATCCCAGGAAGAACAGACATCTGTATATGTGTAAAAGAACCACATCTTCCACACCTACAACAAGCCAAGCATTGTAATCAAACTTGCTGTAATAAAAAATAAAAAATTAAATTAAAAACACGAACAAGAAGTAGTGAGACAAACTTGAGGGGCTTTCTCCTGGCACATTCCATTCTAAATTCCAATCTAGAACAAGACTTCCATTGAGGCTCTGTTGCACTAATAACCTGATTTGAAAGAGAGAACTGCTGCCACCTTGTGGCCGTTTCACACAACAGCAGCTTTAATCCCAGCGCTAAAGGTCAGTTGATATTCAAAATCATTGCAGGCCTGTAAATGACACCTGCCCTGAAAACAAATCCTGGGGTCACATATTGACCAAAAAATTCAAAGGACGTCCATATTTCAAAACGACCGTTTCAAAAGCCATATTTTACGCACATTAGTGTTCTGCTTCTTTGTCTTTCTTTCTTTTTTGGTTAAAAACACGGGAATGGAAAAAGGCATCCCTCAGAAGGGGCGAAAATAGTTGCAAACGAATCAATGGACAAAGGTTTAATCTCCAATATATATAAACAGCTCCTGCAGCTTAATATTAAAAAAACAAACAACCCAATACAAACATGGGCAGAATATCTAAAGAGACGTTTCTTCAAAGAAGACACAGAGATGGCTAAGACGCACATGAAAAGCTGCTCAAGAGCACTAATTATTAGAGAAATGCAAATCAAAACTACAATGAGGTATCACCTCACACCTGTTAGAATCAGCATCATCAGAAAATCTACAGACAACAAATTCTGGGGAGGGTGTGGACAAAAGGAGCCCTCTTCCACTATTGTTGGGAATGTAAATTGATACAGTCACTATGGAGAACAGTATGGAGTTTCCTTAAAAAACCTACAAATAGAAACCTTGACTTTCCCTAACCCTAACCATAGGCTGGAACGGAAACCTACCACCAACCGTGCACCTTATCTACGCGGTACACTAATCCTAATCCGTACGCTGGCACTAACCGGTGAGTCAACATGTACCCTGACACTAACACGTTTCCGTACCCTCAGCTGTGCCCCAAACCTTGCCGTTGCCTATCCTTAACCTTAGCCCGGAACAGAAACCTACCATCAGCCCTACACCTTACCCTAAGCCGTACCCTAATCCTAATCCATACGTCAACACGTACCCTGACCCTAACACGTTTCCGTACCCTCACCTCTGCCATAAACCTTGCCGTTCCCTTACCTTAACCCTAGCCCGGAACGGAAAACTACCACCAACCCTACACCTTACCTTACGCCATACCCTAATGCTAATTCGTATGCTGACACTAACCTGTGCATCAACACGTACCCTGACCCTAACACGTTTCGTACCCTCACCTGTGCCCTAAACTTTGCCAGTCCCTAAACATAACCCTAGACTGGAACGGAAACCTACCACCAACCCTACACCTTACTCTATGCGGTACCCTAATCCTCATGCGTACGCTCACACTAACCCGTGAGTCAACACGTACCCTGAACCTAACACAATTCCGTACCATCACCTGTGCCCTATACCTTGCAATTCGCTATCCCTAACCCTACACCGGAATGTAAACCTACCGCCATCCGTACACCTTACTGTACGCCGTACCCTAATCCTAATGCGTACGATGACACTATTCCATGCATCAACATGCACCATGAACCTAACACGTTTCTGTACCCTCACCTGTGCCCTAAGCCTTGCCGTTCACTAACCCTAACCCTAGCCCTGAACTGAAACCCACCACCAGCCCTACACCATACCCTATGCCTTACCCTACTCCTGGCCTGTATGCTGGCACTGACCCGTGCGTCAGCACGTAGCCTGCCTCACCCAAGTTTCCGTACCCTCACCTGTGCCCTTAGCCTTGCCGTTCCCTAACCCTAACCCTAGCCCAGAACGGAAACCCACCACCAGCCCTACACCATACCCTACGCCGTACCCTACTCCTGGTCCATACGCTGGCACTGACCCATGCATCAGCAGGTAGCCTGACCCTCCCACGTTTCCGTACCCTCACCTGTGCCCTAAAACTTGACGTTCCCTAACCCTAATCAAACCCCGGAATGGACACCCACCACCAGTCTTACACCTTACCCTACGCCGTACCCTACTCCTGGTCCACACCCTGGCACTGACCCGTGCTTCAGCATGTAGCCTGACCCTCCCACGTTTCCGTACCCTCACCTGTGCCCTAAGCCTTGCCGTTCCCTAACCCTAACCCTACACTTTACCCTACGCCATACCCTATTCCTGGGCCGTACGCTGGCACTGACACTTGCGTCAGCACGTAGCCTGACCCTCCCACGTTTCTGTACCCTCACCTGTGCCCTAAGCCTTGCCATTCCCTAACCCTAACCCTAGCCGGAAACGGAAACCCACCACCAGCCCTACACCTTACCCTACGCCGTACCCTACTCCTGGGCCGTACACTGGAACTGACCCTTGTGTAAGCACGTAGCCTGCCACTCCCATGTTTCCATACCCTCACCTGTGCCCTAAGCCTTGCCGATCCCTAACCCTAACCCTACCCTGGAACAGAAACCCACCACCAGCCCTACACCTTACCCTACTCCGTACCCTAATCCTGGCCCGTACACTGGCACTGAAACGTGCGTCAGCACATAGCCTGACCCTCCCACGTTTCTGTACCCTCAGCTGTGCCCTAAGCCTTGCCGTTCCCTAACCCTAACCCTAGCGCGGAATGGAAACCCACAACTAGCCCTACACCATACTTTACTCCAGACCCGTACGCTGGCACTGACACGTTTGTCAGCACGTAGCCTGCCTCTCCCACGTGTCCCTATGCTCACCTGTTCCCTAAACCTTGCCGTTCCCTAACCCTAACCCTAGCCCGGAACGGAAACCCACCACCAGCCCTACACGTTACCCTATGATGTACCCTACTCCTGGCCCTTACGCTGGCACTGACACGTGCGTCAGCACACAGCCTGACCATCCCACGATCCTCCCAATACAGAAATGGGCAGAAGATCTCAAGAGACGTTTCTTCAAAGAAGACACAGAGATGGCCAAGGCGCACATGAGAAGCTGCTCAAGAGCACTAATTATTAGAGAAATGCAAATCAAAACTACAATGAGGTATCACCTCACACCTGTTAGAATCGGCATCATCAGAAAATCTACAAACAACAAATTCTGGGGAGGGTGTGGACAAAAGGAGCCCTCTTCCACTATTGGTGGGAATGTAAATTGATAGAGTCACTATGGAGAACACTATGGAGTTTCCTTAAAAAATCTAGAAATAGAATTACCATCTGATCCAGCAATTCCACTTCTGGGCATATACCCAAAGAAAACCATAAATCAAAAAGGCACATTCACCACAATGTTCATTGCAGCACTATTTACAATAGCCAGGTAATGGAAGCAAACTAAATGCCCAAAGACAGATGAATGGATAAAGATGGGGTACATATATAAAATGGAATATTACTCGGCCATAAAAAGGAATGAATCTGGGTCATTTGTAGAGACATCGATGGATCTAGAGACAGTCATACAGAATGAAGTAAGTCAGAAAGGGGAAAACAAATATTGTATATTAATGCATATATGTGGAACCTAAAAAATGGTACAGATGAACTGGTTTGCAGGGAAGAAATAGAGACACAGAGGTAGAGAACAAACGTATGGACACCAAGTGTGGGAAGCCATGGGGTGGTGGTGGTGGGACGAGTTGGGAGATTGAGATTGACCTGTATACATGTATATGCATAAAATACATAACTAATAATAACCCGCTGTATAAAAAAGTAAATAAAATTAAATTTCAAAATGTTAAAATATAAAATTTAAAAATAAAACAAAAAAAGCTCTTCCCTTCACACAGATGTATTTATAGGAATAAATTATTTCCATGCTTATATCTATAAATACATAAAAGAGGAATAAAAGCTAACTTGAACCATAAACGAAGAAAAACCTGAACCGACCAGTTATACAGAGAAAAACACTATCAGGGCACTTGCTCCAACGGTAAACAATATTGAAATTGTTCAGAGGTGGGGAATCATCTCCCGTACAGCCAGCAACCCACACCCCACACAAGGAGCTTCCTCATTGCAAAGCGGGGGGACCGAGCCGAGGCATCTCTGAACAAAGGTGAGCTGAGCCCCAGGCCAGCTGTTGCTGAACTGTTCCCACCCTTCCCAGGTAAAACACCTGAATATGTACAAGGGCTTGAAAGACTAGAGGAAGGGCCGTGGAGCCACAACAGCGAGAGAACGCAGGCCAACTTGGTGCCTCCAGGCCAGCCAGGGTGGTCCTGGCCCAGGGCACTCTTCCGGAAGCTTTCCATTGTCCTGCCAGAGATACCCCACCTGTCCCGGCCCCCACTGATTTTTTCCTTCCTCACCTCTGTCCGGAGAGAAATTCCAGCGGGAGGTATGGGTGACACATCCTCTTCTTTACAGGTGGCAGCTTGGCAACTCCTGCAGAAAGGCCAGCAGAACTCCACTCACACCGGGCCACCAACAAAGCTGTGGCCCCTCACTCCCTCCCACCAGCACAGCCCCGAGACTGCTCACGGGGCAAAGAATATGGAGGCAGGCACAGCTTCAGGGGCTATTGCTGCCTGGAGCACTGTTTATATTGACCTCAACCAGGCACACCTGGGGAGGGCCGGCCGGCAGGATAAGGCTGCCCACGTCAGCTAATCCACAACCCTCAGGGAATCACAGTGTTGAAAATGGACCTCGCTAAAGCAGAATAGAAGCCAAGGAAAAAAAGGACACAATGCCATTTGCAGCACCGTAGATGAGCCTAGAGGTTATCACATGACTTGTAGTAAGTCAGAAAGTGAAAGACACATATCGTATCATATCACTTATAGGTGTTACCTAAAAATGGATACCAGGGCAGATATTTCCACGGAGAAGGGCAATCACAGATTCATTAAACAAACTTATGGTTCACCAATGGAAAGGTGTGAGGATGGGTTTCATTACGATATTGGGGTTAACAGACATATACAAACACAGGTGACATATATAATCACCTAAGACCTACGGAATACAAAGAGAGGACTACTCAACATTCTGTCTTAACGTACATGGGCAAAGGATCCCAGGAAGAACAGACATCTGTATATGTGTAAAAGAACCACATCTTCCACACCTACAACAAGCCAAGCATTGTAATCAAACTTGCTGTAATAAAAAATAAAAAATTAAATTAAAAACACGAACAAGAAGTAGTGAGACAAACTTGAGGGGCTTTCTCCTGGCACATTCCATTCTAAATTCCAATCTAGAACAAGACTTCCATTGAGGCTCTGTTGCACTAATAACCTGATTTGAAAGAGAGAACTGCTGCCACCTTGTGGCCGTTTCACACAACAGCAGCTTTAATCCCAGCGCTAAAGGTCAGTTGATATTCAAAATCATTGCAGGCCTGTAAATGACACCTGCCCTGAAAACAAATCCTGGGGTCACATATCGACCAAAAAATTCAAAGGACGTCCATATTTCAAAACGACCGTTTCAAAAGCCATATTTTATGCACATTAGTGTTCTGCTTCTTTGTCTTTCTTTCTTTTTTGGTTAAAAACACGGGAATGGAAAAAGGCATCCCTCAGAAGGGGCGAAAATAGTTGCAAACGAATCAATGGACAAAGGTTTAATCTCCAATATATATAAACAGCTCCTGCAGCTTAATATTAAAAAAACAAACAACCCAATACAAACATGGGCAGAATATCTAAAGAGACGTTTCTTCAAAGAAGACACAGAGATGGCTAAGACGCACATGAAAAGCTGCTCAAGAGCACTAATTATTAGAGAAATGCAAATCAAAACTACAATGAGGTATCACCTCACACCTGTTAGAATCAGCATCATCAGAAAATCTACAGACAACAAATTCTGGGGAGGGTGTGGACAAAAGGAGCCCTCTTCCACTATTGTTGGGAATGTAAATTGATACAGTCACTATGGAGAACAGTATGGAGTTTCCTTAAAAAACCTACAAATAGAAACCTTGACTTTCCCTAACCCTAACCATAGGCTGGAACGGAAACCTACCACCAACCGTGCACCTTATCTACGCGGTACACTAATCCTAATCCGTACGCTGGCACTAACCGGTGAGTCAACATGTACCCTGACACTAACACGTTTCCGTACCCTCAGCTGTGCCCCAAACCTTGCCGTTGCCTATCCTTAACCTTAGCCCGGAACAGAAACCTACCATCAGCCCTACACCTTACCCTAAGCCGTACCCTAATCCTAATCCATACGTCAACACGTACCCTGACCCTAACACGTTTCCGTACCCTCACCTCTGCCATAAACCTTGCCGTTCCCTTACCTTAACCCTAGCCCGGAACGGAAAACTACCACCAACCCTACACCTTACCTTACGCCATACCCTAATCCTAATTCGTATGCTGACACTAACCTGTGCATCAACACGTACCCTGACCCTAACACGTTTCGTACCCTCACCTGTGCCCTAAACTTTGCCAGTCCCTAAACATAACCCTAGACTGGAACGGAAACCTACCACCAACCCTACACCTTACTCTATGCGGTACCCTAATCCTCATGCGTACGCTCACACTAACCCGTGAGTCAACACGTACCCTGAACCTAACACAATTCCGTACCATCACCTGTGCCCTATACCTTGCAATTCGCTATCCCTAACCCTACACCGGAATGTAAACCTACCGCCATCCGTACACCTTAATGTACGCCGTACCCTAATCCTAATGCGTACGATGACACTATTCCATGCATCAACATGCACCATGAACCTAACACGTTTCTGTACCCTCACCTGTGCCCTAAGCCTTGCCGTTCACTAACCCTAACCCTAGCCCTGAACTGAAACCCACCACCAGCCCTACACCATACCCTATGCCTTACCCTACTCCTGGCCTGTATGCTGGCACTGACCCGTGCGTCAGCACGTAGCCTGCCTCACCCAAGTTTCCGTACCCTCACCTGTGCCCTTAGCCTTGCCGTTCCCTAACCCTAACCCTAGCCCAGAACGGAAACCCACCACCAGCCCTACACCTTACCCTACGCCGTACCCTACTCCTGGCCCATACGCTGGCACTGACCCATGCGTCAGCAGGTAGCCTGACCCTCCCACGTTTCCGTACCCTCACCTGTGCCCTAAAACTTGACGTTCCCTAACCCTAATCAAACCCCGGAATGGACACCCACCACCAGTCTTACACCTTACCCTACGCCGTACCCTACTCCTGGTCCACACCCTGGCACTGACCCGTGCTTCAGCATGTAGCCTGACCCTCCCACGTTTCCGTACCCTCACCTGTGCCCTAAGCCTTGCCGTTCCCTAACCCTAACCCTACACTTTACCCTACGCCATACCCTATTCCTGGGCCGTACGCTGGCACTGACACTTGCGTCAGCACGTAGCCTGACCCTCCCACGTTTCTGTACCCTCACCTGTGCCCTAAGCCTTGCCATTCCCTAACCCTAACCCTAGCCGGAAACGGAAACCCACCACCAGCCCTACACCTTACCCTACGCTGTACCCTACTCCTGGGCCGTACACTGGAACTGACCCTTGTGTAAGCACGTAGCCTGCCACTCCCATGTTTCCATACCCTCACCTGTGCCCTAAGCCTTGCCGATCCCTAACCCTAACCCTACCCTGGAACAGAAACCCACCACCAGCCCTACACCTTACCCTACGCCGTACCCTAATTCTGGCGCGTACGCTGGCACTGACCCGTGTGTCAGCACGTAGCGTGCCTCTCCCTCGTTTCAGTACCCTTACCTGTGCCCTAAGCCTTGCCGTTCCCTAACCCTAACCCGGAACAGAAACCCACCAACAGCCCTACACCTTACCCTACTCCGTACCCTAATCCTGGCCCGTACACTGGCACTGAAACGTGCGTCAGCACATAGCCTGACCCTCCCACGTTTCTGTACCCTCAGCTGTGCCCTAAGCCTTGCCGTTCCCTAACCCTAACCCTAGCGCGGAATGGAAACCCACAACTAGCCCTACACCATACTTTACTCCAGACCCGTACGCTGGCACTGACACGTTTGTCAGCACGTAGCCTGCCTCTCCCACGTGTCCCTATGCTCACCTGTTCCCTAAACCTTGCCGTTCCCTAACCCTAACCCTAGCCCGGAACGGAAACCCACCACCAGCCCTACACGTTACCCTATGATGTACCCTACTCCTGGCCCTTACGCTGGCACTGACACGTGCGTCAGCACACAGCCTGACCATCCCACGATCCTCCCAATACAGAAATGGGCAGAAGATCTCAAGAGACGTTTCTTCAAAGAAGACACAGAGATGGCCAAGGCGCACATGAGAAGCTGCTCAAGAGCACTAATTATTAGAGAAATGCAAATCAAAACTACAATGAGGTATCACCTCACACCTGTTAGAATCGGCATCATCAGAAAATCTACAAACAACAAATTCTGGGGAGGGTGTGGACAAAAGGAGCCCTCTTCCACTATTGGTGGGAATGTAAATTGATAGAGTCACTATGGAGAACACTATGGAGTTTCCTTAAAAAATCTAGAAATAGAATTACCATCTGATCCAGCAATACCACTTCTGGGCATATACCCAAAGAAAACCATAAATCAAAAAGGCACATTCACCACAATGTTCATTGCAGCACTATTTACAATAGCCAGGTAATGGAAGCAAACTAAACGCCCAAAGACAGATGAATGGATAAAGATGGGGTACATATATAAAATGGAATATTACTCGGCCATAAAAAGGAATGAATCTGGGTCATTTGTAGAGACATCGATGGATCTAGAGACAGTCATACAGAATGAAGTAAGTCAGAAAGGGGAAAACAAATATTGTATATTAATGCATATATGTGGAACCTAAAAAATGGTACAGATGAACTGGTTTGCAGGGAAGAAATAGAGACACAGAGGTAGAGAACAAACGTATGGACACCAAGTGTGGGAAGCCATGGGGTGGTGGTGGTGGGACGAGTTGGGAGATTGAGATTGACCTGTATACATGTATATGCATAAAATACATAACTAATAATAACCCGCTGTATAAAAAAGTAAATAAAATTAAATTTCAAAATGTTAAAATATAAAATTTAAAAATAAAACAGAAAAAAGCTCTTCCCTTCACACAGATGTATTTATAGGAATAAATTATTTCCATGCTTATATCTATAAATACATAAAAGAGGAATAAAAGCTAACTTGAACCATAAACGAAGAAAAACCTGAACCGACCAGTTATACAGAGAAAAACACTATCAGGGCACTTGCTCCAACGGTAAACAATATTGAAATTGTTCAGAGGTGGGGAATCATCTCCCGTACAGCCAGCAACCCACACCCCACACAAGGAGCTTCCTCATTGCAAAGCGGGGGGACCGAGCCGAGGCATCTCTGAACAAAGGTGAGCTGAGCCCCAGGCCAGCTGTTGCTGAACTGTACCCACCCCTCCCAGGTAAAACACCTGAATATGTACAAGGGCTTGAAAGACTAGAGGAAGGGCCGTGGAGCCACAACAGCGAGAGAACGCAGGCCAACTTGGTGCCTCCAGGCCAGCCAGGGTGGTCCTGGCCCAGGGCACTCTTCCGGAAGCTTTCCATTGTCCTGCCAGAGATACCCCACCTGTCCCGGCCCCCACTGATTTTTTCCTTCCTCACCTCTGTCCGGAGAGAAATTCCAGCGGGAGGTATGGGTGACACATCCTCTTCTTTACAGGTGGCAGCTTGGCAACTCCTGCAGAAAGGCCAGCAGAACTCCACTCACACCGGGCCACCAACAAAGCTGTGGCCCCTCACTCCCTCCCACCAGCACAGCCCCGAGACTGCTCACGGGGCAAAGAATATGGAGGCAGGCACAGCTTCAGGGGCTATTGCTGCCTGGAGCGCTGTTTATATTGACCTCAACCAGGCACACCTGGGGAGGGCCGGCCGGCAGGAAAAGGCTGCCCACGTCAGCTAATCCACAACCCTCAGGGAATCACAGTGTTGAAAATGGACCTCGCTAAAGCAGAATAGAAGCCAAGGAAAAAAAGGACACAATGCCATTTGCAGCACCGTAGATGAGCCTAGAGGTTATCACATGACTTGTAGTAAGTCAGAAAGTGAAAGACACATATCGTATCATATCACTTATAGGTGTTACCTAAAAATGGATACCAGGGCAGATATTTCCACGGAGAAGGGCAATCACAGATTCATTAAACAAACTTATGGTTCACCAATGGAAAGGTGTGAGGATGGGTTTCATTACGATATTGGGGTTAACAGACATATACAAACACAGGTGACATATATAATCACCTAAGACCTACGGAATACAAAGAGAGGACTACTCAACATTCTGTCTTAACGTACATGGGCAAAGGATCCCAGGAAGAACAGACATCTGTATATGTGTAAAAGAACCACATCTTCCACACCTACAACAAGCCAAGCATTGTAATCAAACTTGCTGTAATAAAAAATAAAAAATTAAATTAAAAACACGAACAAGAAGTAGTGAGACAAACTTGAGGGGCTTTCTCCTGGCACATTCCATTCTAAATTCCAATCTAGAACAAGACTTCCATTGAGGCTCTGTTGCACTAATAACCTGATTTGAAAGAGAGAACTGCTGCCACCTTGTGGCCGTTTCACACAACAGCAGCTTTAATCCCAGCGCTAAAGGTCAGTTGATATTCAAAATCATTGCAGGCCTGTAAATGACACCTGCCCTGAAAACAAATCCTGGGGTCACATATCGACCAAAAAATTCAAAGGACGTCCATATTTCAAAACGACCGTTTCAAAAGCCATATTTTACGCACATTAGTGTTCTGCTTCTTTGTCTTTCTTTCTTTTTTGGTTAAAAACACGGGAATGGAAAAAGGCATCCCTCAGAAGGGGCGAAAATAGTTGCAAACGAATCAATGGACAAAGGTTTAATCTCCAATATATATAAACAGCTCCTGCAGCTTAATATTAAAAAAACAAACAACCCAATACAAACATGGGCAGAATATCTAAAGAGACGTTTCTTCAAAGAAGACACAGAGATGGCTAAGACGCACATGAAAAGCTGCTCAAGAGCACTAATTATTAGAGAAATGCAAATCAAAACTACAATGAGGTATCACCTCACACCTGTTAGAATCAGCATCATCAGAAAATCTACAGACAACAAATTCTGGGGAGGGTGTGGACAAAAGGAGCCCTCTTCCACTATTGTTGGGAATGTAAATTGATACAGTCACTATGGAGAACAGTATGGAGTTTCCTTAAAAAACCTACAAATAGAAACCTTGACTTTCCCTAACCCTAACCATAGGCTGGAACGGAAACCTACCACCAACCGTGCACCTTATCTACGCGGTACACTAATCCTAATCCGTACGCTGGCACTAACCGGTGAGTCAACATGTACCCTGACACTAACACGTTTCCGTACCCTCAGCTGTGCCCCAAACCTTGCCGTTGCCTATCCTTAACCTTAGCCCGGAACAGAAACCTACCATCAGCCCTACACCTTACCCTAAGCCGTACCCTAATCCTAATCCATACGTCAACACGTACCCTGACCCTAACACGTTTCCGTACCCTCACCTCTGCCATAAACCTTGCCGTTCCCTTACCTTAACCCTAGCCCGGAACGGAAAACTACCACCAACCCTACACCTTACCTTACGCCATACCCTAATCCTAATTCGTATGCTGACACTAACCTGTGCATCAACACGTACCCTGACCCTAACACGTTTCGTACCCTCACCTGTGCCCTAAACTTTGCCAGTCCCTAAACATAACCCTAGACTGGAACGGAAACCTACCACCAACCCTACACCTTACTCTATGCGGTACCCTAATCCTCATGCGTACGCTCACACTAACCCGTGAGTCAACACGTACCCTGAACCTAACACAATTCCGTACCATCACCTGTGCCCTATACCTTGCAATTCGCTATCCCTAACCCTACACCGGAATGTAAACCTACCGCCATCCGTACACCTTACTGTACGCCGTACCCTAATCCTAATGCGTACGATGACACTATTCCATGCATCAACATGCACCATGAACCTAACACGTTTCTGTACCCTCACCTGTGCCCTAAGCCTTGCCGTTCACTAACCCTAACCCTAGCCCTGAACTGAAACCCACCACCAGCCCTACACCATACCCTATGCCTTACCCTACTCCTGGCCTGTATGCTGGCACTGACCCGTGCGTCAGCACGTAGCCTGCCTCACCCAAGTTTCCGTACCCTCACCTGTGCCCTTAGCCTTGCCGTTCCCTAACCCTAACCCTAGCCCAGAACGGAAACCCACCACCAGCCCTACACCTTACCCTACGCCGTACCCTACTCCTGGCCCATACGCTGGCACTGACCCATGCGTCAGCAGGTAGCCTGACCCTCCCACGTTTCCGTACCCTCACCTGTGCCCTAAAACTTGACGTTCCCTAACCCTAATCAAACCCCGGAATGGACACCCACCACCAGTCTTACACCTTACCCTACGCCGTACCCTACTCCTGGTCCACACCCTGGCACTGACCCGTGCTTCAGCATGTAGCCTGACCCTCCCACGTTTCCGTACCCTCACCTGTGCCCTAAGCCTTGCCGTTCCCTAACCCTAACCCTACACTTTACCCTACGCCATACCCTATTCCTGGGCCGTACGCTGGCACTGACACTTGCGTCAGCACGTAGCCTGACCCTCCCACGTTTCTGTACCCTCACCTGTGCCCTAAGCCTTGCCATTCCCTAACCCTAACCCTAGCCGGAAACGGAAACCCACCACCAGCCCTACACCTTACCCTACGCCGTACCCTACTCCTGGGCCGTACACTGGAACTGACCCTTGTGTAAGCACGTAGCCTGCCACTCCCATGTTTCCATACCCTCACCTGTGCCCTAAGCCTTGCCGATCCCTAACCCTAACCCTACCCTGGAACAGAAACCCACCACCAGCCCTACACCTTACCCTACGCCGTACCCTAATTCTGGCGCGTACGCTGGCACTGACCCGTGTGTCAGCACGTAGCGTGCCTCTCCCTCGTTTCAGTACCCTTACCTGTGCCCTAAGCCTTGCCGTTCCCTAACCCTAACCCGGAACAGAAACCCACCAACAGCCCTACACCTTACCCTACTCCGTACCCTAATCCTGGCCCGTACACTGGCACTGAAACGTGCGTCAGCACATAGCCTGACCCTCCCACGTTTCTGTACCCTCAGCTGTGCCCTAAGCCTTGCCGTTCCCTAACCCTAACCCTAGCGCGGAATGGAAACCCACAACTAGCCCTACACCATACTTTACTCCAGACCCGTACGCTGGCACTGACACGTTTGTCAGCACGTAGCCTGCCTCTCCCACGTGTCCCTATGCTCACCTGTTCCCTAAACCTTGCCGTTCCCTAACCCTAACCCTAGCCCGGAACGGAAACCCACCACCAGCCCTACACGTTACCCTATGATGTACCCTACTCCTGGCCCTTACGCTGGCACTGACACGTGCGTCAGCACACAGCCTGACCATCCCACGATCCTCCCAATACAGAAATGGGCAGAAGATCCCAAGAGACGTTTCTTCAAAGAAGACACAGAGATGGCCAAGGCGCACATGAGAAGCTGCTCAAGAGCACTAATTATTAGAGAAATGCAAATCAAAACTACAATGAGGTATCACCTCACACCTGTTAGAATCGGCATCATCAGAAAATCTACAAACAACAAATTCTGGGGAGGGTGTGGACAAAAGGAGCCCTCTTCCACTATTGGTGGGAATGTAAATTGATAGAGTCACTATGGAGAACACTATGGAGTTTCCTTAAAAAATCTAGAAATAGAATTACCATCTGATCCAGCAATTCCACTTCTGGGCATATACCCAAAGAAAACCATAAATCAAAAAGGCACATTCACCACAATGTTCATTGCAGCACTATTTACAATAGCCAGGTAATGGAAGCAAACTAAACGCCCAAAGACAGATGAATGGATAAAGATGGGGTACATATATAAAATGGAATATTACTCGGCCATAAAAAGGAATGAATCTGGGTCATTTGTAGAGACATCGATGGATCTAGAGACAGTCATACAGAATGAAGTAAGTCAGAAAGGGGAAAACAAATATTGTATATTAATGCATATATGTGGAACCTAAAAAATGGTACAGATGAACTGGTTTGCAGGGAAGAAATAGAGACACAGAGGTAGAGAACAAACGTATGGACACCAAGTGTGGGAAGCCATGGGGTGGTGGTGGTGGGACGAGTTGGGAGATTGAGATTGACCTGTATACATGTATATGCATAAAATACATAACTAATAATAACCCGCTGTATAAAAAAGTAAATAAAATTAAATTTCAAAATGTTAAAATATAAAATTTAAAAATAAAACAGAAAAAAGCTCTTCCCTTCACACAGATGTATTTATAGGAATAAATTATTTCCATGCTTATATCTATAAATACATAAAAGAGGAATAAAAGCTAACTTGAACCATAAACGAAGAAAAACCTGAACCGACCAGTTATACAGAGAAAAACACTATCAGGGCACTTGCTCCAACGGTAAACAATATTGAAATTGTTCAGAGGTGGGGAATCATCTCCCGTACAGCCAGCAACCCACACCCCACACAAGGAGCTTCCTCATTGCAAAGCGGGGGGACCGAGCCGAGGCATCTCTGAACAAAGGTGAGCTGAGCCCCAGGCCAGCTGTTGCTGAACTGTTCCCACCCTTCCCAGGTAAAACACCTGAATATGTACAAGGGCTTGAAAGACTAGAGGAAGGGCCGTGGAGCCACAACAGCGAGAGAACGCAGGCCAACTTGGTGCCTCCAGGCCAGCCAGGGTGGTCCTGGCCCAGGGCACTCTTCCGGAAGCTTTCCATTGTCCTGCCAGAGATACCCCACCTGTCCCGGCCCCCACTGATTTTTTCCTTCCTCACCTCTGTCCGGAGAGAAATTCCAGCGGGAGGTATGGGTGACACATCCTCTTCTTTACAGGTGGCAGCTTGGCAACTCCTGCAGAAAGGCCAGCAGAACTCCACTCACACCGGGCCACCAACAAAGCTGTGGCCCCTCACTCCCTCCCACCAGCACAGCCCCGAGACTGCTCACGGGGCAAAGAATATGGAGGCAGGCACAGCTTCAGGGGCTATTGCTGCCTGGAGCGCTGTTTATATTGACCTCAACCAGGCACACCTGGGGAGGGCCGGCCGGCAGGAAAAGGCTGCCCACGTCAGCTAATCCACAACCCTCAGGGAATCACAGTGTTGAAAATGGACCTCGCTAAAGCAGAATAGAAGCCAAGGAAAAAAAGGACACAATGCCATTTGCAGCACCGTAGATGAGCCTAGAGGTTATCACATGACTTGTAGTAAGTCAGAAAGTGAAAGACACATATCGTATCATATCACTTATAGGTGTTACCTAAAAATGGATACCAGGGCAGATATTTCCACGGAGAAGGGCAATCACAGATTCATTAAACAAACTTATGGTTCACCAATGGAAAGGTGTGAGGATGGGTTTCATTACGATATTGGGGTTAACAGACATATACAAACACAGGTGACATATATAATCACCTAAGACCTACGGAATACAAAGAGAGGACTACTCAACATTCTGTCTTAACGTACATGGGCAAAGGATCCCAGGAAGAACAGACATCTGTATATGTGTAAAAGAACCACATCTTCCACACCTACAACAAGCCAAGCATTGTAATCAAACTTGCTGTAATAAAAAATAAAAAATTAAATTAAAAACACGAACAAGAAGTAGTGAGACAAACTTGAGGGGCTTTCTCCTGGCACATTCCATTCTAAATTCCAATCTAGAACAAGACTTCCATTGAGGCTCTGTTGCACTAATAACCTGATTTGAAAGAGAGAACTGCTGCCACCTTGTGGCCGTTTCACACAACAGCAGCTTTAATCCCAGCGCTAAAGGTCAGTTGATATTCAAAATCATTGCAGGCCTGTAAATGACACCTGCCCTGAAAACAAATCCTGGGGTCACATATCGACCAAAAAATTCAAAGGACGTCCATATTTCAAAACGACCGTTTCAAAAGCCATATTTTACGCACATTAGTGTTCTGCTTCTTTGTCTTTCTTTCTTTTTTGGTTAAAAACACGGGAATGGAAAAAGGCATCCCTCAGAAGGGGCGAAAATAGTTGCAAACGAATCAATGGACAAAGGTTTAATCTCCAATATATATAAACAGCTCCTGCAGCTTAATATTAAAAAAACAAACAACCCAATACAAACATGGGCAGAATATCTAAAGAGACGTTTCTTCAAAGAAGACACAGAGATGGCTAAGACGCACATGAAAAGCTGCTCAAGAGCACTAATTATTAGAGAAATGCAAATCAAAACTACAATGAGGTATCACCTCACACCTGTTAGAATCAGCATCATCAGAAAATCTACAGACAACAAATTCTGGGGAGGGTGTGGACAAAAGGAGCCCTCTTCCACTATTGTTGGGAATGTAAATTGATACAGTCACTATGGAGAACAGTATGGAGTTTCCTTAAAAAACCTACAAATAGAAACCTTGACTTTCCCTAACCCTAACCATAGGCTGGAACGGAAACCTACCACCAACCGTGCACCTTATCTACGCGGTACACTAATCCTAATCCGTACGCTGGCACTAACCGGTGAGTCAACATGTACCCTGACACTAACACGTTTCCGTACCCTCAGCTGTGCCCCAAACCTTGCCGTTGCCTATCCTTAACCTTAGCCCGGAACAGAAACCTACCATCAGCCCTACACCTTACCCTAAGCCGTACCCTAATCCTAATCCATACGTCAACACGTACCCTGACCCTAACACGTTTCCGTACCCTCACCTCTGCCATAAACCTTGCCGTTCCCTTACCTTAACCCTAGCCCGGAACGGAAAACTACCACCAACCCTACACCTTACCTTACGCCATACCCTAATCCTAATTCGTATGCTGACACTAACCTGTGCATCAACACGTACCCTGACCCTAACACGTTTCGTACCCTCACCTGTGCCCTAAACTTTGCCAGTCCCTAAACATAACCCTAGACTGGAACGGAAACCTACCACCAACCCTACACCTTACTCTATGCGGTACCCTAATCCTCATGCGTACGCTCACACTAACCCGTGAGTCAACACGTACCCTGAACCTAACACAATTCCGTACCATCACCTGTGCCCTATACCTTGCAATTCGCTATCCCTAACCCTACACCGGAATGTAAACCTACCGCCATCCGTACACCTTACTGTACGCCGTACCCTAATCCTAATGCGTACGATGACACTATTCCATGCATCAACATGCACCATGAACCTAACACGTTTCTGTACCCTCACCTGTGCCCTAAGCCTTGCCGTTCACTAACCCTAACCCTAGCCCTGAACTGAAACCCACCACCAGCCCTACACCATACCCTATGCCTTACCCTACTCCTGGCCTGTATGCTGGCACTGACCCGTGCGTCAGCACGTAGCCTGCCTCACCCAAGTTTCCGTACCCTCACCTGTGCCCTTAGCCTTGCCGTTCCCTAACCCTAACCCTAGCCCAGAACGGAAACCCACCACCAGCCCTACACCTTACCCTACGCCGTACCCTACTCCTGGCCCATACGCTGGCACTGACCCATGCGTCAGCAGGTAGCCTGACCCTCCCACGTTTCAGTACCCTCACCTGTGCCCTAAAACTTGACGTTCCCTAACCCTAATCAAACCCCGGAATGGACACCCACCACCAGTCTTACACCTTACCCTACGCCGTACCCTACTCCTGGTCCACACCCTGGCACTGACCCGTGCTTCAGCATGTAGCCTGACCCTCCCACGTTTCCGTACCCTCACCTGTGCCCTAAGCCTTGCCGTTCCCTAACCCTAACCCTACACTTTACCCTACGCCATACCCTATTCCTGGGCCGTACGCTGGCACTGACACTTGCGTCAGCACGTAGCCTGACCCTCCCACGTTTCTGTACCCTCACCTGTGCCCTAAGCCTTGCCATTCCCTAACCCTAACCCTAGCCGGAAACGGAAACCCACCACCAGCCCTACACCTTACCCTACGCCGTACCCTACTCCTGGGCCGTACACTGGAACTGACCCTTGTGTAAGCACGTAGCCTGCCACTCCCATGTTTCCATACCCTCACCTGTGCCCTAAGCCTTGCCGATCCCTAACCCTAACCCTACCCTGGAACAGAAACCCACCACCAGCCCTACACCTTACCCTACGCCGTACCCTAATTCTGGCGCGTACGCTGGCACTGACCCGTGTGTCAGCACGTAGCGTGCCTCTCCCTCGTTTCAGTACCCTTACCTGTGCCCTAAGCCTTGCCGTTCCCTAACCCTAACCCGGAACAGAAACCCACCAACAGCCCTACACCTTACCCTACTCCGTACCCTAATCCTGGCCCGTACACTGGCACTGAAACGTGCGTCAGCACATAGCCTGACCCTCCCACGTTTCTGTACCCTCAGCTGTGCCCTAAGCCTTGCCGTTCCCTAACCCTAACCCTAGCGCGGAATGGAAACCCACAACTAGCCCTACACCATACTTTACTCCAGACCCGTACGCTGGCACTGACACGTTTGTCAGCACGTAGCCTGCCTCTCCCACATGTCCCTATGCTCACCTGTTCCCTAAACCTTGCCGTTCCCTAACCCTAACCCTAGCCCGGAACGGAAACCCACCACCAGCCCTACACGTTACCCTATGATGTACCCTACTCCTGGCCCTTACGCTGGCACTGACACGTGCGTCAGCACACAGCCTGACCATCCCACGATCCTCCCAATACAGAAATGGGCAGAAGATCTCAAGAGACGTTTCTTCAAAGAAGACACAGAGATGGCCAAGGCGCACATGAGAAGCTGCTCAAGAGCACTAATTATTAGAGAAATGCAAATCAAAACTACAATGAGGTATCACCTCACACCTGTTAGAATCGGCATCATCAGAAAATCTACAAACAACAAATTCTGGGGAGGGTGTGGACAAAAGGAGCCCTCTTCCACTATTGGTGGGAATGTAAATTGATAGAGTCACTATGGAGAACACTATGGAGTTTCCTTAAAAAATCTAGAAATAGAATTACCATCTGATCCAGCAATACCACTTCTGGGCATATACCCAAAGAAAACCATAAATCAAAAAGGCACATTCACCACAATGTTCATTGCAGCACTATTTACAATAGCCAGGTAATGGAAGCAAACTAAACGCCCAAAGACAGATGAATGGATAAAGATGGGGTACATATATAAAATGGAATATTACTCGGCCATAAAAAGGAATGAATCTGGGTCATTTGTAGAGACATCGATGGATCTAGAGACAGTCATACAGAATGAAGTAAGTCAGAAAGGGGAAAACAAATATTGTATATTAATGCATATATGTGGAACCTAAAAAATGGTACAGATGAACTGGTTTGCAGGGAAGAAATAGAGACACAGAGGTAGAGAACAAACGTATGGACACCAAGTGTGGGAAGCCATGGGGTGGTGGTGGTGGGACGAGTTGGGAGATTGAGATTGACCTGTATACATGTATATGCATAAAATACATAACTAATAATAACCCGCTGTATAAAAAAGTAAATAAAATTAAATTTCAAAATGTTAAAATATAAAATTTAAAAATAAAACAGAAAAAAGCTCTTCCCTTCACACAGATGTATTTATAGGAATAAATTATTTCCATGCTTATATCTATAAATACATAAAAGAGGAATAAAAGCTAACTTGAACCATAAACGAAGAAAAACCTGAACCGACCAGTTATACAGAGAAAAACACTATCAGGGCACTTGCTCCAACGGTAAACAATATTGAAATTGTTCAGAGGTGGGGAATCATCTCCCGTACAGCCAGCAACCCACACCCCACACAAGGAGCTTCCTCATTGCAAAGCGGGGGGACCGAGCCGAGGCATCTCTGAACAAAGGTGAGCTGAGCCCCAGGCCAGCTGTTGCTGAACTGTTCCCACCCTTCCCAGGTAAAACACCTGAATATGTACAAGGGCTTGAAAGACTAGAGGAAGGGCCGTGGAGCCACAACAGCGAGAGAACGCAGGCCAACTTGGTGCCTCCAGGCCAGCCAGGGTGGTCCTGGCCCAGGGCACTCTTCCGGAAGCTTTCCATTGTCCTGCCAGAGATACCCCACCTGTCCCGGCCCCCACTGATTTTTTCCTTCCTCACCTCTGTCCGGAGAGAAATTCCAGCGGGAGGTATGGGTGACACATCCTCTTCTTTACAGGTGGCAGCTTGGCAACTCCTGCAGAAAGGCCAGCAGAACTCCACTCACACCGGGCCACCAACAAAGCTGTGGCCCCTCACTCCCTCCCACCAGCACAGCCCCGAGACTGCTCACGGGGCAAAGAATATGGAGGCAGGCACAGCTTCAGGGGCTATTGCTGCCTGGAGCGCTGTTTATATTGACCTCAACCAGGCACACCTGGGGAGGGCCGGCCGGCAGGATAAGGCTGCCCACGTCAGCTAATCCACAACCCTCAGGGAATCACAGTGTTGAAAATGGACCTCGCTAAAGCAGAATAGAAGCCAAGGAAAAAAAGGACACAATGCCATTTGCAGCACCGTAGATGAGCCTAGAGGTTATCACATGACTTGTAGTAAGTCAGAAAGTGAAAGACACATATCGTATCATATCACTTATAGGTGTTACCTAAAAATGGATACCAGGGCAGATATTTCCACGGAGAAGGGCAATCACAGATTCATTAAACAAACTTATGGTTCACCAATGGAAAGGTGTGAGGATGGGTTTCATTACGATATTGGGGTTAACAGACATATACAAACACAGGTGACATATATAATCACCTAAGACCTACGGAATACAAAGAGAGGACTACTCAACATTCTGTCTTAACGTACATGGGCAAAGGATCCCAGGAAGAACAGACATCTGTATATGTGTAAAAGAACCACATCTTCCACACCTACAACAAGCCAAGCATTGTAATCAAACTTGCTGTAATAAAAAATAAAAAATTAAATTAAAAACACGAACAAGAAGTAGTGAGACAAACTTGAGGGGCTTTCTCCTGGCACATTCCATCCTAAATTCCAATCTAGAACAAGACTTCCATTGAGGCTCTGTTGCACTAATAATCTGATTTGAAAGAGAGAACTGCTGCCACCTTGTGGCCGTTTCACACAACAGCAGCTTTAATCCCAGCGCTAAAGGTCAGTTGATATTCAAAATCATTGCAGGCCTGTAAATGACACCTGCCCTGAAAACAAATCCTGGGGTCACATATCGACCAAAAAATTCAAAGGACGTCCATATTTCAAAACGACCGTTTCAAAAGCCATATTTTACGCACATTAGTGTTCTGCTTCTTTGTCTTTCTTTCTTTTTTGGTTAAAAACACGGGAATGGAAAAAGGCATCCCTCAGAAGGGGCGAAAATAGTTGCAAACGAATCAATGGACAAAGGTTTAATCTCCAATATATATAAACAGCTCCTGCAGCTTAATATTAAAAAAACAAACAACCCAATACAAACATGGGCAGAATATCTAAAGAGACGTTTCTTCAAAGAAGACACAGAGATGGCTAAGACGCACATGAAAAGCTGCTCAAGAGCACTAATTATTAGAGAAATGCAAATCAAAACTACAATGAGGTATCACCTCACACCTGTTAGAATCAGCATCATCAGAAAATCTACAGACAACAAATTCTGGGGAGGGTGTGGACAAAAGGAGCCCTCTTCCACTATTGTTGGGAATGTAAATTGATACAGTCACTATGGAGAACAGTATGGAGTTTCCTTAAAAAACCTACAAATAGAAACCTTGACTTTCCCTAACCCTAACCATAGGCTGGAACGGAAACCTACCACCAACCGTGCACCTTATCTACGCGGTACACTAATCCTAATCCGTACGCTGGCACTAACCGGTGAGTCAACATGTACCCTGACACTAACACGTTTCCGTACCCTCAGCTGTGCCCCAAACCTTGCCGTTGCCTATCCTTAACCTTAGCCCGGAACAGAAACCTACCATCAGCCCTACACCTTACCCTAAGCCGTACCCTAATCCTAATCCATACGTCAACACGTACCCTGACCCTAACGCGTTTCCGTACCCTCACCTCTGCCATAAACCTTGCCGTTCCCTTACCTTAACCCTAGCCCGGAACGGAAAACTACCACCAACCCTACACCTTACCTTACGCCATACCCTAATCCTAATTCGTATGCTGACACTAACCTGTGCATCAACACGTACCCTGACCCTAACACGTTTCGTACCCTCACCTGTGCCCTAAACTTTGCCAGTCCCTAAACATAACCCTAGACTGGAACGGAAACCTACCACCAACCCTACACCTTACTCTATGCGGTACCCTAATCCTCATGCGTACGCTCACACTAACCCGTGAGTCAACACGTACCCTGAACCTAACACAATTCCGTACCATCACCTGTGCCCTATACCTTGCAATTCGCTATCCCTAACCCTACACCGGAATGTAAACCTACCGCCATCCGTACACCTTACTGTACGCCGTACCCTAATCCTAATGCGTACGATGACACTATTCCATGCATCAACATGCACCATGAACCTAACACGTTTCTGTACCCTCACCTGTGCCCTAAGCCTTGCCGTTCACTAACCCTAACCCTAGCCCTGAACTGAAACCCACCACCAGCCCTACACCATACCCTATGCCTTACCCTACTCCTGGCCTGTATGCTGGCACTGACCCGTGCGTCAGCACGTAGCCTGCCTCACCCAAGTTTCCGTACCCTCACCTGTGCCCTTAGCCTTGCCGTTCCCTAACCCTAACCCTAGCCCAGAACGGAAACCCACCACCAGCCCTACACCTTACCCTACGCCGTACCCTACTCCTGGCCCATACGCTGGCACTGACCCATGCGTCAGCAGGTAGCCTGACCCTCCCACGTTTCCGTACCCTCACCTGTGCCCTAAAACTTGACGTTCCCTAACCCTAATCAAACCCCGGAATGGACACCCACCACCAGTCTTACACCTTACCCTACGCCGTACCCTACTCCTGGTCCACACCCTGGCACTGACCCGTGCTTCAGCATGTAGCCTGACCCTCCCACGTTTCCGTACCCTCACCTGTGCCCTAAGCCTTGCCGTTCCCTAACCCTAACCCTACACTTTACCCTACGCCATACCCTATTCCTGGGCCGTACGCTGGCACTGACACTTGCGTCAGCACGTAGCCTGACCCTCCCACGTTTCTGTACCCTCACCTGTGCCCTAAGCCTTGCCATTCCCTAACCCTAACCCTAGCCGGAAACGGAAACCCACCACCAGCCCTACACCTTACCCTACGCCGTACCCTACTCCTGGGCCGTACACTGGAACTGACCCTTGTGTAAGCACGTAGCCTGCCACTCCCATGTTTCCATACCCTCACCTGTGCCCTAAGCCTTGCCGATCCCTAACCCTAACCCTACCCTGGAAAAGAAACCCACCACCAGCCCTACACCTTACCCTACGCCGTACCCTAATTCTGGCGCGTACGCTGGCACTGACCCGTGTGTCAGCACGTAGCGTGCCTCTCCCTCGTTTCAGTACCCTTACCTGTGCCCTAAGCCTTGCCGTTCCCTAACCCTAACCCGGAACAGAAACCCACCAACAGCCCTACACCTTACCCTACTCCGTACCCTAATCCTGGCCCGTACACTGGCACTGAAACGTGCGTCAGCACATAGCCTGACCCTCCCACGTTTCTGTACCCTCAGCTGTGCCCTAAGCCTTGCCGTTCCCTAACCCTAACCCTAGCGCGGAATGGAAACCCACAACTAGCCCTACACCATACTTTACTCCAGACCCGTACGCTGGCACTGACACGTTTGTCAGCACGTAGCCTGCCTCTCCCACGTGTCCCTATGCTCACCTGTTCCCTAAACCTTGCCGTTCCCTAACCCTAACCCTAGCCCGGAACGGAAACCCACCACCAGCCCTACACGTTACCCTATGATGTACCCTACTCCTGGCCCTTACGCTGGCACTGACACGTGCGTCAGCACACAGCCTGACCATCCCACGATCCTCCCAATACAGAAATGGGCAGAAGATCTCAAGAGACGTTTCTTCAAAGAAGACACAGAGATGGCCAAGGCGCACATGAGAAGCTGCTCAAGAGCACTAATTATTAGAGAAATGCAAATCAAAACTACAATGAGGTATCACCTCACACCTGTTAGAATCGGCATCATCAGAAAATCTACAAACAACAAATTCTGGGGAGGGTGTGGACAAAAGGAGCCCTCTTCCACTATTGGTGGGAATGTAAATTGATAGAGTCACTATGGAGAACACTATGGAGTTTCCTTAAAAAATCTAGAAATAGAATTACCATCTGATCCAGCAATACCACTTCTGGGCATATACCCAAAGAAAACCATAAATCAAAAAGGCACATTCACCACAATGTTCATTGCAGCACTATTTACAATAGCCAGGTAATGGAAGCAAACTAAATGCCCAAAGACAGATGAATGGATAAAGATGGGGTACATATATAAAATGGAATATTACTCGGCCATAAAAAGGAATGAATCTGGGTCATTTGTAGAGACATCGATGGATCTAGAGACAGTCATACAGAATGAAGTAAGTCAGAAAGGGGAAAACAAATATTGTATATTAATGCATATATGTGGAACCTAAAAAATGGTACAGATGAACTGGTTTGCAGGGAAGAAATAGAGACACAGAGGTAGAGAACAAACGTATGGACACCAAGTGTGGGAAGCCATGGGGTGGTGGTGGTGGGACGAGTTGGGAGATTGAGATTGACCTGTATACATGTATATGCATAAAATACATAACTAATAATAACCCGCTGTATAAAAAAGTAAATAAAATAAAATTTCAAAATGTTAAAATATAAAATTTAAAAATAAAACAGAAAAAAGCTCTTCCCTTCACACAGATGTATTTATAGGAATAAATTATTTCCATGCTTATATCTATAAATACATAAAAGAGGAATAAAAGCTAACTTGAACCATAAACGAAGAAAAACCTGAACCGACCAGTTATACAGAGAAAAACACTATCAGGGCACTTGCTCCAACGGTAAACAATATTGAAATTGTTCAGAGGTGGGGAATCATCTCCCGTACAGCCAGCAACCCACACCCCACACAAGGAGCTTCCTCATTGCAAAGCGGGGGGACCGAGCCGAGGCATCTCTGAACAAAGGTGAGCTGAGCCCCAGGCCAGCTGTTGCTGAACTGTTCCCACCCTTCCCAGGTAAAACACCTGAATATGTACAAGGGCTTGAAAGACTAGAGGAAGGGCCGTGGAGCCACAACAGCGAGAGAACGCAGGCCAACTTGGTGCCTCCAGGCCAGCCAGGGTGGTCCTGGCCCAGGGCACTCTTCCGGAAGCTTTCCATTGTCCTGCCAGAGATACCCCACCTGTCCCGGCCCCCACTGATTTTTTCCTTCCTCACCTCTGTCCGGAGAGAAATTCCAGCGGGAGGTATGGGTGACACATCCTCTTCTTTACAGGTGGCAGCTTGGCAACTCCTGCAGAAAGGCCAGCAGAACTCCACTCACACCGGGCCACCAACAAAGCTGTGGCCCCTCACTCCCTCCCACCAGCACAGCCCCGAGACTGCTCACGGGGCAAAGAATATGGAGGCAGGCACAGCTTCAGGGGCTATTGCTGCCTGGAGCGCTGTTTATATTGACCTCAACCAGGCACACCTGGGGAGGGCCGGCCGGCAGGATAAGGCTGCCCACGTCAGCTAATCCACAACCCTCAGGGAATCACAGTGTTGAAAATGGACCTCGCTAAAGCAGAATAGAAGCCAAGGAAAAAAAGGACACAATGCCATTTGCAGCACCGTAGATGAGCCTAGAGGTTATCACATGACTTGTAGTAAGTCAGAAAGTGAAAGACACATATCGTATCATATCACTTATAGGTGTTACCTAAAAATGGATACCAGGGCAGATATTTCCACGGAGAAGGGCAATCACAGATTCATTAAACAAACTTATGGTTCACCAATGGAAAGGTGTGAGGATGGGTTTCATTACGATATTGGGGTTAACAGACATATACAAACACAGGTGACATATATAATCACCTAAGACCTACGGAATACAAAGAGAGGACTACTCAACATTCTGTCTTAACGTACATGGGCAAAGGATCCCAGGAAGAACAGACATCTGTATATGTGTAAAAGAACCACATCTTCCACACCTACAACAAGCCAAGCATTGTAATCAAACTTGCTGTAATAAAAAATAAAAAATTAAATTAAAAACACGAACAAGAAGTAGTGAGACAAACTTGAGGGGCTTTCTCCTGGCACATTCCATTCTAAATTCCAATCTAGAACAAGACTTCCATTGAGGCTCTGTTGCACTAATAACCTGATTTGAAAGAGAGAACTGCTGCCACCTTGTGGCCGTTTCACACAACAGCAGCTTTAATCCCAGCGCTAAAGGTCAGTTGATATTCAAAATCATTGCAGGCCTGTAAATGACACCTGCCCTGAAAACAAATCCTGGGGTCACATATCGACCAAAAAATTCAAAGGACGTCCATATTTCAAAACGACCGTTTCAAAAGCCATATTTTACGCACATTAGTGTTCTGCTTCTTTGTCTTTCTTTCTTTTTTGGTTAAAAACACGGGAATGGAAAAAGGCATCCCTCAGAAGGGGCGAAAATAGTTGCAAACGAATCAATGGACAAAGGTTTAATCTCCAATATATATAAACAGCTCATGCAGCTTAATATTAAAAAAACAAACAACCCAATACAAACATGGGCAGAATATCTAAAGAGACGTTTCTTCAAAGAAGACACAGAGATGGCTAAGACGCACATGAAAAGCTGCTCAAGAGCACTAATTATTAGAGAAATGCAAATCAAAACTACAATGAGGTATCACCTCACACCTGTTAGAATCAGCATCATCAGAAAATCTACAGACAACAAATTCTGGGGAGGGTGTGGACAAAAGGAGCCCTCTTCCACTATTGTTGGGAATGTAAATTGATACAGTCACTATGGAGAACAGTATGGAGTTTCCTTAAAAAACCTACAAATAGAAACCTTGACTTTCCCTAACCCTAACCATAGGCTGGAACGGAAACCTACCACCAACCGTGCACCTTATCTACGCGGTACACTAATCCTAATCCGTACGCTGGCACTAACCGGTGAGTCAACATGTACCCTGACACTAACACGTTTCCGTACCCTCAGCTGTGCCCCAAACCTTGCCGTTGCCTATCCTTAACCTTAGCCCGGAACAGAAACCTACCATCAGCCCTACACCTTACCCTAAGCCGTACCCTAATCCTAATCCATACGTCAACACGTACCCTGACCCTAACACATTTCCGTACCCTCACCTCTGCCATAAACCTTGCCGTTCCCTTACCTTAACCCTAGCCCGGAACGGAAAACTACCACCAACCCTACACCTTACCTTACGCCATACCCTAATCCTAATTCGTATGCTGACACTAACCTGTGCATCAACACGTACCCTGACCCTAACACGTTTCGTACCCTCACCTGTGCCCTAAACTTTGCCAGTCCCTAAACATAACCCTAGACTGGAACGGAAACCTACCACCAACCCTACACCTTACTCTATGCGGTACCCTAATCCTCATGCGTACGCTCACACTAACCCGTGAGTCAACACGTACCCTGAACCTAACACAATTCCGTACCATCACCTGTGCCCTATACCTTGCAATTCGCTATCCCTAACCCTACACCGGAATGTAAACCTACCGCCATCCGTACACCTTACTGTATGCCGTACCCTAATCCTAATGCGTACGATGACACTATTCCATGCATCAACATGCACCATGAACCTAACACGTTTCGGTACCCTCACCTGTGCCCTAAGCCTTGCCGTTCACTAACCCTAACCCTAGCCCTGAACTGAAACCCACCACCAGCCCTACACCATACCCTATGCCTTACCCTACTCCTGGCCTGTATGCTGGCACTGACCCGTGCGTCAGCACGTAGCCTGCCTCACCCAAGTTTCCGTACCCTCACCTGTGCCCTTAGCCTTGCCGTTCCCTAACCCTAACCCTAGCCCAGAACGGAAACCCACCACCAGCCCTACACCTTACCCTACGCCGTACCCTACTCCTGGCCCATACGCTGGCACTGACCCATGCGTCAGCAGGTAGCCTGACCCTCCCACGTTTCCGTACCCTCACCTGTGCCCTAAAACTTGACGTTCCCTAACCCTAATCAAACCCCGGAATGGACACCCACCACCAGTCTTACACCTTACCCTACGCCGTACCCTACTCCTGGTCCACACCCTGGCACTGACCCGTGCTTCAGCATGTAGCCTGACCCTCCCACGTTTCCGTACCCTCACCTGTGCCCTAAGCCTTGCCGTTCCCTAACCCTAACCCTACACTTTACCCTACGCCATACCCTATTCCTGGGCCGTACGCTGGCACTGACACTTGCGTCAGCACGTAGCCTGACCCTCCCACGTTTCTGTACCCTCACCTGTGCCCTAAGCCTTGCCATTCCCTAACCCTAACCCTAGCCGGAAACGGAAACCCACCACCAGCCCTACACCTTACCCTACGCCGTACCCTACTCCTGGGCCGTACACTGGAACTGACCCTTGTGTAAGCACGTAGCCTGCCACTCCCATGTTTCCATACCCTCACCTGTGCCCTAAGCCTTGCCGATCCCTAACCCTAACCCTACCCTGGAACAGAAACCCACCACCAGCCCTACACCTTACCCTACGCCGTACCCTAATTCTGGCGCGTACGCTGGCACTGACCCGTGTGTCAGCACGTAGCGTGCCTCTCCCTCGTTTCAGTACCCTTACCTGTGCCCTAAGCCTTGCCGTTCCCTAACCCTAACCCGGAACAGAAACCCACCAACAGCCCTACACCTTACCCTACTCCGTACCCTAATCCTGGCCCGTACACTGGCACTGAAACGTGCGTCAGCACATAGCCTGACCCTCCCACGTTTCTGTACCCTCAGCTGTGCCCTAAGCCTTGCCGTTCCCTAACCCTAACCCTAGCGCGGAATGGAAACCCACAACTAGCCCTACACCATACTTTACTCCAGACCCGTACGCTGGCACTGACACGTTTGTCAGCACGTAGCCTGCCTCTCCCACATGTCCCTATGCTCACCTGTTCCCTAAACCTTGCCGTTCCCTAACCCTAACCCTAGCCCGGAACGGAAACCCACCACCAGCCCTACACGTTACCCTATGATGTACCCTACTCCTGGCCCTTACGCTGGCACTGACACGTGCGTCAGCACACAGCCTGACCATCCCACGATCCTCCCAATACAGAAATGGGCAGAAGATCTCAAGAGACGTTTCTTCAAAGAAGACACAGAGATGGCCAAGGCGCACATGAGAAGCTGCTCAAGAGCACTAATTATTAGAGAAATGCAAATCAAAACTACAATGAGGTATCACCTCACACCTGTTAGAATCGGCATCATCAGAAAATCTACAAACAACAAATTCTGGGGAGGGTGTGGACAAAAGGAGCCCTCTTCCACTATTGGTGGGAATGTAAATTGATAGAGTCACTATGGAGAACACTATGGAGTTTCCTTAAAAAATCTAGAAATAGAATTACCATCTGATCCAGCAATACCACTTCTGGGCATATACCCAAAGAAAACCATAAATCAAAAAGGCACATTCACCACAATGTTCATTGCAGCACTATTTACAATAGCCAGGTAATGGAAGCAAACTAAACGCCCAAAGACAGATGAATGGATAAAGATGGGGTACATATATAAAATGGAATATTACTCGGCCATAAAAAGGAATGAATCTGGGTCATTTGTAGAGACATCGATGGATCTAGAGACAGTCATACAGAATGAAGTAAGTCAGAAAGGGGAAAACAAATATTGTATATTAATGCATATATGTGGAACCTAAAAAATGGTACAGATGAACTGGTTTGCAGGGAAGAAATAGAGACACAGAGGTAGAGAACAAACGTATGGACACCAAGTGTGGGAAGCCATGGGGTGGTGGTGGTGGGACGAGTTGGGAGATTGAGATTGACCTGTATACATGTATATGCATAAAATACATAACTAATAATAACCCGCTGTATAAAAAAGTAAATAAAATTAAATTTCAAAATGTTAAAATATAAAATTTAAAAATAAAACAGAAAAAAGCTCTTCCCTTCACACAGATGTATTTATAGGAATAAATTATTTCCATGCTTATATCTATAAATACATAAAAGAGGAATAAAAGCTAACTTGAACCATAAACGAAGAAAAACCTGAACCGACCAGTTATACAGAGAAAAACACTATCAGGGCACTTGCTCCAACGGTAAACAATATTGAAATTGTTCAGAGGTGGGGAATCATCTCCCGTACAGCCAGCAACCCACACCCCACACAAGGAGCTTCCTCATTGCAAAGCGGGGGGACCGAGCCGAGGCATCTCTGAACAAAGGTGAGCTGAGCCCCAGGCCAGCTGTTGCTGAACTGTTCCCACCCTTCCCAGGTAAAACACCTGAATATGTACAAGGGCTTGAAAGACTAGAGGAAGGGCCGTGGAGCCACAACAGCGAGAGAACGCAGGCCAACTTGGTGCCTCCAGGCCAGCCAGGGTGGTCCTGGCCCAGGGCACTCTTCCGGAAGCTTTCCATTGTCCTGCCAGAGATACCCCACCTGTCCCGGCCCCCACTGATTTTTTCCTTCCTCACCTCTGTCCGGAGAGAAATTCCAGCGGGAGGTATGGGTGACACATCCTCTTCTTTACAGGTGGCAGCTTGGCAACTCCTGCAGAAAGGCCAGCAGAACTCCACTCACACCGGGCCACCAACAAAGCTGTGGCCCCTCACTCCCTCCCACCAGCACAGCCCCGAGACTGCTCACGGGGCAAAGAATATGGAGGCAGGCACAGCTTCAGGGGCTATTGCTGCCTGGAGCGCTGTTTATATTGACCTCAACCAGGCACACCTGGGGAGGGCCGGCCGGCAGGATAAGGCTGCCCACGTCAGCTAATCCACAACCCTCAGGGAATCACAGTGTTGAAAATGGACCTCGCTAAAGCAGAATAGAAGCCAAGGAAAAAAAGGACACAATGCCATTTGCAGCACCGTAGATGAGCCTAGAGGTTATCACATGACTTGTAGTAAGTCAGAAAGTGAAAGACACATATCGTATCATATCACTTATAGGTGTTACCTAAAAATGGATACCAGGGCAGATATTTCCACGGAGAAGGGCAATCACAGATTCATTAAACAAACTTATGGTTCACCAATGGAAAGGTGTGAGGATGGGTTTCATTACGATATTGGGGTTAACAGACATATACAAACACAGGTGACATATATAATCACCTAAGACCTACGGAATACAAAGAGAGGACTACTCAACATTCTGTCTTAACGTACATGGGCAAAGGATCCCAGGAAGAACAGACATCTGTATATGTGTAAAAGAACCACATCTTCCACACCTACAACAAGCCAAGCATTGTAATCAAACTTGCTGTAATAAAAAATAAAAAATTAAATTAAAAACACGAACAAGAAGTAGTGAGACAAACTTGAGGGGCTTTCTCCTGGCACATTCCATCCTAAATTCCAATCTAGAACAAGACTTCCATTGAGGCTCTGTTGCACTAATAATCTGATTTGAAAGAGAGAACTGCTGCCACCTTGTGGCCGTTTCACACAACAGCAGCTTTAATCCCAGCGCTAAAGGTCAGTTGATATTCAAAATCATTGCAGGCCTGTAAATGACACCTGCCCTGAAAACAAATCCTGGGGTCACATATCGACCAAAAAATTCAAAGGACGTCCATATTTCAAAACGACCGTTTCAAAAGCCATATTTTACGCACATTAGTGTTCTGCTTCTTTGTCTTTCTTTCTTTTTTGGTTAAAAACACGGGAATGGAAAAAGGCATCCCTCAGAAGGGGCGAAAATAGTTGCAAACGAATCAATGGACAAAGGTTTAATCTCCAATATATATAAACAGCTCCTGCAGCTTAATATTAAAAAAACAAACAACCCAATACAAACATGGGCAGAATATCTAAAGAGACGTTTCTTCAAAGAAGACACAGAGATGGCTAAGACGCACATGAAAAGCTGCTCAAGAGCACTAATTATTAGAGAAATGCAAATCAAAACTACAATGAGGTATCACCTCACACCTGTTAGAATCAGCATCATCAGAAAATCTACAGACAACAAATTCTGGGGAGGGTGTGGACAAAAGGAGCCCTCTTCCACTATTGTTGGGAATGTAAATTGATACAGTCACTATGGAGAACAGTATGGAGTTTCCTTAAAAAACCTACAAATAGAAACCTTGACTTTCCCTAACCCTAACCATAGGCTGGAACGGAAACCTACCACCAACCGTGCACCTTATCTACGCGGTACACTAATCCTAATCCGTACGCTGGCACTAACCGGTGAGTCAACATGTACCCTGACACTAACACGTTTCCGTACCCTCAGCTGTGCCCCAAACCTTGCCGTTGCCTATCCTTAACCTTAGCCCGGAACAGAAACCTACCATCAGCCCTACACCTTACCCTAAGCCGTACCCTAATCCTAATCCATACGTCAACACGTACCCTGACCCTAACGCGTTTCCGTACCCTCACCTCTGCCATAAACCTTGCCGTTCCCTTACCTTAACCCTAGCCCGGAACGGAAAACTACCACCAACCCTACACCTTACCTTACGCCATACCCTAATCCTAATTCGTATGCTGACACTAACCTGTGCATCAACACGTACCCTGACCCTAACACGTTTCGTACCCTCACCTGTGCCCTAAACTTTGCCAGTCCCTAAACATAACCCTAGACTGGAACGGAAACCTACCACCAACCCTACACCTTACTCTATGCGGTACCCTAATCCTCATGCGTACGCTCACACTAACCCGTGAGTCAACACGTACCCTGAACCTAACACAATTCCGTACCATCACCTGTGCCCTATACCTTGCAATTCGCTATCCCTAACCCTACACCGGAATGTAAACCTACCGCCATCCGTACACCTTACTGTACGCCGTACCCTAATCCTAATGCGTACGATGACACTATTCCATGCATCAACATGCACCATGAACCTAACACGTTTCTGTACCCTCACCTGTGCCCTAAGCCTTGCCGTTCACTAACCCTAACCCTAGCCCTGAACTGAAACCCACCACCAGCCCTACACCATACCCTATGCCTTACCCTACTCCTGGCCTGTATGCTGGCACTGACCCGTGCGTCAGCACGTAGCCTGCCTCACCCAAGTTTCCGTACCCTCACCTGTGCCCTTAGCCTTGCCGTTCCCTAACCCTAACCCTAGCCCAGAACGGAAACCCACCACCAGCCCTACACCTTACCCTACGCCGTACCCTACTCCTGGCCCATACGCTGGCACTGACCCATGCGTCAGCAGGTAGCCTGACCCTCCCACGTTTCCGTACCCTCACCTGTGCCCTAAAACTTGACGTTCCCTAACCCTAATCAAACCCCGGAATGGACACCCACCACCAGTCTTACACCTTACCCTACGCCGTACCCTACTCCTGGTCCACACCCTGGCACTGACCCGTGCTTCAGCATGTAGCCTGACCCTCCCACGTTTCCGTACCCTCACCTGTGCCCTAAGCCTTGCCGTTCCCTAACCCTAACCCTACACTTTACCCTACGCCATACCCTATTCCTGGGCCGTACGCTGGCACTGACACTTGCGTCAGCACGTAGCCTGACCCTCCCACGTTTCTGTACCCTCACCTGTGCCCTAAGCCTTGCCATTCCCTAACCCTAACCCTAGCCGGAAACGGAAACCCACCACCAGCCCTACACCTTACCCTACGCCGTACCCTACTCCTGGGCCGTACACTGGAACTGACCCTTGTGTAAGCACGTAGCCTGCCACTCCCATGTTTCCATACCCTCACCTGTGCCCTAAGCCTTGCCGATCCCTAACCCTAACCCTACCCTGGAACAGAAACCCACCACCAGCCCTACACCTTACCCTACGCCGTACCCTAATTCTGGCGCGTACGCTGGCACTGACCCGTGTGTCAGCACGTAGCGTGCCTCTCCCTCGTTTCAGTACCCTTACCTGTGCCCTAAGCCTTGCCGTTCCCTAACCCTAACCCGGAACAGAAACCCACCAACAGCCCTACACCTTACCCTACTCTGTACCCTAATCCTGGCCCGTACACTGGCACTGAAACGTGCGTCAGCACATAGCCTGACCCTCCCACGTTTCTGTACCCTCAGCTGTGCCCTAAGCCTTGCCGTTCCCTAACCCTAACCCTAGCGCGGAATGGAAACCCACAACTAGCCCTACACCATACTTTACTCCAGACCCGTACGCTGGCACTGACACGTTTGTCAGCACGTAGCCTGCCTCTCCCACGTGTCCCTATGCTCACCTGTTCCCTAAACCTTGCCGTTCCCTAACCCTAACCCTAGCCCGGAACGGAAACCCACCACCAGCCCTACACGTTACCCTATGATGTACCCTACTCCTGGCCCTTACGCTGGCACTGACACGTGCGTCAGCACACAGCCTGACCATCCCACGATCCTCCCAATACAGAAATGGGCAGAAGATCTCAAGAGACGTTTCTTCAAAGAAGACACAGAGATGGCCAAGGCGCACATGAGAAGCTGCTCAAGAGCACTAATTATTAGAGAAATGCAAATCAAAACTACAATGAGGTATCACCTCACACCTGTTAGAATCGGCATCATCAGAAAATCTACAAACAACAAATTCTGGGGAGGGTGTGGACAAAAGGAGCCCTCTTCCACTATTGGTGGGAATGTAAATTGATAGAGTCACTATGGAGAACACTATGGAGTTTCCTTAAAAAATCTAGAAATAGAATTACCATCTGATCCAGCAATACCACTTCTGGGCATATACCCAAAGAAAACCATAAATCAAAAAGGCACATTCACCACAATGTTCATTGCAGCACTATTTACAATAGCCAGGTAATGGAAGCAAACTAAATGCCCAAAGACAGATGAATGGATAAAGATGGGGTACATATATAAAATGGAATATTACTCGGCCATAAAAAGGAATGAATCTGGGTCATTTGTAGAGACATCGATGGATCTAGAGACAGTCATACAGAATGAAGTAAGTCAGAAAGGGGAAAACAAATATTGTATATTAATGCATATATGTGGAACCTAAAAAATGGTACAGATGAACTGGTTTGCAGGGAAGAAATAGAGACACAGAGGTAGAGAACAAACGTATGGACACCAAGTGTGGGAAGCCATGGGGTGGTGGTGGTGGGACGAGTTGGGAGATTGAGATTGACCTGTATACATGTATATGCATAAAATACATAACTAATAATAACCCGCTGTATAAAAAAGTAAATAAAATTAAATTTCAAAATGTTAAAATATAAAATTTAAAAATAAAACAGAAAAAAGCTCTTCCCTTCACACAGATGTATTTATAGGAATAAATTATTTCCATGCTTATATCTATAAATACATAAAAGAGGAATAAAAGCTAACTTGAACCATAAACGAAGAAAAACCTGAACCGACCAGTTATACAGAGAAAAACACTATCAGGGCACTTGCTCCAACGGTAAACAATATTGAAATTGTTCAGAGGTGGGGAATCATCTCCCGTACAGCCAGCAACCCACACCCCACACAAGGAGCTTCCTCATTGCAAAGCGGGGGGACCGAGCCGAGGCATCTCTGAACAAAGGTGAGCTGAGCCCCAGGCCAGCTGTTGCTGAACTGTTCCCACCCTTCCCAGGTAAAACACCTGAATATGTACAAGGGCTTGAAAGACTAGAGGAAGGGCCGTGGAGCCACAACAGCGAGAGAACGCAGGCCAACTTGGTGCCTCCAGGCCAGCCAGGGTGGTCCTGGCCCAGGGCACTCTTCCGGAAGCTTTCCATTGTCCTGCCAGAGATACCCCACCTGTCCCGGCCCCCACTGATTTTTTCCTTCCTCACCTCTGTCCGGAGAGAAATTCCAGCGGGAGGTATGGGTGACACATCCTCTTCTTTACAGGTGGCAGCTTGGCAACTCCTGCAGAAAGGCCAGCAGAACTCCACTCACACCGGGCCACCAACAAAGCTGTGGCCCCTCACTCCCTCCCACCAGCACAGCCCCGAGACTGCTCACGGGGCAAAGAATATGGAGGCAGGCACAGCTTCAGGGGCTATTGCTGCCTGGAGCGCTGTTTATATTGACCTCAACCAGGCACACCTGGGGAGGGCCGGCCGGCAGGATAAGGCTGCCCACGTCAGCTAATCCACAACCCTCAGGGAATCACAGTGTTGAAAATGGACCTCGCTAAAGCAGAATAGAAGCCAAGGAAAAAAAGGACACAATGCCATTTGCAGCACCGTAGATGAGCCTAGAGGTTATCACATGACTTGTAGTAAGTCAGAAAGTGAAAGACACATATCGTATCATATCACTTATAGGTGTTACCTAAAAATGGATACCAGGGCAGATATTTCCACGGAGAAGGGCAATCACAGATTCATTAAACAAACTTATGGTTCACCAATGGAAAGGTGTGAGGATGGGTTTCATTACGATATTGGGGTTAACAGACATATACAAACACAGGTGACATATATAATCACCTAAGACCTACGGAATACAAAGAGAGGACTACTCAACATTCTGTCTTAACGTACATGGGCAAAGGATCCCAGGAAGAACAGACATCTGTATATGTGTAAAAGAACCACATCTTCCACACCTACAACAAGCCAAGCATTGTAATCAAACTTGCTGTAATAAAAAATAAAAAATTAAATTAAAAACACGAACAAGAAGTAGTGAGACAAACTTGAGGGGCTTTCTCCTGGCACATTCCATTCTAAATTCCAATCTAGAACAAGACTTCCATTGAGGCTCTGTTGCACTAATAACCTGATTTGAAAGAGAGAACTGCTGCCACCTTGTGGCCGTTTCACACAACAGCAGCTTTAATCCCAGCGCTAAAGGTCAGTTGATATTCAAAATCATTGCAGGCCTGTAAATGACACCTGCCCTGAAAACAAATCCTGGGGTCACATATCGACCAAAAAATTCAAAGGACGTCCATATTTCAAAACGACCGTTTCAAAAGCCATATTTTACGCACATTAGTGTTCTGCTTCTTTGTCTTTCTTTCTTTTTTGGTTAAAAACACGGGAATGGAAAAAGGCATCCCTCAGAAGGGGCGAAAATAGTTGCAAACGAATCAATGGACAAAGGTTTAATCTCCAATATATATAAACAGCTCATGCAGCTTAATATTAAAAAAACAAACAACCCAATACAAACATGGGCAGAATATCTAAAGAGACGTTTCTTCAAAGAAGACACAGAGATGGCTAAGACGCACATGAAAAGCTGCTCAAGAGCACTAATTATTAGAGAAATGCAAATCAAAACTACAATGAGGTATCACCTCACACCTGTTAGAATCAGCATCATCAGAAAATCTACAGACAACAAATTCTGGGGAGGGTGTGGACAAAAGGAGCCCTCTTCCACTATTGTTGGGAATGTAAATTGATACAGTCACTATGGAGAACAGTATGGAGTTTCCTTAAAAAACCTACAAATAGAAACCTTGACTTTCCCTAACCCTAACCATAGGCTGGAACGGAAACCTACCACCAACCGTGCACCTTATCTACGCGGTACACTAATCCTAATCCGTACGCTGGCACTAACCGGTGAGTCAACATGTACCCTGACACTAACACGTTTCCGTACCCTCAGCTGTGCCCCAAACCTTGCCGTTGCCTATCCTTAACCTTAGCCCGGAACAGAAACCTACCATCAGCCCTACACCTTACCCTAAGCCGTACCCTAATCCTAATCCATACGTCAACACGTACCCTGACCCTAACACATTTCCGTACCCTCACCTCTGCCATAAACCTTGCCGTTCCCTTACCTTAACCCTAGCCCGGAACGGAAAACTACCACCAACCCTACACCTTACCTTACGCCATACCCTAATCCTAATTCGTATGCTGACACTAACCTGTGCATCAACACGTACCCTGACCCTAACACGTTTCGTACCCTCACCTGTGCCCTAAACTTTGCCAGTCCCTAAACATAACCCTAGACTGGAACGGAAACCTACCACCAACCCTACACCTTACTCTATGCGGTACCCTAATCCTCATGCGTACGCTCACACTAACCCGTGAGTCAACACGTACCCTGAACCTAACACAATTCCGTACCATCACCTGTGCCCTATACCTTGCAATTCGCTATCCCTAACCCTACACCGGAATGTAAACCTACCGCCATCCGTACACCTTACTGTATGCCGTACCCTAATCCTAATGCGTACGATGACACTATTCCATGCATCAACATGCACCATGAACCTAACACGTTTCGGTACCCTCACCTGTGCCCTAAGCCTTGCCGTTCACTAACCCTAACCCTAGCCCTGAACTGAAACCCACCACCAGCCCTACACCATACCCTATGCCTTACCCTACTCCTGGCCTGTATGCTGGCACTGACCCGTGCGTCAGCACGTAGCCTGCCTCACCCAAGTTTCCGTACCCTCACCTGTGCCCTTAGCCTTGCCGTTCCCTAACCCTAACCCTAGCCCAGAACGGAAACCCACCACCAGCCCTACACCTTACCCTACGCCGTACCCTACTCCTGGCCCATACGCTGGCACTGACCCATGCGTCAGCAGGTAGCCTGACCCTCCCACGTTTCCGTACCCTCACCTGTGCCCTAAAACTTGACGTTCCCTAACCCTAATCAAACCCCGGAATGGACACCCACCACCAGTCTTACACCTTACCCTACGCCGTACCCTACTCCTGGTCCACACCCTGGCACTGACCCGTGCTTCAGCATGTAGCCTGACCCTCCCACGTTTCCGTACCCTCACCTGTGCCCTAAGCCTTGCCGTTCCCTAACCCTAACCCTACACTTTACCCTACGCCATACCCTATTCCTGGGCCGTACGCTGGCACTGACACTTGCGTCAGCACGTAGCCTGACCCTCCCACGTTTCTGTACCCTCACCTGTGCCCTAAGCCTTGCCATTCCCTAACCCTAACCCTAGCCGGAAACGGAAACCCACCACCAGCCCTACACCTTACCCTACGCCGTACCCTACTCCTGGGCCGTACACTGGAACTGACCCTTGTGTAAGCACGTAGCCTGCCACTCCCATGTTTCCATACCCTCACCTGTGCCCTAAGCCTTGCCGATCCCTAACCCTAACCCTACCCTGGAACAGAAACCCACCACCAGCCCTACACCTTACCCTACGCCGTACCCTAATTCTGGCGCGTACGCTGGCACTGACCCGTGTGTCAGCACGTAGCGTGCCTCTCCCTCGTTTCAGTACCCTTACCTGTGCCCTAAGCCTTGCCGTTCCCTAACCCTAACCCGGAACAGAAACCCACCAACAGCCCTACACCTTACCCTACTCCGTACCCTAATCCTGGCCCGTACACTGGCACTGAAACGTGCGTCAGCACATAGCCTGACCCTCCCACGTTTCTGTACCCTCAGCTGTGCCCTAAGCCTTGCCGTTCCCTAACCCTAACCCTAGCGCGGAATGGAAACCCACAACTAGCCCTACACCATACTTTACTCCAGACCCGTACGCTGGCACTGACACGTTTGTCAGCACGTAGCCTGCCTCTCCCACGTGTCCCTATGCTCACCTGTTCCCTAAACCTTGCCGTTCCCTAACCCTAACCCTAGCCCGGAACGGAAACCCACCACCAGCCCTACACGTTACCCTATGATGTACCCTACTCCTGGCCCTTACGCTGGCACTGACACGTGCGTCAGCACACAGCCTGACCATCCCACGATCCTCCCAATACAGAAATGGGCAGAAGATCCCAAGAGACGTTTCTTCAAAGAAGACACAGAGATGGCCAAGGCGCACATGAGAAGCTGCTCAAGAGCACTCATTATTAGAGAAATGCAAATCAAAACTACAATGAGGTATCACCTCACACCTGTTAGAATCGGCATCATCAGAAAATCTACAAACAACAAATTCTGGGGAGGGTGTGGACAAAAGGAGCCCTCTTCCACTATTGGTGGGAATGTAAATTGATAGAGTCACTATGGAGAACACTATGGAGTTTCCTTAAAAAATCTAGAAATAGAATTACCATCTGATCCAGCAATTCCACTTCTGGGCATATACCCAAAGAAAACCATAAATCAAAAAGGCACATTCACCACAATGTTCATTGCAGCACTATTTACAATAGCCAGGTAATGGAAGCAAACTAAATGCCCAAAGACAGATGAATGGATAAAGATGGGGTACATATATAAAATGGAATATTACTCGGCCATAAAAAGGAATGAATCTGGGTCATTTGTAGAGACATCGATGGATCTAGAGACAGTCATACAGAATGAAGTAAGTCAGAAAGGGGAAAACAAATATTGTATATTAATGCATATATGTGGAACCTAAAAAATGGTACAGATGAACTGGTTTGCAGGGAAGAAATAGAGACACAGAGGTAGAGAACAAACGTATGGACACCAAGTGTGGGAAGCCATGGGGTGGTGGTGGTGGGACGAGTTGGGAGATTGAGATTGACCTGTATACATGTATATGCATAAAATACATAACTAATAATAACCCGCTGTATAAAAAAGTAAATAAAATTAAATTTCAAAATGTTAAAATATAAAATTTAAAAATAAAACAGAAAAAAGCTCTTCCCTTCACACAGATGTATTTATAGGAATAAATTATTTCCATGCTTATATCTATAAATACATAAAAGAGGAATAAAAGCTAACTTGAACCATAAACGAAGAAAAACCTGAACCGACCAGTTATACAGAGAAAAACACTATCAGGGCACTTGCTCCAACGGTAAACAATATTGAAATTGTTCAGAGGTGGGGAATCATCTCCCGTACAGCCAGCAACCCACACCCCACACAAGGAGCTTCCTCATTGCAAAGCGGGGGGACCGAGCCGAGGCATCTCTGAACAAAGGTGAGCTGAGCCCCAGGCCAGCTGTTGCTGAACTGTTCCCACCCTTCCCAGGTAAAACACCTGAATATGTACAAGGGCTTGAAAGACTAGAGGAAGGGCCGTGGAGCCACAACAGCGAGAGAACGCAGGCCAACTTGGTGCCTCCAGGCCAGCCAGGGTGGTCCTGGCCCAGGGCACTCTTCCGGAAGCTTTCCATTGTCCTGCCAGAGATACCCCACCTGTCCCGGCCCCCACTGATTTTTTCCTTCCTCACCTCTGTCCGGAGAGAAATTCCAGCGGGAGGTATGGGTGACACATCCTCTTCTTTACAGGTGGCAGCTTGGCAACTCCTGCAGAAAGGCCAGCAGAACTCCACTCACACCGGGCCACCAACAAAGCTGTGGCCCCTCACTCCCTCCCACCAGCACAGCCCCGAGACTGCTCACGGGGCAAAGAATATGGAGGCAGGCACAGCTTCAGGGGCTATTGCTGCCTGGAGCGCTGTTTATATTGACCTCAACCAGGCACACCTGGGGAGGGCCGGCCGGCAGGAAAAGGCTGCCCACGTCAGCTAATCCACAACCCTCAGGGAATCACAGTGTTGAAAATGGACCTCGCTAAAGCAGAATAGAAGCCAAGGAAAAAAAGGACACAATGCCATTTGCAGCACCGTAGATGAGCCTAGAGGTTATCACATGACTTGTAGTAAGTCAGAAAGTGAAAGACACATATCGTATCATATCACTTATAGGTGTTACCTAAAAATGGATACCAGGGCAGATATTTCCACGGAGAAGGGCAATCACAGATTCATTAAACAAACTTATGGTTCACCAATGGAAAGGTGTGAGGATGGGTTTCATTACGATATTGGGGTTAACAGACATATACAAACACAGGTGACATATATAATCACCTAAGACCTACGGAATACAAAGAGAGGACTACTCAACATTCTGTCTTAACGTACATGGGCAAAGGATCCCAGGAAGAACAGACATCTGTATATGTGTAAAAGAACCACATCTTCCACACCTACAACAAGCCAAGCATTGTAATCAAACTTGCTGTAATAAAAAATAAAAAATTAAATTAAAAACACGAACAAGAAGTAGTGAGACAAACTTGAGGGGCTTTCTCCTGGCACATTCCATTCTAAATTCCAATCTAGAACAAGACTTCCATTGAGGCTCTGTTGCACTAATAACCTGATTTGAAAGAGAGAACTGCTGCCACCTTGTGGCCGTTTCACACAACAGCAGCTTTAATCCCAGCGCTAAAGGTCAGTTGATATTCAAAATCATTGCAGGCCTGTAAATGACACCTGCCCTGAAAACAAATCCTGGGGTCACATATCGACCAAAAAATTCAAAGGACGTCCATATTTCAAAACGACCGTTTCAAAAGCCATATTTTACGCACATTAGTGTTCTGCTTCTTTGTCTTTCTTTCTTTTTTGGTTAAAAACACGGGAATGGAAAAAGGCATCCCTCAGAAGGGGCGAAAATAGTTGCAAACGAATCAATGGACAAAGGTTTAATCTCCAATATATATAAACAGCTCCTGCAGCTTAATATTAAAAAAACAAACAACCCAATACAAACATGGGCAGAATATCTAAAGAGACGTTTCTTCAAAGAAGACACAGAGATGGCTAAGACGCACATGAAAAGCTGCTCAAGAGCACTAATTATTAGAGAAATGCAAATCAAAACTACAATGAGGTATCACCTCACACCTGTTAGAATCAGCATCATCAGAAAATCTACAGACAACAAATTCTGGGGAGGGTGTGGACAAAAGGAGCCCTCCTCCACTATTGTTGGGAATGTAAATTGATACAGTCACTATGGAGAACAGTATGGAGTTTCCTTAAAAAACCTACAAATAGAAACCTTGACTTTCCCTAACCCTAACCATAGGCTGGAACGGAAACCTACCACCAACCATGCACCTTATCTACGCGGTACACTAATCCTAATCCGTACGCTGGCACTAACCGGTGAGTCAACATGTACCCTGACACTAACACGTTTCCGTACCCTCAGCTGTGCCCCAAACCTTGCCGTTGCCTATCCTTAACCTTAGCCCGGAACAGAAACCTACCATCAGCCCTACACCTTACCCTAAGCCGTACCCTAATCCTAATCCATACGTCAACACGTACCCTGACCCTAACACGTTTCCGTACCCTCACCTCTGCCATAAACCTTGCCATTCCCTTACCTTAACCCTAGCCCGGAACGGAAAACTACCACCAACCCTACACCTTACCTTACGCCATACCCTAATCCTAATTCGTATGCTGACACTAACCTGTGCATCAACACGTACCCTGACCCTAACACGTTTCGTACCCTCACCTGTGCCCTAAACTTTGCCAGTCCCTAAACATAACCCTAGACTGGAACGGAAACCTACCACCAACCCTACACCTTACTCTATGCGGTACCCTAATCCTCATGCGTACGCTCACACTAACCCGTGAGTCAACACGTACCCTGAACCTAACACAATTCCGTACCATCACCTGTGCCCTATACCTTGCAATTCGCTATCCCTAACCCTACACCGGAATGTAAACCTACCGCCATCCGTACACCTTACTGTACGCCGTACCCTAATCCTAATGCGTACGATGACACTATTCCATGCATCAACATGCACCATGAACCTAACACGTTTCTGTACCCTCACCTGTGCCCTAAGCCTTGCCGTTCACTAACCCTAACCCTAGCCCTGAACTGAAACCCACCACCAGCCCTACACCATACCCTATGCCTTACCCTACTCCTGGCCTGTATGCTGGCACTGACCCGTGCGTCAGCACGTAGCCTGCCTCACCCAAGTTTCCGTACCCTCACCTGTGCCCTTAGCCTTGCCGTTCCCTAACCCTAACCCTAGCCCAGAACGGAAACCCACCACCAGCCCTACACCTTACCCTACGCCGTACCCTACTCCTGGCCCATACGCTGGCACTGACCCATGCGTCAGCAGGTAGCCTGACCCTCCCACGTTTCCGTACCCTCACCTGTGCCCTAAAACTTGACGTTCCCTAACCCTAATCAAACCCCGGAATGGACACCCACCACCAGTCTTACACCTTACCCTACGCCGTACCCTACTCCTGGTCCACACCCTGGCACTGACCCGTGCTTCAGCATGTAGCCTGACCCTCCCACGTTTCCGTACCCTCACCTGTGCCCTAAGCCTTGCCGTTCCCTAACCCTAACCCTACACTTTACCCTACGCCATACCCTATTCCTGGGCCGTACGCTGGCACTGACACTTGCGTCAGCACGTAGCCTGACCCTCCCACGTTTCTGTACCCTCACCTGTGCCCTAAGCCTTGCCATTCCCTAACCCTAACCCTAGCCGGAAACGGAAACCCACCACCAGCCCTACACCTTACCCTACGCCGTACCCTACTCCTGGGCCGTACACTGGAACTGACCCTTGTGTAAGCACGTAGCCTGCCACTCCCAAGTTTCCATACCCTCACCTGTGCCCTAAGCCTTGCCGATCCCTAACCCTAACCCTACCCTGGAACAGAAACCCACCACCAGCCCTACACCTTACCCTACGCCGTACCCTAATTCTGGCGCGTACGCTGGCACTGACCCGTGTGTCAGCACGTAGCGTGCCTCTCCCTCGTTTCAGTACCCTTACCTGTGCCCTAAGCCTTGCCGTTCCCTAACCCTAACCCGGAACAGAAACCCACCAACAGCCCTACACCTTACCCTACTCCGTACCCTAATCCTGGCCCGTACACTGGCACTGAAACGTGCGTCAGCACATAGCCTGACCCTCCCACGTTTCTGTACCCTCAGCTGTGCCCTAAGCCTTGCCGTTCCCTAACCCTAACCCTAGCGCGGAATGGAAACCCACAACTAGCCCTACACCATACTTTACTCCAGACCCGTACGCTGGCACTGACACGTTTGTCAGCACGTAGCCTGCCTCTCCCACGTGTCCCTATGCTCACCTGTTCCCTAAACCTTGCCGTTCCCTAACCCTAACCCTAGCCCGGAACGGAAACCCACCACCAGCCCTACACGTTACCCTATGATGTACCCTACTCCTGGCCCTTACGCTGGCACTGACACGTGCGTCAGCACACAGCCTGACCATCCCACGATCCTCCCAATACAGAAATGGGCAGAAGATCTCAAGAGACGTTTCTTCAAAGAAGACACAGAGATGGCCAAGGCGCACATGAGAAGCTGCTCAAGAGCACTAATTATTAGAGAAATGCAAATCAAAACTACAATGAGGTATCACCTCACACCTGTTAGAATCGGCATCATCAGAAAATCTACAAACAACAAATTCTGGGGAGGGTGTGGACAAAAGGAGCCCTCTTCCACTATTGGTGGGAATGTAAATTGATAGAGTCACTATGGAGAACACTATGGAGTTTCCTTAAAAAATCTAGAAATAGAATTACCATCTGATCCAGCAATTCCACTTCTGGGCATATACCCAAAGAAAACCATAAATCAAAAAGGCACATTCACCACAATGTTCATTGCAGCACTATTTACAATAGCCAGGTAATGGAAGCAAACTAAACGCCCAAAGACAGATGAATGGATAAAGATGGGGTACATATATAAAATGGAATATTACTCGGCCATAAAAAGGAATGAATCTGGGTCATTTGTAGAGACATCGATGGATCTAGAGACAGTCATACAGAATGAAGTAAGTCAGAAAGGGGAAAACAAATATTGTATATTAATGCATATATGTGGAACCTAAAAAATGGTACAGATGAACTGGTTTGCAGGGAAGAAATAGAGACACAGAGGTAGAGAACAAACGTATGGACACCAAGTGTGGGAAGCCATGGGGTGGTGGTGGTGGGACGAGTTGGGAGATTGAGATTGACCTGTATACATGTATATGCATAAAATACATAACTAATAATAACCCGCTGTATAAAAAAGTAAATAAAATTAAATTTCAAAATGTTAAAATATAAAATTTAAAAATAAAACAGAAAAAAGCTCTTCCCTTCACACAGATGTATTTATAGGAATAAATTATTTCCATGCTTATATCTATAAATACATAAAAGAGGAATAAAAGCTAACTTGAACCATAAACGAAGAAAAACCTGAACCGACCAGTTATACAGAGAAAAACACTATCAGGGCACTTGCTCCAACGGTAAACAATATTGAAATTGTTCAGAGGTGGGGAATCATCTCCCGTACAGCCAGCAACCCACACCCCACACAAGGAGCTTCCTCATTGCAAAGCGGGGGGACCGAGCCGAGGCATCTCTGAACAAAGGTGAGCTGAGCCCCAGGCCAGCTGTTGCTGAACTGTTCCCACCCTTCCCAGGTAAAACACCTGAATATGTACAAGGGCTTGAAAGACTAGAGGAAGGGCCGTGGAGCCACAACAGCGAGAGAACGCAGGCCAACTTGGTGCCTCCAGGCCAGCCAGGGTGGTCCTGGCCCAGGGCACTCTTCCGGAAGCTTTCCATTGTCCTGCCAGAGATACCCCACCTGTCCCGGCCCCCACTGATTTTTTCCTTCCTCACCTCTGTCCGGAGAGAAATTCCAGCGGGAGGTATGGGTGACACATCCTCTTCTTTACAGGTGGCAGCTTGGCAACTCCTGCAGAAAGGCCAGCAGAACTCCACTCACACCGGGCCACCAACAAAGCTGTGGCCCCTCACTCCCTCCCACCAGCACAGCCCCGAGACTGCTCACGGGGCAAAGAATATGGAGGCAGGCACAGCTTCAGGGGCTATTGCTGCCTGGAGCGCTGTTTATATTGACCTCAACCAGGCACACCTGGGGAGGGCCAGCCGGCAGGATAAGGCTGCCCACGTCAGCTAATCCACAACCCTCAGGGAATCACAGTGTTGAAAATGGACCTCGCTAAAGCAGAATAGAAGCCAAGGAAAAAAAGGACACAATGCCATTTGCAGCACCGTAGATGAGCCTAGAGGTTATCACATGACTTGTAGTAAGTCAGAAAGTGAAAGACACATATCGTATCATATCACTTATAGGTGTTACCTAAAAATGGATACCAGGGCAGATATTTCCACGGAGAAGGGCAATCACAGATTCATTAAACAAACTTATGGTTCACCAATGGAAAGGTGTGAGGATGGGTTTCATTACGATATTGGGGTTAACAGACATATACAAACACAGGTGACATATATAATCACCTAAGACCTACGGAATACAAAGAGAGGACTACTCAACATTCTGTCTTAACGTACATGGGCAAAGGATCCCAGGAAGAACAGACATCTGTATATGTGTCAAAGAACCACATCTTCCACACCTACAACAAGCCAAGCATTGTAATCAAACTTGCTGTAATAAAAAATAAAAAATTAAATTAAAAACACGAACAAGAAGTAGTGAGACAAACTTGAGGGGCTTTCTCCTGGCACATTCCATTCTAAATTCCAATCTAGAACAAGACTTCCATTGAGGCTCTGTTGCACTAATAACCTGATTTGAAAGAGAGAACTGCTGCCACCTTGTGGCCGTTTCACACAACAGCAGCTTTAATCCCAGCGCTAAAGGTCAGTTGATATTCAAAATCATTGCAGGCCTGTAAATGACACCTGCCCTGAAAACAAATCCTGGGGTCACATATCGACCAAAAAATTCAAAGGACGTCCATATTTCAAAACGACCGTTTCAAAAGCCATATTTTACGCACATTAGTGTTCTGCTTCTTTGTCTTTCTTTCTTTTTTGGTTAAAAACACGGGAATGGAAAAAGGCATCCCTCAGAAGGGGCGAAAATAGTTGCAAACGAATCAATGGACAAAGGTTTAATCTCCAATATATATAAACAGCTCCTGCAGCTTAATATTAAAAAAACAAACAACCCAATACAAACATGGGCAGAATATCTAAAGAGACGTTTCTTCAAAGAAGACACAGAGATGGCTAAGACGCACATGAAAAGCTGCTCAAGAGCACTAATTATTAGAGAAATGCAAATCAAAACTACAATGAGGTATCACCTCACACCTGTTAGAATCAGCATCATCAGAAAATCTACAGACAACAAATTCTGGGGAGGGTGTGGACAAAAGGAGCCCTCCTCCACTATTGTTGGGAATGTAAATTGATACAGTCACTATGGAGAACAGTATGGAGTTTCCTTAAAAAACCTACAAATAGAAACCTTGACTTTCCCTAACCCTAACCATAGGCTGGAACGGAAACCTACCACCAACCGTGCACCTTATCTACGCGGTACACTAATCCTAATCCGTACGCTGGCACTAACCGGTGAGTCAACATGTACCCTGACACTAACACGTTTCCGTACCCTCAGCTGTGCCCCAAACCTTGCCGTTGCCTATCCTTAACCTTAGCCCGGAACAGAAACCTACCATCAGCCCTACACCTTACCCTAAGCCGTACCCTAATCCTAATCCATACGTCAACACGTACCCTGACCCTAACACGTTTCCGTACCCTCACCTCTGCCATAAACCTTGCCGTTCCCTTACCTTAACCCTAGCCCGGAACGGAAAACTACCACCAACCCTACACCTTACCTTACGCCATACCCTAATCCTAATTCGTATGCTGACACTAACCTGTGCATCAACACGTACCCTGACCCTAACACGTTTCGTACCCTCACCTGTGCCCTAAACTTTGCCAGTCCCTAAACATAACCCTAGACTGGAACGGAAACCTACCACCAACCCTACACCTTACTCTATGCGGTACCCTAATCCTCATGCGTACGCTCACACTAACCCGTGAGTCAACACGTACCCTGAACCTAACACAATTCCGTACCATCACCTGTGCCCTATACCTTGCAATTCGCTATCCCTAACCCTACACCGGAATGTAAACCTACCGCCATCCGTACACCTTACTGTACGCCGTACCCTAATCCTAATGCGTACGATGACACTATTCCATGCATCAACATGCACCATGAACCTAACACGTTTCTGTACCCTCACCTGTGCCCTAAGCCTTGCCGTTCACTAACCCTAACCCTAGCCCTGAACTGAAACCCACCACCAGCCCTACACCATACCCTATGCCTTACCCTACTCCTGGCCTGTATGCTGGCACTGACCCGTGCGTCAGCACGTAGCCTGCCTCACCCAAGTTTCCGTACCCTCACCTGTGCCCTTAGCCTTGCCGTTCCCTAACCCTAACCCTAGCCCAGAACGGAAACCCACCACCAGCCCTACACCTTACCCTACGCCGTACCCTACTCCTGGCCCATACGCTGGCACTGACCCATGCGTCAGCAGGTAGCCTGACCCTCCCACGTTTCTGTACCCTCACCTGTGCCCTAAAACTTGACGTTCCCTAACCCTAATCAAACCCCGGAATGGACACCCACCACCAGTCTTACACCTTACCCTACGCCGTACCCTACTCCTGGTCCACACCCTGGCACTGACCCGTGCTTCAGCATGTAGCCTGACCCTCCCACGTTTCCGTACCCTCACCTGTGCCCTAAGCCTTGCCGTTCCCTAACCCTAACCCTACACTTTACCCTACGCCATACCCTATTCCTGGGCCGTACGCTGGCACTGACACTTGCGTCAGCACGTAGCCTGACCCTCCCACGTTTCTGTACCCTCACCTGTGCCCTAAGCCTTGCCATTCCCTAACCCTAACCCTAGCCGGAAACGGAAACCCACCACCAGCCCTACACCTTACCCTACGCCGTACCCTACTCCTGGGCCGTACACTGGAACTGACCCTTGTGTAAGCACGTAGCCTGCCACTCCCATGTTTCCATACCCTCACCTGTGCCCTAAGCCTTGCCGATCCCTAACCCTAACCCTACCCTGGAACAGAAACCCACCACCAGCCCTACACCTTACCCTACGCCGTACCCTAATTCTGGCGCGTACGCTGGCACTGACCCGTGTGTCAGCACGTAGCGTGCCTCTCCCTCGTTTCAGTACCCTTACCTGTGCCCTAAGCCTTGCCGTTCCCTAACCCTAGCCCGGAACAGAAACCCACCAACAGCCCTACACCTTACCCTACTCCGTACCCTAATCCTGGCCCGTACACTGGCACTGAAACGTGCGTCAGCACATAGCCTGACCCTCCCACGTTTCTGTACCCTCAGCTGTGCCCTAAGCCTTGCCGTTCCCTAACCCTAACCCTAGCGCGGAATGGAAACCCACAACTAGCCCTACACCATACTTTACTCCAGACCCGTACGCTGGCACTGACACGTTTGTCAGCACGTAGCCTGCCTCTCCCACGTGTCCCTATGCTCACCTGTTCCCTAAACCTTGCCGTTCCCTAACCCTAACCCTAGCCCGGAACGGAAACCCACCACCAGCCCTACACGTTACCCTATGATGTACCCTACTCCTGGCCCTTACGCTGGCACTGACACGTGCGTCAGCACACAGCCTGACCATCCCACGATCCTCCCAATACAGAAATGGGCAGAAGATCTCAAGAGACGTTTCTTCAAAGAAGACACAGAGATGGCCAAGGCGCACATGAGAAGCTGCTCAAGAGCACTAATTATTAGAGAAATGCAAATCAAAACTACAATGAGGTATCACCTCACACCTGTTAGAATCGGCATCATCAGAAAATCTACAAACAACAAATTCTGGGGAGGGTGTGGACAAAAGGAGCCCTCTTCCACTATTGGTGGGAATGTAAATTGATAGAGTCACTATGGAGAACACTATGGAGTTTCCTTAAAAAATCTAGAAATAGAATTACCATCTGATCCAGCAATTCCACTTCTGGGCATATACCCAAAGAAAACCATAAATCAAAAAGGCACATTCACCACAATGTTCATTGCAGCACTATTTACAATAGCCAGGTAATGGAAGCAAACTAAATGCCCAAAGACAGATGAATGGATAAAGATGGGGTACATATATAAAATGGAATATTACTCGGCCATAAAAAGGAATGAATCTGGGTCATTTGTAGAGACATCGATGGATCTAGAGACAGTCATACAGAATGAAGTAAGTCAGAAAGGGGAAAACAAATATTGTATATTAATGCATATATGTGGAACCTAAAAAATGGTACAGATGAACTGGTTTGCAGGGAAGAAATAGAGACACAGAGGTAGAGAACAAACGTATGGACACCAAGTGTGGGAAGCCATGGGGTGGTGGTGGTGGGACGAGTTGGGAGATTGAGATTGACCTGTATACATGTATATGCATAAAATACATAACTAATAATAACCCGCTGTATAAAAAAGTAAATAAAATTAAATTTCAAAATGTTAAAATATAAAATTTAAAAATAAAACAGAAAAAAGCTCTTCCCTTCACACAGATGTATTTATAGGAATAAATTATTTCCATGCTTATATCTATAAATACATAAAAGAGGAATAAAAGCTAACTTGAACCATAAACGAAGAAAAACCTGAACCGACCAGTTATACAGAGAAAAACACTATCAGGGCACTTGCTCCAACGGTAAACAATATTGAAATTGTTCAGAGGTGGGGAATCATCTCCCGTACAGCCAGCAACCCACACCCCACACAAGGAGCTTCCTCATTGCAAAGCGGGGCGACCGAGCCGAGGCATCTCTGAACAAAGGTGAGCTGAGCCCCAGGCCAGCTGTTGCTGAACTGTTCCCACCCTTCCCAGGTAAAACACCTGAATATGTACAAGGGCTTGAAAGACTAGAGGAAGGGCCGTGGAGCCACAACAGCGAGAGAACGCAGGCCAACTTGGTGCCTCCAGGCCAGCCAGGGTGGTCCTGGCCCAGGGCACTCTTCCGGAAGCTTTCCATTGTCCTGCCAGAGATACCCCACCTGTCCCGGCCCCCACTGATTTTTTCCTTCCTCACCTCTGTCCGGAGAGAAATTCCAGCGGGAGGTATGGGTGACACATCCTCTTCTTTACAGGTGGCAGCTTGGCAACTCCTGCAGAAAGGCCAGCAGAACTCCACTCACACCGGGCCACCAACAAAGCTGTGGCCCCTCACTCCCTCCCACCAGCACAGCCCCGAGACTGCTCACGGGGCAAAGAATATGGAGGCAGGCACAGCTTCAGGGGCTATTGCTGCCTGGAGCGCTGTTTATATTGACCTCAACCAGGCACACCTGGGGAGGGCCGGCCGGCAGGATAAGGCTGCCCACGTCAGCTAATCCACAACCCTCAGGGAATCACAGTGTTGAAAATGGACCTCGCTAAAGCAGAATAGAAGCCAAGGAAAAAAAGGACACAATGCCATTTGCAGCACCGTAGATGAGCCTAGAGGTTATCACATGACTTGTAGTAAGTCAGAAAGTGAAAGACACATATCGTATCATATCACTTATAGGTGTTACCTAAAAATGGATACCAGGGCAGATATTTCCACGGAGAAGGGCAATCACAGATTCATTAAACAAACTTATGGTTCACCAATGGAAAGGTGTGAGGATGGGTTTCATTACGATATTGGGGTTAACAGACATATACAAACACAGGTGACATATATAATCACCTAAGACCTACGGAATACAAAGAGAGGACTACTCAACATTCTGTCTTAACGTACATGGGCAAAGGATCCCAGGAAGAACAGACATCTGTATATGTGTAAAAGAACCACATCTTCCACACCTACAACAAGCCAAGCATTGTAATCAAACTTGCTGTAATAAAAAATAAAAAATTAAATTAAAAACACGAACAAGAAGTAGTGAGACAAACTTGAGGGGCTTTCTCCTGGCACATTCCATTCTAAATTCCAATCTAGAACAAGACTTCCATTGAGGCTCTGTTGCACTAATAACCTGATTTGAAAGAGAGAACTGCTGCCACCTTGTGGCCGTTTCACACAACAGCAGCTTTAATCCCAGCGCTAAAGGTCAGTTGATATTCAAAATCATTGCAGGCCTGTAAATGACACCTGCCCTGAAAACAAATCCTGGGGTCACATATCGACCAAAAAATTCAAAGGACGTCCATATTTCAAAACGACCGTTTCAAAAGCCATATTTTACGCACATTAGTGTTCTGCTTCTTTGTCTTTCTTTCTTTTTTGGTTAAAAACACGGGAATGGAAAAAGGCATCCCTCAGAAGGGGCGAAAATAGTTGCAAACGAATCAATGGACAAAGGTTTAATCTCCAATATATATAAACAGCTCCTGCAGCTTAATATTAAAAAAACAAACAACCCAATACAAACATGGGCAGAATATCTAAAGAGACGTTTCTTCAAAGAAGACACAGAGATGGCTAAGACGCACATGAAAAGCTGCTCAAGAGCACTAATTATTAGAGAAATGCAAATCAAAACTACAATGAGGTATCACCTCACACCTGTTAGAATCAGCATCATCAGAAAATCTACAGACAACAAATTCTGGGGAGGGTGTGGACAAAAGGAGCCCTCCTCCACTATTGTTGGGAATGTAAATTGATACAGTCACTATGGAGAACAGTATGGAGTTTCCTTAAAAAACCTACAAATAGGGGCTTCCCTGGTGGCGCAGTGGTTGAGAATCTGCCTGCCAATGCAGGGGACATGGGTTCGAGCCCTGGTCTGGGAAGATCCCACATGCCGCGGAACAACTGGCCCCGTGAGCCACAATTACTGAGCCTGCACATCTGGAGCCTGTGCTCCGCAATAAGAGAGGCCACGATAGTGGGAGGCCCGTGCACCGCGATGAGGAGAGGCCCCCACTTGCCGCAACTAGAGAGAAAGCCCTCGCACAGGAATGAAGAGCCAACACAACCATAAATAAATAAATTCAAAAAAAAAAAAAAAAAAAAAAAAAAAAAAAACCTACAAATAGAAACCTTGACTTTCCCTAACCCTAACCATAGGCTGGAACGGAAACCTACCACCAACCGTGCACCTTATCTACGCGGTACACTAATCCTAATCCGTACGCTGGCACTAACCGGTGAGTCAACATGTACCCTGACACTAACACGTTTCCGTACCCTCAGCTGTGCCCCAAACCTTGCCGTTGCCTATCCTTAACCTTAGCCCGGAACAGAAACCTACCATCAGCCCTACACCTTACCCTAAGCCGTACCCTAATCCTAATCCATACGTCAACACGTACCCTGACCCTAACACGTTTCCGTACCCTCACCTCTGCCATAAACCTTGCCGTTCCCTTACCTTAACCCTAGCCCGGAACGGAAAACTACCACCAACCCTACACCTTACCTTACGCCATACCCTAATCCTAATTCGTATGCTGACACTAACCTGTGCATCAACACGTACCCTGACCCTAACACGTTTCGTACCCTCACCTGTGCCCTAAACTTTGCCAGTCCCTAAACATAACCCTAGACTGGAACGGAAACCTACCACCAACCCTACACCTTACTCTATGCGGTACCCTAATCCTCATGCGTACGCTCACACTAACCCGTGAGTCAACACGTACCCTGAACCTAACACAATTCCGTACCATCACCTGTGCCCTATACCTTGCAATTCGCTATCCCTAACCCTACACCGGAATGTAAACCTACCGCCATCCGTACACCTTACTGTACGCCGTACCCTAATCCTAATGCGTACGATGACACTATTCCATGCATCAACATGCACCATGAACCTAACACGTTTCTGTACCCTCACCTGTGCCCTAAGCCTTGCCGTTCACTAACCCTAACCCTAGCCCTGAACTGAAACCCACCACCAGCCCTACACCATACCCTATGCCTTACCCTACTCCTGGCCTGTATGCTGGCACTGACCCGTGCGTCAGCACGTAGCCTGCCTCACCCAAGTTTCCGTACCCTCACCTGTGCCCTTAGCCTTGCCGTTCCCTAACCCTAACCCTAGCCCAGAACGGAAACCCACCACCAGCCCTACACCTTACCCTACGCCGTACCCTACTCCTGGCCCATACGCTGGCACTGACCCATGCGTCAGCAGGTAGCCTGACCCTCCCACGTTTCCGTACCCTCACCTGTGCCCTAAAACTTGACGTTCCCTAACCCTAATCAAACCCCGGAATGGACACCCACCACCAGTCTTACACCTTACCCTACGCCGTACCCTACTCCTGGTCCACACCCTGGCACTGACCCGTGCTTCAGCATGTAGCCTGACCCTCCCACGTTTCCGTACCCTCACCTGTGCCCTAAGCCTTGCCGTTCCCTAACCCTAACCCTACACTTTACCCTACGCCATACCCTATTCCTGGGCCGTACGCTGGCACTGACACTTGCGTCAGCACGTAGCCTGACCCTCCCACGTTTCTGTACCCTCACCTGTGCCCTAAGCCTTGCCATTCCCTAACCCTAACCCTAGCCGGAAACGGAAACCCACCACCAGCCCTACACCTTACCCTACGCCGTACCCTACTCCTGGGCCGTACACTGGAACTGACCCTTGTGTAAGCACGTAGCCTGCCACTCCCATGTTTCCATACCCTCACCTGTGCCCTAAGCCTTGCCGATCCCTAACCCTAACCCTACCCTGGAACAGAAACCCACCACCAGCCCTACACCTTACCCTACGCCGTACCCTAATTCTGGCGCGTACGCTGGCACTGACCCGTGTGTCAGCACGTAGCGTGCCTCTCCCTCGTTTCAGTACCCTTACCTGTGCCCTAAGCCTTGCCGTTCCCTAACCCTAACCCGGAACAGAAACCCACCAACAGCCCTACACCTTACCCTACTCCGTACCCTAATCCTGGCCCGTACACTGGCACTGAAACGTGCGTCAGCACATAGCCTGACCCTCCCACGTTTCTGTACCCTCAGCTGTGCCCTAAGCCTTGCCGTTCCCTAACCCTAACCCTAGCGCGGAATGGAAACCCACAACTAGCCCTACACCATACTTTACTCCAGACCCGTACGCTGGCACTGACACGTTTGTCAGCACGTAGCCTGCCTCTCCCACGTGTCCCTATGCTCACCTGTTCCCTAAACCTTGCCGTTCCCTAACCCTAACCCTAGCCCGGAACGGAAACCCACCACCAGCCCTACACGTTACCCTATGATGTACCCTACTCCTGGCCCTTACGCTGGCACTGACACGTGCGTCAGCACACAGCCTGACCATCCCACGATCCTCCCAATACAGAAATGGGCAGAAGATCTCAAGAGACGTTTCTTCAAAGAAGACACAGAGATGGCCAAGGCGCACATGAGAAGCTGCTCAAGAGCACTAATTATTAGAGAAATGCAAATCAAAACTACAATGAGGTATCACCTCACACCTGTTAGAATCGGCATCATCAGAAAATCTACAAACAACAAATTCTGGGGAGGGTGTGGACAAAAGGAGCCCTCTTCCACTATTGGTGGGAATGTAAATTGATAGAGTCACTATGGAGAACACTATGGAGTTTCCTTAAAAAATCTAGAAATAGAATTACCATCTGATCCAGCAATTCCACTTCTGGGCATATACCCAAAGAAAACCATAAATCAAAAAGGCACATTCACCACAATGTTCATTGCAGCACTATTTACAATAGCCAGGTAATGGAAGCAAACTAAACGCCCAAAGACAGATGAATGGATAAAGATGGGGTACATATATAAAATGGAATATTACTCGGCCATAAAAAGGAATGAATCTGGGTCATTTGTAGAGACATCGATGGATCTAGAGACAGTCATACAGAATGAAGTAAGTCAGAAAGGGGAAAACAAATATTGTATATTAATGCATATATGTGGAACCTAAAAAATGGTACAGATGAACTGGTTTGCAGGGAAGAAATAGAGACACAGAGGTAGAGAACAAACGTATGGACACCAAGTGTGGGAAGCCATGGGGTGGTGGTGGTGGGACGAGTTGGGAGATTGAGATTGACCTGTATACATGTATATGCATAAAATACATAACTAATAATAACCCGCTGTATAAAAAAGTAAATAAAATTAAATTTCAAAATGTTAAAATATAAAATTTAAAAATAAAACAGAAAAAAGCTCTTCCCTTCACACAGATGTATTTATAGGAATAAATTATTTCCATGCTTATATCTATAAATACATAAAAGAGGAATAAAAGCTAACTTGAACCATAAACGAAGAAAAACCTGAACCGACCAGTTATACAGAGAAAAACACTATCAGGGCACTTGCTCCAACGGTAAACAATATTGAAATTGTTCAGAGGTGGGGAATCATCTCCCGTACAGCCAGCAACCCACACCCCACACAAGGAGCTTCCTCATTGCAAAGCGGGGGGACCGAGCCGAGGCATCTCTGAACAAAGGTGAGCTGAGCCCCAGGCCAGCTGTTGCTGAACTGTTCCCACCCTTCCCAGGTAAAACACCTGAATATGTACAAGGGCTTGAAAGACTAGAGGAAGGGCCGTGGAGCCACAACAGCGAGAGAACGCAGGCCAACTTGGTGCCTCCAGGCCAGCCAGGGTGGTCCTGGCCCAGGGCACTCTTCCGGAAGCTTTCCATTGTCCTGCCAGAGATACCCCACCTGTCCCGGCCCCCACTGATTTTTTCCTTCCTCACCTCTGTCCGGAGAGAAATTCCAGCGGGAGGTATGGGTGACACATCCTCTTCTTTACAGGTGGCAGCTTGGCAACTCCTGCAGAAAGGCCAGCAGAACTCCACTCACACCGGGCCACCAACAAAGCTGTGGCCCCTCACTCCCTCCCACCAGCACAGCCCCGAGACTGCTCACGGGGCAAAGAATATGGAGGCAGGCACAGCTTCAGGGGCTATTGCTGCCTGGAGCGCTGTTTATATTGACCTCAACCAGGCACACCTGGGGAGGGCCGGCCGGCAGGATAAGGCTGCCCACGTCAGCTAATCCACAACCCTCAGGGAATCACAGTGTTGAAAATGGACCTCGCTAAAGCAGAATAGAAGCCAAGGAAAAAAAGGACACAATGCCATTTGCAGCACCGTAGATGAGCCTAGAGGTTATCACATGACTTGTAGTAAGTCAGAAAGTGAAAGACACATATCGTATCATATCACTTATAGGTGTTACCTAAAAATGGATACCAGGGCAGATATTTCCACGGAGAAGGGCAATCACAGATTCATTAAACAAACTTATGGTTCACCAATGGAAAGGTGTGAGGATGGGTTTCATTACGATATTGGGGTTAACAGACATATACAAACACAGGTGACATATATAATCACCTAAGACCTACGGAATACAAAGAGAGGACTACTCAACATTCTGTCTTAACGTACATGGGCAAAGGATCCCAGGAAGAACAGACATCTGTATATGTGTCAAAGAACCACATCTTCCACACCTACAACAAGCCAAGCATTGTAATCAAACTTGCTGTAATAAAAAATAAAAAATTAAATTAAAAACACGAACAAGAAGTAGTGAGACAAACTTGAGGGGCTTTCTCCTGGCACATTCCATTCTAAATTCCAATCTAGAACAAGACTTCCATTGAGGCTCTGTTGCACTAATAACCTGATTTGAAAGAGAGAACTGCTGCCACCTTGTGGCCGTTTCACACAACAGCAGCTTTAATCCCAGCGCTAAAGGTCAGTTGATATTCAAAATCATTGCAGGCCTGTAAATGACACCTGCCCTGAAAACAAATCCTGGGGTCACATATCGACCAAAAAATTCAAAGGACGTCCATATTTCAAAACGACCGTTTCAAAAGCCATATTTTACGCACATTAGTGTTCTGCTTCTTTGTCTTTCTTTCTTTTTTGGTTAAAAACACGGGAATGGAAAAAGGCATCCCTCAGAAGGGGCGAAAATAGTTGCAAACGAATCAATGGACAAAGGTTTAATCTCCAATATATATAAACAGCTCCTGCAGCTTAATATTAAAAAAACAAACAACCCAATACAAACATGGGCAGAATATCTAAAGAGACGTTTCTTCAAAGAAGACACAGAGATGGCTAAGACGCACATGAAAAGCTGCTCAAGAGCACTAATTATTAGAGAAATGCAAATCAAAACTACAATGAGGTATCACCTCACACCTGTTAGAATCAGCATCATCAGAAAATCTACAGACAACAAATTCTGGGGAGGGTGTGGACAAAAGGAGCCCTCCTCCACTATTGTTGGGAATGTAAATTGATACAGTCACTATGGAGAACAGTATGGAGTTTCCTTAAAAAACCTACAAATAGAAACCTTGACTTTCCCTAACCCTAACCATAGGCTGGAACGGAAACCTACCACCAACCGTGCACCTTATCTACGCGGTACACTAATCCTAATCCGTACGCTGGCACTAACCGGTGAGTCAACATGTACCCTGACACTAACACGTTTCCGTACCCTCAGCTGTGCCCCAAACCTTGCCGTTGCCTATCCTTAACCTTAGCCCGGAACAGAAACCTACCATCAGCCCTACACCTTACCCTAAGCCGTACCCTAATCCTAATCCATACGTCAACACGTACCCTGACCCTAACACGTTTCCGTACCCTCACCTCTGCCATAAACCTTGCCGTTCCCTTACCTTAACCCTAGCCCGGAACGGAAAACTACCACCAACCCTACACCTTACCTTACGCCATACCCTAATCCTAATTCGTATGCTGACACTAACCTGTGCATCAACACGTACCCTGACCCTAACACGTTTCGTACCCTCACCTGTGCCCTAAACTTTGCCAGTCCCTAAACATAACCCTAGACTGGAACGGAAACCTACCACCAACCCTACACCTTACTCTATGCGGTACCCTAATCCTCATGCGTACGCTCACACTAACCCGTGAGTCAACACGTACCCTGAACCTAACACAATTCCGTACCATCACCTGTGCCCTATACCTTGCAATTCGCTATCCCTAACCCTACACCGGAATGTAAACCTACCGCCATCCGTACACCTTACTGTACGCCGTACCCTAATCCTAATGCGTACGATGACACTATTCCATGCATCAACATGCACCATGAACCTAACACGTTTCTGTACCCTCACCTGTGCCCTAAGCCTTGCCGTTCACTAACCCTAACCCTAGCCCTGAACTGAAACCCACCACCAGCCCTACACCATACCCTATGCCTTACCCTACTCCTGGCCTGTATGCTGGCACTGACCCGTGCGTCAGCACGTAGCCTGCCTCACCCAAGTTTCCGTACCCTCACCTGTGCCCTTAGCCTTGCCGTTCCCTAACCCTAACCCTAGCCCAGAACGGAAACCCACCACCAGCCCTACACCTTACCCTACGCCGTACCCTACTCCTGGCCCATACGCTGGCACTGACCCATGCGTCAGCAGGTAGCCTGACCCTCCCACGTTTCCGTACCCTCACCTGTGCCCTAAAACTTGACGTTCCCTAACCCTAATCAAACCCCGGAATGGACACCCACCACCAGTCTTACACCTTACCCTATGCCGTACCCTACTCCTGGTCCACACCCTGGCACTGACCCGTGCTTCAGCATGTAGCCTGACCCTCCCACGTTTCCGTACCCTCACCTGTGCCCTAAGCCTTGCCGTTCCCTAACCCTAACCCTACACTTTACCCTACGCCATACCCTATTCCTGGGCCGTACGCTGGCACTGACACTTGCGTCAGCACGTAGCCTGACCCTCCCACGTTTCTGTACCCTCACCTGTGCCCTAAGCCTTGCCATTCCCTAACCCTAACCCTAGCCGGAAACGGAAACCCACCACCAGCCCTACACCTTACCCTACGCCGTACCCTACTCCTGGGCCGTACACTGGAACTGACCCTTGTGTAAGCACGTAGCCTGCCACTCCCATGTTTCCATACCCTCACCTGTGCCCTAAGCCTTGCCGATCCCTAACCCTAACCCTACCCTGGAACAGAAACCCACCACCAGCCCTACACCTTACCCTACGCCGTACCCTAATTCTGGCGCGTACGCTGGCACTGACCCGTGTGTCAGCACGTAGCGTGCCTCTCCCTCGTTTCAGTACCCTTACCTGTGCCCTAAGCCTTGCCGTTCCCTAACCCTAACCCGGAACAGAAACCCACCAACAGCCCTACACCTTACCCTACTCCGTACCCTAATCCTGGCCCGTACACTGGCACTGAAACGTGCGTCAGCACATAGCCTGACCCTCCCACGTTTCTGTACCCTCAGCTGTGCCCTAAGCCTTGCCGTTCCCTAACCCTAACCCTAGCGCGGAATGGAAACCCACAACTAGCCCTACACCATACTTTACTCCAGACCCGTACGCTGGCACTGACACGTTTGTCAGCACGTAGCCTGCCTCTCCCACGTGTCCCTATGCTCACCTGTTCCCTAAACCTTGCCGTTCCCTAACCCTAACCCTAGCCCGGAACGGAAACCCACCACCAGCCCTACACGTTACCCTATGATGTACCCTACTCCTGGCCCTTACGCTGGCACTGACACGTGCGTCAGCACACAGCCTGACCATCCCACGATCCTCCCAATACAGAAATGGGCAGAAGATCTCAAGAGACGTTTCTTCAAAGAAGACACAGAGATGGCCAAGGCGCACATGAGAAGCTGCTCAAGAGCACTAATTATTAGAGAAATGCAAATCAAAACTACAATGAGGTATCACCTCACACCTGTTAGAATCGGCATCATCAGAAAATCTACAAACAACAAATTCTGGGGAGGGTGTGGACAAAAGGAGCCCTCTTCCACTATTGGTGGGAATGTAAATTGATAGAGTCACTATGGAGAACACTATGGAGTTTCCTTAAAAAATCTAGAAATAGAATTACCATCTGATCCAGCAATTCCACTTCTGGGCATATACCCAAAGAAAACCATAAATCAAAAAGGCACATTCACCACAATGTTCATTGCAGCACTATTTACAATAGCCAGGTAATGGAAGCAAACTAAACGCCCAAAGACAGATGAATGGATAAAGATGGGGTACATATATAAAATGGAATATTACTCGGCCATAAAAAGGAATGAATCTGGGTCATTTGTAGAGACATCGATGGATCTAGAGACAGTCATACAGAATGAAGTAAGTCAGAAAGGGGAAAACAAATATTGTATATTAATGCATATATGTGGAACCTAAAAAATGGTACAGATGAACTGGTTTGCAGGGAAGAAATAGAGACACAGAGGTAGAGAACAAACGTATGGACACCAAGTGTGGGAAGCCATGGGGTGGTGGTGGTGGGACGAGTTGGGAGATTGAGATTGACCTGTATACATGTATATGCATAAAATACATAACTAATAATAACCCGCTGTATAAAAAAGTAAATAAAATTAAATTTCAAAATGTTAAAATATAAAATTTAAAAATAAAACAGAAAAAAGCTCTTCCCTTCACACAGATGTATTTATAGGAATAAATTATTTCCATGCTTATATCTATAAATACATAAAAGAGGAATAAAAGCTAACTTGAACCATAAACGAAGAAAAACCTGAACCGACCAGTTATACAGAGAAAAACACTATCAGGGCACTTGCTCCAACGGTAAACAATATTGAAATTGTTCAGAGGTGGGGAATCATCTCCCGTACAGCCAGCAACCCACACCCCACACAAGGAGCTTCCTCATTGCAAAGCGGGGGGACCGAGCCGAGGCATCTCTGAACAAAGGTGAGCTGAGCCCCAGGCCAGCTGTTGCTGAACTGTTCCCACCCTTCCCAGGTAAAACACCTGAATATGTACAAGGGCTTGAAAGACTAGAGGAAGGGCCGTGGAGCCACAACAGCGAGAGAACGCAGGCCAACTTGGTGCCTCCAGGCCAGCCAGGGTGGTCCTGGCCCAGGGCACTCTTCCGGAAGCTTTCCATTGTCCTGCCAGAGATACCCCACCTGTCCCGGCCCCCACTGATTTTTTCCTTCCTCACCTCTGTCCGGAGAGAAATTCCAGCGGGAGGTATGGGTGACACATCCTCTTCTTTACAGGTGGCAGCTTGGCAACTCCTGCAGAAAGGCCAGCAGAACTCCACTCACACCGGGCCACCAACAAAGCTGTGGCCCCTCACTCCCTCCCACCAGCACAGCCCCGAGACTGCTCACGGGGCAAAGAATATGGAGGCAGGCACAGCTTCAGGGGCTATTGCTGCCTGGAGCGCTGTTTATATTGACCTCAACCAGGCACACCTGGGGAGGGCCGGCCGGCAGGATAAGGCTGCCCACGTCAGCTAATCCACAACCCTCAGGGAATCACAGTGTTGAAAATGGACCTCGCTAAAGCAGAATAGAAGCCAAGGAAAAAAAGGACACAATGCCATTTGCAGCACCGTAGATGAGCCTAGAGGTTATCACATGACTTGTAGTAAGTCAGAAAGTGAAAGACACATATCGTATCATATCACTTATAGGTGTTACCTAAAAATGGATACCAGGGCAGATATTTCCACGGAGAAGGGCAATCACAGATTCATTAAACAAACTTATGGTTCACCAATGGAAAGGTGTGAGGATGGGTTTCATTACGATATTGGGGTTAACAGACATATACAAACACAGGTGACATATATAATCACCTAAGACCTACGGAATACAAAGAGAGGACTACTCAACACTCTGTCTTAACGTACATGGGCAAAGGATCCCAGGAAGAACAGACATCTGTATATGTGTCAAAGAACCACATCTTCCACACCTACAACAAGCCAAGCATTGTAATCAAACTTGCTGTAATAAAAAATAAAAAATTAAATTAAAAACACGAACAAGAAGTAGTGAGACAAACTTGAGGGGCTTTCTCCTGGCACATTCCATTCTAAATTCCAATCTAGAACAAGACTTCCATTGAGGCTCTGTTGCACTAATAACCTGATTTGAAAGAGAGAACTGCTGCCACCTTGTGGCCGTTTCACACAACAGCAGCTTTAATCCCAGCGCTAAAGGTCAGTTGATATTCAAAATCATTGCAGGCCTGTAAATGACACCTGCCCTGAAAACAAATCCTGGGGTCACATATCGACCAAAAAATTCAAAGGACGTCCATATTTCAAAACGACCGTTTCAAAAGCCATATTTTACGCACATTAGTGTTCTGCTTCTTTGTCTTTCTTTCTTTTTTGGTTAAAAACACGGGAATGGAAAAAGGCATCCCTCAGAAGGGGCGAAAATAGTTGCAAACGAATCAATGGACAAAGGTTTAATCTCCAATATATATAAACAGCTCCTGCAGCTTAATATTAAAAAAACAAACAACCCAATACAAACATGGGCAGAATATCTAAAGAGACGTTTCTTCAAAGAAGACACAGAGATGGCTAAGACGCACATGAAAAGCTGCTCAAGAGCACTAATTATTAGAGAAATGCAAATCAAAACTACAATGAGGTATCACCTCACACCTGTTAGAATCAGCATCATCAGAAAATCTACAGACAACAAATTCTGGGGAGGGTGTGGACAAAAGGAGCCCTCCTCCACTATTGTTGGGAATGTAAATTGATACAGTCACTATGGAGAACAGTATGGAGTTTCCTTAAAAAACCTACAAATAGAAACCTTGACTTTCCCTAACCCTAACCATAGGCTGGAACGGAAACCTACCACCAACCGTGCACCTTATCTACGCGGTACACTAATCCTAATCCGTACGCTGGCACTAACCGGTGAGTCAACATGTACCCTGACACTAACACGTTTCCGTACCCTCAGCTGTGCCCCAAACCTTGCCGTTGCCTATCCTTAACCTTAGCCCGGAACAGAAACCTACCATCAGCCCTACACCTTACCCTAAGCCGTACCCTAATCCTAATCCATACGTCAACACGTACCCTGACCCTAACACGTTTCCGTACCCTCACCTCTGCCATAAACCTTGCCGTTCCCTTACCTTAACCCTAGCCCAGAACGGAAAACTACCACCAACCCTACACCTTACCTTACGCCATACCCTAATCCTAATTCGTATGCTGACACTAACCTGTGCATCAACACGTACCCTGACCCTAACACGTTTCGTACCCTCACCTGTGCCCTAAACTTTGCCAGTCCCTAAACATAACCCTAGACTGGAACGGAAACCTACCACCAACCCTACACCTTACTCTATGCGGTACCCTAATCCTCATGCGTACGCTCACACTAACCCGTGAGTCAACACGTACCCTGAACCTAACACAATTCCGTACCATCACCTGTGCCCTATACCTTGCAATTCGCTATCCCTAACCCTACACCGGAATGTAAACCTACCGCCATCCGTACACCTTACTGTACGCCGTACCCTAATCCTAATGCGTACGATGACACTATTCCATGCATCAACATGCACCATGAACCTAACACGTTTCTGTACCCTCACCTGTGCCCTAAGCCTTGCCGTTCACTAACCCTAACCCTAGCCCTGAACTGAAACCCACCACCAGCCCTACACCATACCCTATGCCTTACCCTACTCCTGGCCTGTATGCTGGCACTGACCCGTGCGTCAGCACGTAGCCTGCCTCACCCAAGTTTCCGTACCCTCACCTGTGCCCTTAGCCTTGCCGTTCCCTAACCCTAACCCTAGCCCAGAACGGAAACCCACCACCAGCCCTACACCTTACCCTACGCCGTACCCTACTCCTGGCCCATACGCTGGCACTGACCCATGCGTCAGCAGGTAGCCTGACCCTCCCACGTTTCCGTACCCTCACCTGTGCCCTAAAACTTGACGTTCCCTAACCCTAATCAAACCCCGGAATGGACACCCACCACCAGTCTTACACCTTACCCTACGCCGTACCCTACTCCTGGTCCACACCCTGGCACTGACCCGTGCTTCAGCATGTAGCCTGACCCTCCCACGTTTCCGTACCCTCACCTGTGCCCTAAGCCTTGCCGTTCCCTAACCCTAACCCTACACTTTACCCTACACCATACCCTATTCCTGGGCCGTACGCTGGCACTGACACTTGCGTCAGCACGTAGCCTGACCCTCCCACGTTTCTGTACCCTCACCTGTGCCCTAAGCCTTGCCATTCCCTAACCCTAACCCTAGCCGGAAACGGAAACCCACCACCAGCCCTACACCTTACCCTACGCCGTACCCTACTCCTGGGCCGTACACTGGAACTGACCCTTGTGTAAGCACGTAGCCTGCCACTCCCATGTTTCCATACCCTCACCTGTGCCCTAAGCCTTGCCGATCCCTAACCCTAACCCTACCCTGGAACAGAAACCCACCACCAGCCCTACACCTTACCCTACGCCGTACCCTAATTCTGGCGCGTACGCTGGCACTGACCCGTGTGTCAGCACGTAGCGTGCCTCTCCCTCGTTTCAGTACCCTTACCTGTGCCCTAAGCCTTGCCGTTCCCTAACCCTAACCCGGAACAGAAACCCACCAACAGCCCTACACCTTACCCTACTCCGTACCCTAATCCTGGCCCGTACACTGGCACTGAAACGTGCGTCAGCACATAGCCTGACCCTCCCACGTTTCTGTACCCTCAGCTGTGCCCTAAGCCTTGCCGTTCCCTAACCCTAACCCTAGCGCGGAATGGAAACCCACAACTAGCCCTACACCATACTTTACTCCAGACCCGTACGCTGGCACTGACACGTTTGTCAGCACGTAGCCTGCCTCTCCCACGTGTCCCTATGCTCACCTGTTCCCTAAACCTTGCCGTTCCCTAACCCTAACCCTAGCCCGGAACGGAAACCCACCACCAGCCCTACACGTTACCCTATGATGTACCCTACTCCTGGCCCTTACGCTGGCACTGACACGTGCGTCAGCACACAGCCTGACCATCCCACGATCCTCCCAATACAGAAATGGGCAGAAGATCTCAAGAGACGTTTCTTCAAAGAAGACACAGAGATGGCCAAGGCGCACATGAGAAGCTGCTCAAGAGCACTAATTATTAGAGAAATGCAAATCAAAACTACAATGAGGTATCACCTCACACCTGTTAGAATCGGCATCATCAGAAAATCTACAAACAACAAATTCTGGGGAGGGTGTGGACAAAAGGAGCCCTCTTCCACTATTGGTGGGAATGTAAATTGATAGAGTCACTATGGAGAACACTATGGAGTTTCCTTAAAAAATCTAGAAATAGAATTACCATCTGATCCAGCAATTCCACTTCTGGGCATATACCCAAAGAAAACCATAAATTCAAAAGGCACATTCACCACAATGTTCATTGCAGCACTATTTACAATAGCCAGGTAATGGAAGCAAACTAAACGCCCAAAGACAGATGAATGGATAAAGATGGGGTACATATATAAAATGGAATATTACTCGGCCATAAAAAGGAATGAATCTGGGTCATTTGTAGAGACATCGATGGATCTAGAGACAGTCATACAGAATGAAGTAAGTCAGAAAGGGGAAAACAAATATTGTATATTAATGCATATATGTGGAACCTAAAAAATGGTACAGATGAACTGGTTTGCAGGGAAGAAATAGAGACACAGAGGTAGAGAACAAACGTATGGACACCAAGTGTGGGAAGCCATGGGGTGGTGGTGGTGGGACGAGTTGGGAGATTGAGATTGACCTGTATACATGTATATGCATAAAATACATAACTAATAATAATCCGCTGTATAAAAAAGTAAATAAAATTAAATTTCAAAATGTTAAAATATAAAATTTAAAAATAAAACAGAAAAAAGCTCTTCCCTTCACACAGATGTATTTATAGGAATAAATTATTTCCATGCTTATATCTATAAATACATAAAAGAGGAATAAAAGCTAACTTGAACCATAAACGAAGAAAAACCTGAACCGACCAGTTATACAGAGAAAAACACTATCAGGGCACTTGCTCCAACGGTAAACAATATTGAAATTGTTCAGAGGTGGGGAATCATCTCCCGTACAGCCAGCAACCCACACCCCACACAAGGAGCTTCCTCATTGCAAAGCGGGGGGACCGAGCCGAGGCATCTCTGAACAAAGGTGAGCTGAGCCCCAGGCCAGCTGTTGCTGAACTGTTCCCACCCTTCCCAGGTAAAACACCTGAATATGTACAAGGGCTTGAAAGACTAGAGGAAGGGCCGTGGAGCCACAACAGCGAGAGAACGCAGGCCAACTTGGTGCCTCCAGGCCAGCCAGGGTGGTCCTGGCCCAGGGCACTCTTCCGGAAGCTTTCCATTGTCCTGCCAGAGATACCCCACCTGTCCCGGCCCCCACTGATTTTTTCCTTCCTCACCTCTGTCCGGAGAGAAATTCCAGCGGGAGGTATGGGTGACACATCCTCTTCTTTACAGGTGGCAGCTTGGCAACTCCTGCAGAAAGGCCAGCAGAACTCCACTCACACCGGGCCACCAACAAAGCTGTGGCCCCTCACTCCCTCCCACCAGCACAGCCCCGAGACTGCTCACGGGGCAAAGAATATGGAGGCAGGCACAGCTTCAGGGGCTATTGCTGCCTGGAGCGCTGTTTATATTGACCTCAACCAGGCACACCTGGGGAGGGCCGGCCGGCAGGATAAGGCTGCCCACGTCAGCTAATCCACAACCCTCAGGGAATCACAGTGTTGAAAATGGACCTCGCTAAAGCAGAATAGAAGCCAAGGAAAAAAAGGACACAATGCCATTTGCAGCACCGTAGATGAGCCTAGAGGTTATCACATGACTTGTAGTAAGTCAGAAAGTGAAAGACACATATCGTATCATATCACTTATAGGTGTTACCTAAAAATGGATACCAGGGCAGATATTTCCACGGAGAAGGGCAATCACAGATTCATTAAACAAACTTATGGTTCACCAATGGAAAGGTGTGAGGATGGGTTTCATTACGATATTGGGGTTAACAGACATATACAAACACAGGTGACATATATAATCACCTAAGACCTACGGAATACAAAGAGAGGACTACTCAACATTCTGTCTTAACGTACATGGGCAAAGGATCCCAGGAAGAACAGACATCTGTATATGTGTCAAAGAACCACATCTTCCACACCTACAACAAGCCAAGCATTGTAATCAAACTTGCTGTAATAAAAAATAAAAAATTAAATTAAAAACACGAACAAGAAGTAGTGAGACAAACTTGAGGGGCTTTCTCCTGGCACATTCCATTCTAAATTCCAATCTAGAACAAGACTTCCATTGAGGCTCTGTTGCACTAATAACCTGATTTGAAAGAGAGAACTGCTGCCACCTTGTGGCCGTTTCACACAACAGCAGCTTTAATCCCAGCGCTAAAGGTCAGTTGATATTCAAAATCATTGCAGGCCTGTAAATGACACCTGCCCTGAAAACAAATCCTGGGGTCACATATCGACCAAAAAATTCAAAGGACGTCCATATTTCAAAACGACCGTTTCAAAAGCCATATTTTACGCACATTAGTGTTCTGCTTCTTTGTCTTTCTTTCTTTTTTGGTTAAAAACACGGGAATGGAAAAAGGCATCCCTCAGAAGGGGCGAAAATAGTTGCAAACGAATCAATGGACAAAGGTTTAATCTCCAATATATATAAACAGCTCCTGCAGCTTAATATTAAAAAAACAAACAACCCAATACAAACATGGGCAGAATATCTAAAGAGACGTTTCTTCAAAGAAGACACAGAGATGGCTAAGACGCACATGAAAAGCTGCTCAAGAGCACTAATTATTAGAGAAATGCAAATCAAAACTACAATGAGGTATCACCTCACACCTGTTAGAATCAGCATCATCAGAAAATCTACAGACAACAAATTCTGGGGAGGGTGTGGACAAAAGGAGCCCTCCTCCACTATTGTTGGGAATGTAAATTGATACAGTCACTATGGAGAACAGTATGGAGTTTCCTTAAAAAACCTACAAATAGAAACCTTGACTTTCCCTAACCCTAACCATAGGCTGGAACGGAAACCTACCACCAACCGTGCACCTTATCTACGCGGTACACTAATCCTAATCCGTACGCTGGCACTAACCGGTGAGTCAACATGTACCCTGACACTAACACGTTTCCGTACCCTCAGCTGTGCCCCAAACCTTGCCGTTGCCTATCCTTAACCTTAGCCCGGAACAGAAACCTACCATCAGCCCTACACCTTACCCTAAGCCGTACCCTAATCCTAATCCATACGTCAACACGTACCCTGACCCTAACACGTTTCCGTACCCTCACCTCTGCCATAAACCTTGCCGTTCCCTTACCTTAACCCTAGCCCGGAACGGAAAACTACCACCAACCCTACACCTTACCTTACGCCATACCCTAATCCTAATTCGTATGCTGACACTAACCTGTGCATCAACACGTACCCTGACCCTAACACGTTTCGTACCCTCACCTGTGCCCTAAACTTTGCCAGTCCCTAAACATAACCCTAGACTGGAACGGAAACCTACCACCAACCCTACACCTTACTCTATGCGGTACCCTAATCCTCATGCGTACGCTCACACTAACCCGTGAGTCAACACGTACCCTGAACCTAACACAATTCCGTACCATCACCTGTGCCCTATACCTTGCAATTCGCTATCCCTAACCCTACACCGGAATGTAAACCTACCGCCATCCGTACACCTTACTGTACGCCGTACCCTAATCCTAATGCGTACGATGACACTATTCCATGCATCAACATGCACCATGAACCTAACACGTTTCTGTACCCTCACCTGTGCCCTAAGCCTTGCCGTTCACTAACCCTAACCCTAGCCCTGAACTGAAACCCACCACCAGCCCTACACCATACCCTATGCCTTACCCTACTCCTGGCCTGTATGCTGGCACTGACCCGTGCGTCAGCACGTAGCCTGCCTCACCCAAGTTTCCGTACCCTCACCTGTGCCCTTAGCCTTGCCGTTCCCTAACCCTAACCCTAGCCCAGAACGGAAACCCACCACCAGCCCTACACCTTACCCTACGCCGTACCCTACTCCTGGCCCATACGCTGGCACTGACCCATGCGTCAGCAGGTAGCCTGACCCTCCCACGTTTCCGTACCCTCACCTGTGCCCTAAAACTTGACGTTCCCTAACCCTAATCAAACCCCGGAATGGACACCCACCACCAGTCTTACACCTTACCCTATGCCGTACCCTACTCCTGGTCCACACCCTGGCACTGACCCGTGCTTCAGCATGTAGCCTGACCCTCCCACGTTTCCGTACCCTCACCTGTGCCCTAAGCCTTGCCGTTCCCTAACCCTAACCCTACACTTTACCCTACGCCATACCCTATTCCTGGGCCGTACGCTGGCACTGACACTTGCGTCAGCACGTAGCCTGACCCTCCCACGTTTCTGTACCCTCACCTGTGCCCTAAGCCTTGCCATTCCCTAACCCTAACCCTAGCCGGAAACGGAAACCCACCACCAGCCCTACACCTTACCCTACGCCGTACCCTACTCCTGGGCCGTACACTGGAACTGACCCTTGTGTAAGCACGTAGCCTGCCACTCCCATGTTTCCATACCCTCACCTGTGCCCTAAGCCTTGCCGATCCCTAACCCTAACCCTACCCTGGAACAGAAACCCACCACCAGCCCTACACCTTACCCTACGCCGTACCCTAATTCTGGCGCGTACGCTGGCACTGACCCGTGTGTCAGCACGTAGCGTGCCTCTCCCTCGTTTCAGTACCCTTACCTGTGCCCTAAGCCTTGCCGTTCCCTAACCCTAACCCGGAACAGAAACCCACCAACAGCCCTACACCTTACCCTACTCCGTACCCTAATCCTGGCCCGTACACTGGCACTGAAACGTGCGTCAGCACATAGCCTGACCCTCCCACGTTTCTGTACCCTCAGCTGTGCCCTAAGCCTTGCCGTTCCCTAACCCTAACCCTAGCGCGGAATGGAAACCCACAACTAGCCCTACACCATACTTTACTCCAGACCCGTACGCTGGCACTGACACGTTTGTCAGCACGTAGCCTGCCTCTCCCACGTGTCCCTATGCTCACCTGTTCCCTAAACCTTGCCGTTCCCTAACCCTAACCCTAGCCCGGAACGGAAACCCACCACCAGCCCTACACGTTACCCTATGATGTACCCTACTCCTGGCCCTTACGCTGGCACTGACACGTGCGTCAGCACACAGCCTGACCATCCCACGATCCTCCCAATACAGAAATGGGCAGAAGATCTCAAGAGACGTTTCTTCAAAGAAGACACAGAGATGGCCAAGGCGCACATGAGAAGCTGCTCAAGAGCACTAATTATTAGAGAAATGCAAATCAAAACTACAATGAGGTATCACCTCACACCTGTTAGAATCGGCATCATCAGAAAATCTACAAACAACAAATTCTGGGGAGGGTGTGGACAAAAGGAGCCCTCTTCCACTATTGGTGGGAATGTAAATTGATAGAGTCACTATGGAGAACACTATGGAGTTTCCTTAAAAAATCTAGAAATAGAATTACCATCTGATCCAGCAATTCCACTTCTGGGCATATACCCAAAGAAAACCATAAATTCAAAAGGCACATTCACCACAATGTTCATTGCAGCACTATTTACAATAGCCAGGTAATGGAAGCAAACTAAACGCCCAAAGACAGATGAATGGATAAAGATGGGGTACATATATAAAATGGAATATTACTCGGCCATAAAAAGGAATGAATCTGGGTCATTTGTAGAGACATCGATGGATCTAGAGACAGTCATACAGAATGAAGTAAGTCAGAAAGGGGAAAACAAATATTGTATATTAATGCATATATGTGGAACCTAAAAAATGGTACAGATGAACTGGTTTGCAGGGAAGAAATAGAGACACAGAGGTAGAGAACAAACGTATGGACACCAAGTGTGGGAAGCCATGGGGTGGTGGTGGTGGGACGAGTTGGGAGATTGAGATTGACCTGTATACATGTATATGCATAAAATACATAACTAATAATAATCCGCTGTATAAAAAAGTAAATAAAATTAAATTTCAAAATGTTAAAATATAAAATTTAAAAATAAAACAGAAAAAAGCTCTTCCCTTCACACAGATGTATTTATAGGAATAAATTATTTCCATGCTTATATCTATAAATACATAAAAGAGGAATAAAAGCTAACTTGAACCATAAACGAAGAAAAACCTGAACCGACCAGTTATACAGAGAAAAACACTATCAGGGCACTTGCTCCAACGGTAAACAATATTGAAATTGTTCAGAGGTGGGGAATCATCTCCCGTACAGCCAGCAACCCACACCCCACACAAGGAGCTTCCTCATTGCAAAGCGGGGGGACCGAGCCGAGGCATCTCTGAACAAAGGTGAGCTGAGCCCCAGGCCAGCTGTTGCTGAACTGTTCCCACCCTTCCCAGGTAAAACACCTGAATATGTACAAGGGCTTGAAAGACTAGAGGAAGGGCCGTGGAGCCACAACAGCGAGAGAACGCAGGCCAACTTGGTGCCTCCAGGCCAGCCAGGGTGGTCCTGGCCCAGGGCACTCTTCCGGAAGCTTTCCATTGTCCTGCCAGAGATACCCCACCTGTCCCGGCCCCCACTGATTTTTTCCTTCCTCACCTCTGTCCGGAGAGAAATTCCAGCGGGAGGTATGGGTGACACATCCTCTTCTTTACAGGTGGCAGCTTGGCAACTCCTGCAGAAAGGCCAGCAGAACTCCACTCACACCGGGCCACCAACAAAGCTGTGGCCCCTCACTCCCTCCCACCAGCACAGCCCCGAGACTGCTCACGGGGCAAAGAATATGGAGGCAGGCACAGCTTCAGGGGCTATTGCTGCCTGGAGCGCTGTTTATATTGACCTCAACCAGGCACACCTGGGGAGGGCCGGCCGGCAGGATAAGGCTGCCCACGTCAGCTAATCCACAACCCTCAGGGAATCACAGTGTTGAAAATGGACCTCGCTAAAGCAGAATAGAAGCCAAGGAAAAAAAGGACACAATGCCATTTGCAGCACCGTAGATGAGCCTAGAGGTTATCACATGACTTGTAGTAAGTCAGAAAGTGAAAGACACATATCGTATCATATCACTTATAGGTGTTACCTAAAAATGGATACCAGGGCAGATATTTCCACGGAGAAGGGCAATCACAGATTCATTAAACAAACTTATGGTTCACCAATGGAAAGGTGTGAGGATGGGTTTCATTACGATATTGGGGTTAACAGACATATACAAACACAGGTGACATATATAATCACCTAAGACCTACGGAATACAAAGAGAGGACTACTCAACATTCTGTCTTAACGTACATGGGCAAAGGATCCCAGGAAGAACAGACATCTGTATATGTGTAAAAGAACCACATCTTCCACACCTACAACAAGCCAAGCATTGTAATCAAACTTGCTGTAATAAAAAATAAAAAATTAAATTAAAAACACGAACAAGAAGTAGTGAGACAAACTTGAGGGGCTTTCTCCTGGCACATTCCATTCTAAATTCCAATCTAGAACAAGACTTCCATTGAGGCTCTGTTGCACTAATAACCTGATTTGAAAGAGAGAACTGCTGCCACCTTGTGGCCGTTTCACACAACAGCAGCTTTAATCCCAGCGCTAAAGGTCAGTTGATATTCAAAATCATTGCAGGCCTGTAAATGACACCTGCCCTGAAAACAAATCCTGGGGTCACATATCGACCAAAAAATTCAAAGGACGTCCATATTTCAAAACGACCGTTTCAAAAGCCATATTTTACGCACATTAGTGTTCTGCTTCTTTGTCTTTCTTTCTTTTTTGGTTAAAAACACGGGAATGGAAAAAGGCATCCCTCAGAAGGGGCGAAAATAGTTGCAAACGAATCAATGGACAAAGGTTTAATCTCCAATATATATAAACAGCTCCTGCAGCTTAATATTAAAAAAACAAACAACCCAATACAAACATGGGCAGAATATCTAAAGAGACGTTTCTTCAAAGAAGACACAGAGATGGCTAAGACACACATGAAAAGCTGCTCAAGAGCACTAATTATTAGAGAAATGCAAATCAAAACTACAATGAGGTATCACCTCACACCTGTTAGAATCAGCATCATCAGAAAATCTACAGACAACAAATTCTGGGGAGGGTGTGGACAAAAGGAGCCCTCCTCCACTATTGTTGGGAATGTAAATTGATACAGTCACTATGGAGAACAGTATGGAGTTTCCTTAAAAAACCTACAAATAGAAACCTTGACTTTCCCTAACCCTAACCATAGGCTGGAACGGAAACCTACCACCAACCGTGCACCTTATCTACGCGGTACACTAATCCTAATCCGTACGCTGGCACTAACCGGTGAGTCAACATGTACCCTGACACTAACACGTTTCCGTACCCTCAGCTGTGCCCCAAACCTTGCCGTTGCCTATCCTTAACCTTAGCCCGGAACAGAAACCTACCATCAGCCCTACACCTTACCCTAAGCCGTACCCTAATCCTAATCCATACGTCAACACGTACCCTGACCCTAACACGTTTCCGTACCCTCACCTCTGCCATAAACCTTGCCGTTCCCTTACCTTAACCCTAGCCCGGAACGGAAAACTACCACCAACCCTACACCTTACCTTACGCCATACCCTAATCCTAATTCGTATGCTGACACTAACCTGTGCATCAACACGTACCCTGACCCTAACACGTTTCGTACCCTCACCTGTGCCCTAAACTTTGCCAGTCCCTAAACATAACCCTAGACTGGAACGGAAACCTACCACCAACCCTACACCTTACTCTATGCGGTACCCTAATCCTCATGCGTACGCTCACACTAACCCGTGAGTCAACACGTACCCTGAACCTAACACAATTCCGTACCATCACCTGTGCCCTATACCTTGCAATTCGCTATCCCTAACCCTACACCGGAATGTAAACCTACCGCCATCCGTACACCTTACTGTACGCCGTACCCTAATCCTAATGCGTACGATGACACTATTCCATGCATCAACATGCACCATGAACCTAACACGTTTCTGTACCCTCACCTGTGCCCTAAGCCTTGCCGTTCACTAACCCTAACCCTAGCCCTGAACTGAAACCCACCACCAGCCCTACACCATACCCTATGCCTTACCCTACTCCTGGCCTGTATGCTGGCACTGACCCGTGCGTCAGCACGTAGCCTGCCTCACCCAAGTTTCCGTACCCTCACCTGTGCCCTTAGCCTTGCCGTTCCCTAACCCTAACCCTAGCCCAGAACGGAAACCCACCACCAGCCCTACACCTTACCCTACGCCGTACCCTACTCCTGGCCCATACGCTGGCACTGACCCATGCGTCAGCAGGTAGCCTGACCCTCCCACGTTTCCGTACCCTCACCTGTGCCCTAAAACTTGACGTTCCCTAACCCTAATCAAACCCCGGAATGGACACCCACCACCAGTCTTACACCTTACCCTATGCCGTACCCTACTCCTGGTCCACACCCTGGCACTGACCCGTGCTTCAGCATGTAGCCTGACCCTCCCACGTTTCCGTACCCTCACCTGTGCCCTAAGCCTTGCCGTTCCCTAACCCTAACCCTACACTTTACCCTACGCCATACCCTATTCCTGGGCCGTACGCTGGCACTGACACTTGCGTCAGCACGTAGCCTGACCCTCCCACGTTTCTGTACCCTCACCTGTGCCCTAAGCCTTGCCATTCCCTAACCCTAACCCTAGCCGGAAACGGAAACCCACCACCAGCCCTACACCTTACCCTACGCCGTACCCTACTCCTGGGCCGTACACTGGAACTGACCCTTGTGTAAGCACGTAGCCTGCCACTCCCATGTTTCCATACCCTCACCTGTGCCCTAAGCCTTGCCGATCCCTAACCCTAACCCTACCCTGGAACAGAAACCCACCACCAGCCCTACACCTTACCCTACGCCGTACCCTAATTCTGGCGCGTACGCTGGCACTGACCCGTGTGTCAGCACGTAGCGTGCCTCTCCCTCGTTTCAGTACCCTTACCTGTGCCCTAAGCCTTGCCGTTCCCTAACCCTAACCCGGAACAGAAACCCACCAACAGCCCTACACCTTACCCTACTCCGTACCCTAATCCTGGCCCGTACACTGGCACTGAAACGTGCGTCAGCACATAGCCTGACCCTCCCACGTTTCTGTACCCTCAGCTGTGCCCTAAGCCTTGCCGTTCCCTAACCCTAACCCTAGCGCGGAATGGAAACCCACAACTAGCCCTACACCATACTTTACTCCAGACCCGTACGCTGGCACTGACACGTTTGTCAGCACGTAGCCTGCCTCTCCCACGTGTCCCTATGCTCACCTGTTCCCTAAACCTTGCCGTTCCCTAACCCTAACCCTAGCCCGGAACGGAAACCCACCACCAGCCCTACACGTTACCCTATGATGTACCCTACTCCTGGCCCTTACGCTGGCACTGACACGTGCGTCAGCACACAGCCTGACCATCCCACGATCCTCCCAATACAGAAATGGGCAGAAGATCTCAAGAGACGTTTCTTCAAAGAAGACACAGAGATGGCCAAGGCGCACATGAGAAGCTGCTCAAGAGCACTAATTATTAGAGAAATGCAAATCAAAACTACAATGAGGTATCACCTCACACCTGTTAGAATCGGCATCATCAGAAAATCTACAAACAACAAATTCTGGGGAGGGTGTGGACAAAAGGAGCCCTCTTCCACTATTGGTGGGAATGTAAATTGATAGAGTCACTATGGAGAACACTATGGAGTTTCCTTAAAAAATCTAGAAATAGAATTACCATCTGATCCAGCAATTCCACTTCTGGGCATATACCCAAAGAAAACCATAAATTCAAAAGGCACATTCACCACAATGTTCATTGCAGCACTATTTACAATAGCCAGGTAATGGAAGCAAACTAAACGCCCAAAGACAGATGAATGGATAAAGATGGGGTACATATATAAAATGGAATATTACTCGGCCATAAAAAGGAATGAATCTGGGTCATTTGTAGAGACATCGATGGATCTAGAGACAGTCATACAGAATGAAGTAAGTCAGAAAGGGGAAAACAAATATTGTATATTAATGCATATATGTGGAACCTAAAAAATGGTACAGATGAACTGGTTTGCAGGGAAGAAATAGAGACACAGAGGTAGAGAACAAACGTATGGACACCAAGTGTGGGAAGCCATGGGGTGGTGGTGGTGGGACGAGTTGGGAGATTGAGATTGACCTGTATACATGTATATGCATAAAATACATAACTAATAATAATCCGCTGTATAAAAAAGTAAATAAAATTAAATTTCAAAATGTTAAAATATAAAATTTAAAAATAAAACAGAAAAAAGCTCTTCCCTTCACACAGATGTATTTATAGGAATAAATTATTTCCATGCTTATATCTATAAATACATAAAAGAGGAATAAAAGCTAACTTGAACCATAAACGAAGAAAAACCTGAACCGACCAGTTATACAGAGAAAAACACTATCAGGGCACTTGCTCCAACGGTAAACAATATTGAAATTGTTCAGAGGTGGGGAATCATCTCCCGTACAGCCAGCAACCCACACCCCACACAAGGAGCTTCCTCATTGCAAAGCGGGGGGACCGAGCCGAGGCATCTCTGAACAAAGGTGAGCTGAGCCCCAGGCCAGCTGTTGCTGAACTGTTCCCACCCTTCCCAGGTAAAACACCTGAATATGTACAAGGGCTTGAAAGACTAGAGGAAGGGCCGTGGAGCCACAACAGCGAGAGAACGCAGGCCAACTTGGTGCCTCCAGGCCAGCCAGGGTGGTCCTGGCCCAGGGCACTCTTCCGGAAGCTTTCCATTGTCCTGCCAGAGATACCCCACCTGTCCCGGCCCCCACTGATTTTTTCCTTCCTCACCTCTGTCCGGAGAGAAATTCCAGCGGGAGGTATGGGTGACACATCCTCTTCTTTACAGGTGGCAGCTTGGCAACTCCTGCAGAAAGGCCAGCAGAACTCCACTCACACCGGGCCACCAACAAAGCTGTGGCCCCTCACTCCCTCCCACCAGCACAGCCCCGAGACTGCTCACGGGGCAAAGAATATGGAGGCAGGCACAGCTTCAGGGGCTATTGCTGCCTGGAGCGCTGTTTATATTGACCTCAACCAGGCACACCTGGGGAGGGCCGGCCGGCAGGATAAGGCTGCCCACGTCAGCTAATCCACAACCCTCAGGGAATCACAGTGTTGAAAATGGACCTCGCTAAAGCAGAATAGAAGCCAAGGAAAAAAAGGACACAATGCCATTTGCAGCACCGTAGATGAGCCTAGAGGTTATCACATGACTTGTAGTAAGTCAGAAAGTGAAAGACACATATCGTATCATATCACTTATAGGTGTTACCTAAAAATGGATACCAGGGCAGATATTTCCACGGAGAAGGGCAATCACAGATTCATTAAACAAACTTATGGTTCACCAATGGAAAGGTGTGAGGATGGGTTTCATTACGATATTGGGGTTAACAGACATATACAAACACAGGTGACATATATAATCACCTAAGACCTACGGAATACAAAGAGAGGACTACTCAACATTCTGTCTTAACGTACATGGGCAAAGGATCCCAGGAAGAACAGACATCTGTATATGTGTCAAAGAACCACATCTTCCACACCTACAACAAGCCAAGCATTGTAATCAAACTTGCTGTAATAAAAAATAAAAAATTAAATTAAAAACACGAACAAGAAGTAGTGAGACAAACTTGAGGGGCTTTCTCCTGGCACATTCCATTCTAAATTCCAATCTAGAACAAGACTTCCATTGAGGCTCTGTTGCACTAATAACCTGATTTGAAAGAGAGAACTGCTGCCACCTTGTGGCCGTTTCACACAACAGCAGCTTTAATCCCAGCGCTAAAGGTCAGTTGATATTCAAAATCATTGCAGGCCTGTAAATGACACCTGCCCTGAAAACAAATCCTGGGGTCACATATCGACCAAAAAATTCAAAGGACGTCCATATTTCAAAACGACCGTTTCAAAAGCCATATTTTACGCACATTAGTGTTCTGCTTCTTTGTCTTTCTTTCTTTTTTGGTTAAAAACACGGGAATGGAAAAAGGCATCCCTCAGAAGGGGCGAAAATAGTTGCAAACGAATCAATGGACAAAGGTTTAATCTCCAATATATATAAACAGCTCCTGCAGCTTAATATTAAAAAAACAAACAACCCAATACAAACATGGGCAGAATATCTAAAGAGACGTTTCTTCAAAGAAGACACAGAGATGGCTAAGACGCACATGAAAAGCTGCTCAAGAGCACTAATTATTAGAGAAATGCAAATCAAAACTACAATGAGGTATCACCTCACACCTGTTAGAATCAGCATCATCAGAAAATCTACAGACAACAAATTCTGGGGAGGGTGTGGACAAAAGGAGCCCTCCTCCACTATTGTTGGGAATGTAAATTGATACAGTCACTATGGAGAACAGTATGGAGTTTCCTTAAAAAACCTACAAATAGAAACCTTGACTTTCCCTAACCCTAACCATAGGCTGGAACGGAAACCTACCACCAACCGTGCACCTTATCTACGCGGTACACTAATCCTAATCCGTACGCTGGCACTAACCGGTGAGTCAACATGTACCCTGACACTAACACGTTTCCGTACCCTCAGCTGTGCCCCAAACCTTGCCGTTGCCTATCCTTAACCTTAGCCCGGAACAGAAACCTACCATCAGCCCTACACCTTACCCTAAGCCGTACCCTAATCCTAATCCATACGTCAACACGTACCCTGACCCTAACACGTTTCCGTACCCTCACCTCTGCCATAAACCTTGCCGTTCCCTTACCTTAACCCTAGCCCGGAACGGAAAACTACCACCAACCCTACACCTTACCTTACGCCATACCCTAATCCTAATTCGTATGCTGACACTAACCTGTGCATCAACACGTACCCTGACCCTAACACGTTTCGTACCCTCACCTGTGCCCTAAACTTTGCCAGTCCCTAAACATAACCCTAGACTGGAACGGAAACCTACCACCAACCCTACACCTTACTCTATGCGGTACCCTAATCCTCATGCGTACGCTCACACTAACCCGTGAGTCAACACGTACCCTGAACCTAACACAATTCCGTACCATCACCTGTGCCCTATACCTTGCAATTCGCTATCCCTAACCCTACACCGGAATGTAAACCTACCGCCATCCGTACACCTTACTGTACGCCGTACCCTAATCCTAATGCGTACGATGACACTATTCCATGCATCAACATGCACCATGAACCTAACACGTTTCTGTACCCTCACCTGTGCCCTAAGCCTTGCCGTTCACTAACCCTAACCCTAGCCCTGAACTGAAACCCACCACCAGCCCTACACCATACCCTATGCCTTACCCTACTCCTGGCCTGTATGCTGGCACTGACCCGTGCGTCAGCACGTAGCCTGCCTCACCCAAGTTTCCGTACCCTCACCTGTGCCCTTAGCCTTGCCGTTCCCTAACCCTAACCCTAGCCCAGAACGGAAACCCACCACCAGCCCTACACCTTACCCTACGCCGTACCCTACTCCTGGCCCATACGCTGGCACTGACCCATGCGTCAGCAGGTAGCCTGACCCTCCCACGTTTCCGTACCCTCACCTGTGCCCTAAAACTTGACGTTCCCTAACCCTAATCAAACCCCGGAATGGACACCCACCACCAGTCTTACACCTTACCCTATGCCGTACCCTACTCCTGGTCCACACCCTGGCACTGACCCGTGCTTCAGCATGTAGCCTGACCCTCCCACGTTTCCGTACCCTCACCTGTGCCCTAAGCCTTGCCGTTCCCTAACCCTAACCCTACACTTTACCCTACGCCATACCCTATTCCTGGGCCGTACGCTGGCACTGACACTTGCGTCAGCACGTAGCCTGACCCTCCCACGTTTCTGTACCCTCACCTGTGCCCTAAGCCTTGCCATTCCCTAACCCTAACCCTAGCCGGAAACGGAAACCCACCACCAGCCCTACACCTTACCCTACGCCGTACCCTACTCCTGGGCCGTACACTGGAACTGACCCTTGTGTAAGCACGTAGCCTGCCACTCCCATGTTTCCATACCCTCACCTGTGCCCTAAGCCTTGCCGATCCCTAACCCTAACCCTACCCTGGAACAGAAACCCACCACCAGCCCTACACCTTACCCTACGCCGTACCCTAATTCTGGCGCGTACGCTGGCACTGACCCGTGTGTCAGCACGTAGCGTGCCTCTCCCTCGTTTCAGTACCCTTACCTGTGCCCTAAGCCTTGCCGTTCCCTAACCCTAACCCGGAACAGAAACCCACCAACAGCCCTACACCTTACCCTACTCCGTACCCTAATCCTGGCCCGTACACTGGCACTGAAACGTGCGTCAGCACATAGCCTGACCCTCCCACGTTTCTGTACCCTCAGCTGTGCCCTAAGCCTTGCCGTTCCCTAACCCTAACCCTAGCGCGGAATGGAAACCCACAACTAGCCCTACACCATACTTTACTCCAGACCCGTACGCTGGCACTGACACGTTTGTCAGCACGTAGCCTGCCTCTCCCACGTGTCCCTATGCTCACCTGTTCCCTAAACCTTGCCGTTCCCTAACCCTAACCCTAGCCCGGAACGGAAACCCACCACCAGCCCTACACGTTACCCTATGATGTACCCTACTCCTGGCCCTTACGCTGGCACTGACACGTGCGTCAGCACACAGCCTGACCATCCCACGATCCTCCCAATACAGAAATGGGCAGAAGATCTCAAGAGACGTTTCTTCAAAGAAGACACAGAGATGGCCAAGGCGCACATGAGAAGCTGCTCAAGAGCACTAATTATTAGAGAAATGCAAATCAAAACTACAATGAGGTATCACCTCACACCTGTTAGAATCGGCATCATCAGAAAATCTACAAACAACAAATTCTGGGGAGGGTGTGGACAAAAGGAGCCCTCTTCCACTATTGGTGGGAATGTAAATTGATAGAGTCACTATGGAGAACACTATGGAGTTTCCTTAAAAAATCTAGAAATAGAATTACCATCTGATCCAGCAATTCCACTTCTGGGCATATACCCAAAGAAAACCATAAATTCAAAAGGCACATTCACCACAATGTTCATTGCAGCACTATTTACAATAGCCAGGTAATGGAAGCAAACTAAACGCCCAAAGACAGATGAATGGATAAAGATGGGGTACATATATAAAATGGAATATTACTCGGCCATAAAAAGGAATGAATCTGGGTCATTTGTAGAGACATCGATGGATCTAGAGACAGTCATACAGAATGAAGTAAGTCAGAAAGGGGAAAACAAATATTGTATATTAATGCATATATGTGGAACCTAAAAAATGGTACAGATGAACTGGTTTGCAGGGAAGAAATAGAGACACAGAGGTAGAGAACAAACGTATGGACACCAAGTGTGGGAAGCCATGGGGTGGTGGTGGTGGGACGAGTTGGGAGATTGAGATTGACCTGTATACATGTATATGCATAAAATACATAACTAATAATAATCCGCTGTATAAAAAAGTAAATAAAATTAAATTTCAAAATGTTAAAATATAAAATTTAAAAATAAAACAGAAAAAAGCTCTTCCCTTCACACAGATGTATTTATAGGAATAAATTATTTCCATGCTTATATCTATAAATACATAAAAGAGGAATAAAAGCTAACTTGAACCATAAACGAAGAAAAACCTGAACCGACCAGTTATACAGAGAAAAACACTATCAGGGCACTTGCTCCAACGGTAAACAATATTGAAATTGTTCAGAGGTGGGGAATCATCTCCCGTACAGCCAGCAACCCACACCCCACACAAGGAGCTTCCTCATTGCAAAGCGGGGGGACCGAGCCGAGGCATCTCTGAACAAAGGTGAGCTGAGCCCCAGGCCAGCTGTTGCTGAACTGTTCCCACCCTTCCCAGGTAAAACACCTGAATATGTACAAGGGCTTGAAAGACTAGAGGAAGGGCCGTGGAGCCACAACAGCGAGAGAACGCAGGCCAACTTGGTGCCTCCAGGCCAGCCAGGGTGGTCCTGGCCCAGGGCACTCTTCCGGAAGCTTTCCATTGTCCTGCCAGAGATACCCCACCTGTCCCGGCCCCCACTGATTTTTTCCTTCCTCACCTCTGTCCGGAGAGAAATTCCAGCGGGAGGTATGGGTGACACATCCTCTTCTTTACAGGTGGCAGCTTGGCAACTCCTGCAGAAAGGCCAGCAGAACTCCACTCACACCGGGCCACCAACAAAGCTGTGGCCCCTCACTCCCTCCCACCAGCACAGCCCCGAGACTGCTCACGGGGCAAAGAATATGGAGGCAGGCACAGCTTCAGGGGCTATTGCTGCCTGGAGCGCTGTTTATATTGACCTCAACCAGGCACACCTGGGGAGGGCCGGCCGGCAGGATAAGGCTGCCCACGTCAGCTAATCCACAACCCTCAGGGAATCACAGTGTTGAAAATGGACCTCGCTAAAGCAGAATAGAAGCCAAGGAAAAAAAGGACACAATGCCATTTGCAGCACCGTAGATGAGCCTAGAGGTTATCACATGACTTGTAGTAAGTCAGAAAGTGAAAGACACATATCGTATCATATCACTTATAGGTGTTACCTAAAAATGGATACCAGGGCAGATATTTCCACGGAGAAGGGCAATCACAGATTCATTAAACAAACTTATGGTTCACCAATGGAAAGGTGTGAGGATGGGTTTCATTACGATATTGGGGTTAACAGACATATACAAACACAGGTGACATATATAATCACCTAAGACCTACGGAATACAAAGAGAGGACTACTCAACATTCTGTCTTAACGTACATGGGCAAAGGATCCCAGGAAGAACAGACATCTGTATATGTGTAAAAGAACCACATCTTCCACACCTACAACAAGCCAAGCATTGTAATCAAACTTGCTGTAATAAAAAATAAAAAATTAAATTAAAAACACGAACAAGAAGTAGTGAGACAAACTTGAGGGGCTTTCTCCTGGCACATTCCATTCTAAATTCCAATCTAGAACAAGACTTCCATTGAGGCTCTGTTGCACTAATAACCTGATTTGAAAGAGAGAACTGCTGCCACCTTGTGGCCGTTTCACACAACAGCAGCTTTAATCCCAGCGCTAAAGGTCAGTTGATATTCAAAATCATTGCAGGCCTGTAAATGACACCTGCCCTGAAAACAAATCCTGGGGTCACATATCGACCAAAAAATTCAAAGGACGTCCATATTTCAAAACGACCGTTTCAAAAGCCATATTTTACGCACATTAGTGTTCTGCTTCTTTGTCTTTCTTTCTTTTTTGGTTAAAAACACGGGAATGGAAAAAGGCATCCCTCAGAAGGGGCGAAAATAGTTGCAAACGAATCAATGGACAAAGGTTTAATCTCCAATATATATAAACAGCTCCTGCAGCTTAATATTAAAAAAACAAACAACCCAATACAAACATGGGCAGAATATCTAAAGAGACGTTTCTTCAAAGAAGACACAGAGATGGCTAAGACGCACATGAAAAGCTGCTCAAGAGCACTAATTATTAGAGAAATGCAAATCAAAACTACAATGAGGTATCACCTCACACCTGTTAGAATCAGCATCATCAGAAAATCTACAGACAACAAATTCTGGGGAGGGTGTGGACAAAAGGAGCCCTCCTCCACTATTGTTGGGAATGTAAATTGATACAGTCACTATGGAGAACAGTATGGAGTTTCCTTAAAAAACCTACAAATAGAAACCTTGACTTTCCCTAACCCTAACCATAGGCTGGAACGGAAACCTACCACCAACCGTGCACCTTATCTACGCGGTACACTAATCCTAATCCGTACGCTGGCACTAACCGGTGAGTCAACATGTACCCTGACACTAACACGTTTCCGTACCCTCAGCTGTGCCCCAAACCTTGCCGTTGCCTATCCTTAACCTTAGCCCGGAACAGAAACCTACCATCAGCCCTACACCTTACCCTAAGCCGTACCCTAATCCTAATCCATACGTCAACACGTACCCTGACCCTAACACGTTTCCGTACCCTCACCTCTGCCATAAACCTTGCCGTTCCCTTACCTTAACCCTAGCCCGGAACGGAAAACTACCACCAACCCTACACCTTACCTTACGCCATACCCTAATCCTAATTCGTATGCTGACACTAACCTGTGCATCAACACGTACCCTGACCCTAACACGTTTCGTACCCTCACCTGTGCCCTAAACTTTGCCAGTCCCTAAACATAACCCTAGACTGGAACGGAAACCTACCACCAACCCTACACCTTACTCTATGCGGTACCCTAATCCTCATGCGTACGCTCACACTAACCCGTGAGTCAACACGTACCCTGAACCTAACACAATTCCGTACCATCACCTGTGCCCTATACCTTGCAATTCGCTATCCCTAACCCTACACCGGAATGTAAACCTACCGCCATCCGTACACCTTACTGTACGCCGTACCCTAATCCTAATGCGTACGATGACACTATTCCATGCATCAACATGCACCATGAACCTAACACGTTTCTGTACCCTCACCTGTGCCCTAAGCCTTGCCGTTCACTAACCCTAACCCTAGCCCTGAACTGAAACCCACCACCAGCCCTACACCATACCCTATGCCTTACCCTACTCCTGGCCTGTATGCTGGCACTGACCCGTGCGTCAGCACGTAGCCTGCCTCACCCAAGTTTCCGTACCCTCACCTGTGCCCTTAGCCTTGCCGTTCCCTAACCCTAACCCTAGCCCAGAACGGAAACCCACCACCAGCCCTACACCTTACCCTACGCCGTACCCTACTCCTGGCCCATACGCTGGCACTGACCCATGCGTCAGCAGGTAGCCTGACCCTCCCACGTTTCCGTACCCTCACCTGTGCCCTAAAACTTGACGTTCCCTAACCCTAATCAAACCCCGGAATGGACACCCACCACCAGTCTTACACCTTACCCTATGCCGTACCCTACTCCTGGTCCACACCCTGGCACTGACCCGTGCTTCAGCATGTAGCCTGACCCTCCCACGTTTCCGTACCCTCACCTGTGCCCTAAGCCTTGCCGTTCCCTAACCCTAACCCTACACTTTACCCTACGCCATACCCTATTCCTGGGCCGTACGCTGGCACTGACACTTGCGTCAGCACGTAGCCTGACCCTCCCACGTTTCTGTACCCTCACCTGTGCCCTAAGCCTTGCCATTCCCTAACCCTAACCCTAGCCGGAAACGGAAACCCACCACCAGCCCTACACCTTACCCTACGCCGTACCCTACTCCTGGGCCGTACACTGGAACTGACCCTTGTGTAAGCACGTAGCCTGCCACTCCCATGTTTCCATACCCTCACCTGTGCCCTAAGCCTTGCCGATCCCTAACCCTAACCCTACCCTGGAACAGAAACCCACCACCAGCCCTACACCTTACCCTACGCCGTACCCTAATTCTGGCGCGTACGCTGGCACTGACCCGTGTGTCAGCACGTAGCGTGCCTCTCCCTCGTTTCAGTACCCTTACCTGTGCCCTAAGCCTTGCCGTTCCCTAACCCTAACCCGGAACAGAAACCCACCAACAGCCCTACACCTTACCCTACTCCGTACCCTAATCCTGGCCCGTACACTGGCACTGAAACGTGCGTCAGCACATAGCCTGACCCTCCCACGTTTCTGTACCCTCAGCTGTGCCCTAAGCCTTGCCGTTCCCTAACCCTAACCCTAGCGCGGAATGGAAACCCACAACTAGCCCTACACCATACTTTACTCCAGACCCGTACGCTGGCACTGACACGTTTGTCAGCACGTAGCCTGCCTCTCCCACGTGTCCCTATGCTCACCTGTTCCCTAAACCTTGCCGTTCCCTAACCCTAACCCTAGCCCGGAACGGAAACCCACCACCAGCCCTACACGTTACCCTATGATGTACCCTACTCCTGGCCCTTACGCTGGCACTGACACGTGCGTCAGCACACAGCCTGACCATCCCACGATCCTCCCAATACAGAAATGGGCAGAAGATCCCAAGAGACGTTTCTTCAAAGAAGACATAGAGATGGCCAAGGCGCACATGAGAAGCTGCTCAAGAGCACTAATTATTAGAGAAATGCAAATCAAAACTACAATGAGGTATCACCTCACACCTGTTAGAATCGGCATCATCAGAAAATCTACAAACAACAAATTCTGGGGAGGGTGTGGACAAAAGGAGCCCTCTTCCACTATTGGTGGGAATGTAAATTGATAGAGTCACTATGGAGAACACTATGGAGTTTCCTTAAAAAATCTAGAAATAGAATTACCATCTGATCCAGCAATTCCACTTCTGGGCATATACCCAAAGAAAACCATAAATCAAAAAGGCACATTCACCACAATGTTCATTGCAGCACTATTTACAATAGCCAGGTAATGGAAGCAAACTAAACGCCCAAAGACAGATGAATGGATAAAGATGGGGTACATATATAAAATGGAATATTACTCGGCCATAAAAAGGAATGAATCTGGGTCATTTGTAGAGACATCGATGGATCTAGAGACAGTCATACAGAATGAAGTAAGTCAGAAAGGGGAAAACAAATATTGTATATTAATGCATATATGTGGAACCTAAAAAATGGTACAGATGAACTGGTTTGCAGGGAAGAAATAGAGACACAGAGGTAGAGAACAAACGTATGGACACCAAGTGTGGGAAGCCATGGGGTGGTGGTGGTGGGACGAGTTGGGAGATTGAGATTGACCTGTATACATGTATATGCATAAAATACATAACTAATAATAATCCGCTGTATAAAAAAGTAAATAAAATTAAATTTCAAAATGTTAAAATATAAAATTTAAAAATAAAACAGAAAAAAGCTCTTCCCTTCACACAGATGTATTTATAGGAATAAATTATTTCCATGCTTATATCTATAAATACATAAAAGAGGAATAAAAGCTAACTTGAACCATAAACGAAGAAAAACCTGAACCGACCAGTTATACAGAGAAAAACACTATCAGGGCACTTGCTCCAACGGTAAACAATATTGAAATTGTTCAGAGGTGGGGAATCATCTCCCGTACAGCCAGCAACCCACACCCCACACAAGGAGCTTCCTCATTGCAAAGCGGGGGGACCGAGCCGAGGCATCTCTGAACAAAGGTGAGCTGAGCCCCAGGCCAGCTGTTGCTGAACTGTTCCCACCCTTCCCAGGTAAAACACCTGAATATGTACAAGGGCTTGAAAGACTAGAGGAAGGGCCGTGGAGCCACAACAGCGAGAGAACGCAGGCCAACTTGGTGCCTCCAGGCCAGCCAGGGTGGTCCTGGCCCAGGGCACTCTTCCGGAAGCTTTCCATTGTCCTGCCAGAGATACCCCACCTGTCCCGGCCCCCACTGATTTTTTCCTTCCTCACCTCTGTCCGGAGAGAAATTCCAGCGGGAGGTATGGGTGACACATCCTCTTCTTTACAGGTGGCAGCTTGGCAACTCCTGCAGAAAGGCCAGCAGAACTCCACTCACACCGGGCCACCAACAAAGCTGTGGCCCCTCACTCCCTCCCACCAGCACAGCCCCGAGACTGCTCACGGGGCAAAGAATATGGAGGCAGGCACAGCTTCAGGGGCTATTGCTGCCTGGAGCGCTGTTTATATTGACCTCAACCAGGCACACCTGGGGAGGGCCGGCCGGCAGGATAAGGCTGCCCACGTCAGCTAATCCACAACCCTCAGGGAATCACAGTGTTGAAAATGGACCTCGCTAAAGCAGAATAGAAGCCAAGGAAAAAAAGGACACAATGCCATTTGCAGCACCGTAGATGAGCCTAGAGGTTATCACATGACTTGTAGTAAGTCAGAAAGTGAAAGACACATATCGTATCATATCACTTATAGGTGTTACCTAAAAATGGATACCAGGGCAGATATTTCCACGGAGAAGGGCAATCACAGATTCATTAAACAAACTTATGGTTCACCAATGGAAAGGTGTGAGGATGGGTTTCATTACGATATTGGGGTTAACAGACATATACAAACACAGGTGACATATATAATCACCTAAGACCTACGGAATACAAAGAGAGGACTACTCAACATTCTGTCTTAACGTACATGGGCAAAGGATCCCAGGAAGAACAGACATCTGTATATGTGTAAAAGAACCACATCTTCCACACCTACAACAAGCCAAGCATTGTAATCAAACTTGCTGTAATAAAAAATAAAAAATTAAATTAAAAACACGAACAAGAAGTAGTGAGACAAACTTGAGGGGCTTTCTCCTGGCACATTCCATTCTAAATTCCAATCTAGAACAAGACTTCCATTGAGGCTCTGTTGCACTAATAACCTGATTTGAAAGAGAGAACTGCTGCCACCTTGTGGCCGTTTCACACAACAGCAGCTTTAATCCCAGCGCTAAAGGTCAGTTGATATTCAAAATCATTGCAGGCCTGTAAATGACACCTGCCCTGAAAACAAATCCTGGGGTCACATATCGACCAAAAAATTCAAAGGACGTCCATATTTCAAAACGACCGTTTCAAAAGCCATATTTTACGCACATTAGTGTTCTGCTTCTTTGTCTTTCTTTCTTTTTTGGTTAAAAACACGGGAATGGAAAAAGGCATCCCTCAGAAGGGGCGAAAATAGTTGCAAACGAATCAATGGACAAAGGTTTAATCTCCAATATATATAAACAGCTCCTGCAGCTTAATATTAAAAAAACAAACAACCCAATACAAACATGGGCAGAATATCTAAAGAGACGTTTCTTCAAAGAAGACACAGAGATGGCTAAGACGCACATGAAAAGCTGCTCAAGAGCACTAATTATTAGAGAAATGCAAATCAAAACTACAATGAGGTATCACCTCACACCTGTTAGAATCAGCATCATCAGAAAATCTACAGACAACAAATTCTGGGGAGGGTGTGGACAAAAGGAGCCCTCCTCCACTATTGTTGGGAATGTAAATTGATACAGTCACTATGGAGAACAGTATGGAGTTTCCTTAAAAAACCTACAAATAGAAACCTTGACTTTCCCTAACCCTAACCATAGGCTGGAACGGAAACCTACCACCAACCGTGCACCTTATCTACGCGGTACACTAATCCTAATCCGTACGCTGGCACTAACCGGTGAGTCAACATGTACCCTGACACTAACACGTTTCCGTACCCTCAGCTGTGCCCCAAACCTTGCCGTTGCCTATCCTTAACCTTAGCCCGGAACAGAAACCTACCATCAGCCCTACACCTTACCCTAAGCCGTACCCTAATCCTAATCCATACGTCAACACGTACCCTGACCCTAACACGTTTCCGTACCCTCACCTCTGCCATAAACCTTGCCGTTCCCTTACCTTAACCCTAGCCCGGAACGGAAAACTACCACCAACCCTACACCTTACCTTACGCCATACCCTAATCCTAATTCGTATGCTGACACTAACCTGTGCATCAACACGTACCCTGACCCTAACACGTTTCGTACCCTCACCTGTGCCCTAAACTTTGCCAGTCCCTAAACATAACCCTAGACTGGAACGGAAACCTACCACCAACCCTACACCTTACTCTATGCGGTACCCTAATCCTCATGCGTACGCTCACACTAACCCGTGAGTCAACACGTACCCTGAACCTAACACAATTCCGTACCATCACCTGTGCCCTATACCTTGCAATTCGCTATCCCTAACCCTACACCGGAATGTAAACCTACCGCCATCCGTACACCTTACTGTACGCCGTACCCTAATCCTAATGCGTACGATGACACTATTCCATGCATCAACATGCACCATGAACCTAACACGTTTCTGTACCCTCACCTGTGCCCTAAGCCTTGCCGTTCACTAACCCTAACCCTAGCCCTGAACTGAAACCCACCACCAGCCCTACACCATACCCTATGCCTTACCCTACTCCTGGCCTGTATGCTGGCACTGACCCGTGCGTCAGCACGTAGCCTGCCTCACCCAAGTTTCCGTACCCTCACCTGTGCCCTTAGCCTTGCCGTTCCCTAACCCTAACCCTAGCCCAGAACGGAAACCCACCACCAGCCCTACACCTTACCCTACGCCGTACCCTACTCCTGGCCCATACGCTGGCACTGACCCATGCGTCAGCAGGTAGCCTGACCCTCCCACGTTTCCGTACCCTCACCTGTGCCCTAAAACTTGACGTTCCCTAACCCTAATCAAACCCCGGAATGGACACCCACCACCAGTCTTACACCTTACCCTATGCCGTACCCTACTCCTGGTCCACACCCTGGCACTGACCCGTGCTTCAGCATGTAGCCTGACCCTCCCACGTTTCCGTACCCTCACCTGTGCCCTAAGCCTTGCCGTTCCCTAACCCTAACCCTACACTTTACCCTACGCCATACCCTATTCCTGGGCCGTACGCTGGCACTGACACTTGCGTCAGCACGTAGCCTGACCCTCCCACGTTTCTGTACCCTCACCTGTGCCCTAAGCCTTGCCATTCCCTAACCCTAACCCTAGCCGGAAACGGAAACCCACCACCAGCCCTACACCTTACCCTACGCCGTACCCTACTCCTGGGCCGTACACTGGAACTGACCCTTGTGTAAGCACGTAGCCTGCCACTCCCATGTTTCCATACCCTCACCTGTGCCCTAAGCCTTGCCGATCCCTAACCCTAACCCTACCCTGGAACAGAAACCCACCACCAGCCCTACACCTTACCCTACGCCGTACCCTAATTCTGGCGCGTACGCTGGCACTGACCCGTGTGTCAGCACGTAGCGTGCCTCTCCCTCGTTTCAGTACCCTTACCTGTGCCCTAAGCCTTGCCGTTCCCTAACCCTAACCCGGAACAGAAACCCACCAACAGCCCTACACCTTACCCTACTCCGTACCCTAATCCTGGCCCGTACACTGGCACTGAAACGTGCGTCAGCACATAGCCTGACCCTCCCACGTTTCTGTACCCTCAGCTGTGCCCTAAGCCTTGCCGTTCCCTAACCCTAACCCTAGCGCGGAATGGAAACCCACAACTAGCCCTACACCATACTTTACTCCAGACCCGTACGCTGGCACTGACACGTTTGTCAGCACGTAGCCTGCCTCTCCCACGTGTCCCTATGCTCACCTGTTCCCTAAACCTTGCCGTTCCCTAACCCTAACCCTAGCCCGGAACGGAAACCCACCACCAGCCCTACACGTTACCCTATGATGTACCCTACTCCTGGCCCTTACGCTGGCACTGACACGTGCGTCAGCACACAGCCTGACCATCCCACGATCCTCCCAATACAGAAATGGGCAGAAGATCTCAAGAGACGTTTCTTCAAAGAAGACACAGAGATGGCCAAGGCGCACATGAGAAGCTGCTCAAGAGCACTAATTATTAGAGAAATGCAAATCAAAACTACAATGAGGTATCACCTCACACCTGTTAGAATCGGCATCATCAGAAAATCTACAAACAACAAATTCTGGGGAGGGTGTGGACAAAAGGAGCCCTCTTCCACTATTGGTGGGAATGTAAATTGATAGAGTCACTATGGAGAACACTATGGAGTTTCCTTAAAAAATCTAGAAATAGAATTACCATCTGATCCAGCAATTCCACTTCTGGGCATATACCCAAAGAAAACCATAAATTCAAAAGGCACATTCACCACAATGTTCATTGCAGCACTATTTACAATAGCCAGGTAATGGAAGCAAACTAAACGCCCAAAGACAGATGAATGGATAAAGATGGGGTACATATATAAAATGGAATATTACTCGGCCATAAAAAGGAATGAATCTGGGTCATTTGTAGAGACATCGATGGATCTAGAGACAGTCATACAGAATGAAGTAAGTCAGAAAGGGGAAAACAAATATTGTATATTAATGCATATATGTGGAACCTAAAAAATGGTACAGATGAACTGGTTTGCAGGGAAGAAATAGAGACACAGAGGTAGAGAACAAACGTATGGACACCAAGTGTGGGAAGCCATGGGGTGGTGGTGGTGGGACGAGTTGGGAGATTGAGATTGACCTGTATACATGTATATGCATAAAATACATAACTAATAATAATCCGCTGTATAAAAAAGTAAATAAAATTAAATTTCAAAATGTTAAAATATAAAATTTAAAAATAAAACAGAAAAAAGCTCTTCCCTTCACACAGATGTATTTATAGGAATAAATTATTTCCATGCTTATATCTATAAATACATAAAAGAGGAATAAAAGCTAACTTGAACCATAAACGAAGAAAAACCTGAACCGACCAGTTATACAGAGAAAAACACTATCAGGGCACTTGCTCCAACGGTAAACAATATTGAAATTGTTCAGAGGTGGGGAATCATCTCCCGTACAGCCAGCAACCCACACCCCACACAAGGAGCTTCCTCATTGCAAAGCGGGGGGACCGAGCCGAGGCATCTCTGAACAAAGGTGAGCTGAGCCCCAGGCCAGCTGTTGCTGAACTGTTCCCACCCTTCCCAGGTAAAACACCTGAATATGTACAAGGGCTTGAAAGACTAGAGGAAGGGCCGTGGAGCCACAACAGCGAGAGAACGCAGGCCAACTTGGTGCCTCCAGGCCAGCCAGGGTGGTCCTGGCCCAGGGCACTCTTCCGGAAGCTTTCCATTGTCCTGCCAGAGATACCCCACCTGTCCCGGCCCCCACTGATTTTTTCCTTCCTCACCTCTGTCCGGAGAGAAATTCCAGCGGGAGGTATGGGTGACACATCCTCTTCTTTACAGGTGGCAGCTTGGCAACTCCTGCAGAAAGGCCAGCAGAACTCCACTCACACCGGGCCACCAACAAAGCTGTGGCCCCTCACTCCCTCCCACCAGCACAGCCCCGAGACTGCTCACGGGGCAAAGAATATGGAGGCAGGCACAGCTTCAGGGGCTATTGCTGCCTGGAGCGCTGTTTATATTGACCTCAACCAGGCACACCTGGGGAGGGCCGGCCGGCAGGATAAGGCTGCCCACGTCAGCTAATCCACAACCCTCAGGGAATCACAGTGTTGAAAATGGACCTCGCTAAAGCAGAATAGAAGCCAAGGAAAAAAAGGACACAATGCCATTTGCAGCACCGTAGATGAGCCTAGAGGTTATCACATGACTTGTAGTAAGTCAGAAAGTGAAAGACACATATCGTATCATATCACTTATAGGTGTTACCTAAAAATGGATACCAGGGCAGATATTTCCACGGAGAAGGGCAATCACAGATTCATTAAACAAACTTATGGTTCACCAATGGAAAGGTGTGAGGATGGGTTTCATTACGATATTGGGGTTAACAGACATATACAAACACAGGTGACATATATAATCACCTAAGACCTACGGAATACAAAGAGAGGACTACTCAACATTCTGTCTTAACGTACATGGGCAAAGGATCCCAGGAAGAACAGACATCTGTATATGTGTCAAAGAACCACATCTTCCACACCTACAACAAGCCAAGCATTGTAATCAAACTTGCTGTAATAAAAAATAAAAAATTAAATTAAAAACACGAACAAGAAGTAGTGAGACAAACTTGAGGGGCTTTCTCCTGGCACATTCCATTCTAAATTCCAATCTAGAACAAGACTTCCATTGAGGCTCTGTTGCACTAATAACCTGATTTGAAAGAGAGAACTGCTGCCACCTTGTGGCCGTTTCACACAACAGCAGCTTTAATCCCAGCGCTAAAGGTCAGTTGATATTCAAAATCATTGCAGGCCTGTAAATGACACCTGCCCTGAAAACAAATCCTGGGGTCACATATCGACCAAAAAATTCAAAGGACGTCCATATTTCAAAACGACCGTTTCAAAAGCCATATTTTACGCACATTAGTGTTCTGCTTCTTTGTCTTTCTTTCTTTTTTGGTTAAAAACACGGGAATGGAAAAAGGCATCCCTCAGAAGGGGCGAAAATAGTTGCAAACGAATCAATGGACAAAGGTTTAATCTCCAATATATATAAACAGCTCCTGCAGCTTAATATTAAAAAAACAAACAACCCAATACAAACATGGGCAGAATATCTAAAGAGACGTTTCTTCAAAGAAGACACAGAGATGGCTAAGACGCACATGAAAAGCTGCTCAAGAGCACTAATTATTAGAGAAATGCAAATCAAAACTACAATGAGGTATCACCTCACACCTGTTAGAATCAGCATCATCAGAAAATCTACAGACAACAAATTCTGGGGAGGGTGTGGACAAAAGGAGCCCTCCTCCACTATTGTTGGGAATGTAAATTGATACAGTCACTATGGAGAACAGTATGGAGTTTCCTTAAAAAACCTACAAATAGAAACCTTGACTTTCCCTAACCCTAACCATAGGCTGGAACGGAAACCTACCACCAACCGTGCACCTTATCTACGCGGTACACTAATCCTAATCCGTACGCTGGCACTAACCGGTGAGTCAACATGTACCCTGACACTAACACGTTTCCGTACCCTCAGCTGTGCCCCAAACCTTGCCGTTGCCTATCCTTAACCTTAGCCCGGAACAGAAACCTACCATCAGCCCTACACCTTACCCTAAGCCGTACCCTAATCCTAATCCATACGTCAACACGTACCCTGACCCTAACACGTTTCCGTACCCTCACCTCTGCCATAAACCTTGCCGTTCCCTTACCTTAACCCTAGCCCGGAACGGAAAACTACCACCAACCCTACACCTTACCTTACGCCATACCCTAATCCTAATTCGTATGCTGACACTAACCTGTGCATCAACACGTACCCTGACCCTAACACGTTTCGTACCCTCACCTGTGCCCTAAACTTTGCCAGTCCCTAAACATAACCCTAGACTGGAACGGAAACCTACCACCAACCCTACACCTTACTCTATGCGGTACCCTAATCCTCATGCGTACGCTCACACTAACCCGTGAGTCAACACGTACCCTGAACCTAACACAATTCCGTACCATCACCTGTGCCCTATACCTTGCAATTCGCTATCCCTAACCCTACACCGGAATGTAAACCTACCGCCATCCGTACACCTTACTGTACGCCGTACCCTAATCCTAATGCGTACGATGACACTATTCCATGCATCAACATGCACCATGAACCTAACACGTTTCTGTACCCTCACCTGTGCCCTAAGCCTTGCCGTTCACTAACCCTAACCCTAGCCCTGAACTGAAACCCACCACCAGCCCTACACCATACCCTATGCCTTACCCTACTCCTGGCCTGTATGCTGGCACTGACCCGTGCGTCAGCACGTAGCCTGCCTCACCCAAGTTTCCGTACCCTCACCTGTGCCCTTAGCCTTGCCGTTCCCTAACCCTAACCCTAGCCCAGAACGGAAACCCACCACCAGCCCTACACCTTACCCTACGCCGTACCCTACTCCTGGCCCATACGCTGGCACTGACCCATGCGTCAGCAGGTAGCCTGACCCTCCCACGTTTCCGTACCCTCACCTGTGCCCTAAAACTTGACGTTCCCTAACCCTAATCAAACCCCGGAATGGACACCCACCACCAGTCTTACACCTTACCCTATGCCGTACCCTACTCCTGGTCCACACCCTGGCACTGACCCGTGCTTCAGCATGTAGCCTGACCCTCCCACGTTTCCGTACCCTCACCTGTGCCCTAAGCCTTGCCGTTCCCTAACCCTAACCCTACACTTTACCCTACGCCATACCCTATTCCTGGGCCGTACGCTGGCACTGACACTTGCGTCAGCACGTAGCCTGACCCTCCCACGTTTCTGTACCCTCACCTGTGCCCTAAGCCTTGCCATTCCCTAACCCTAACCCTAGCCGGAAACGGAAACCCACCACCAGCCCTACACCTTACCCTACGCCGTACCCTACTCCTGGGCCGTACACTGGAACTGACCCTTGTGTAAGCACGTAGCCTGCCACTCCCATGTTTCCATACCCTCACCTGTGCCCTAAGCCTTGCCGATCCCTAACCCTAACCCTACCCTGGAACAGAAACCCACCACCAGCCCTACACCTTACCCTACGCCGTACCCTAATTCTGGCGCGTACGCTGGCACTGACCCGTGTGTCAGCACGTAGCGTGCCTCTCCCTCGTTTCAGTACCCTTACCTGTGCCCTAAGCCTTGCCGTTCCCTAACCCTAACCCGGAACAGAAACCCACCAACAGCCCTACACCTTACCCTACTCCGTACCCTAATCCTGGCCCGTACACTGGCACTGAAACGTGCGTCAGCACATAGCCTGACCCTCCCACGTTTCTGTACCCTCAGCTGTGCCCTAAGCCTTGCCGTTCCCTAACCCTAACCCTAGCGCGGAATGGAAACCCACAACTAGCCCTACACCATACTTTACTCCAGACCCGTACGCTGGCACTGACACGTTTGTCAGCACGTAGCCTGCCTCTCCCACGTGTCCCTATGCTCACCTGTTCCCTAAACCTTGCCGTTCCCTAACCCTAACCCTAGCCCGGAACGGAAACCCACCACCAGCCCTACACGTTACCCTATGATGTACCCTACTCCTGGCCCTTACGCTGGCACTGACACGTGCGTCAGCACACAGCCTGACCATCCCACGATCCTCCCAATACAGAAATGGGCAGAAGATCTCAAGAGACGTTTCTTCAAAGAAGACACAGAGATGGCCAAGGCGCACATGAGAAGCTGCTCAAGAGCACTAATTATTAGAGAAATGCAAATCAAAACTACAATGAGGTATCACCTCACACCTGTTAGAATCGGCATCATCAGAAAATCTACAAACAACAAATTCTGGGGAGGGTGTGGACAAAAGGAGCCCTCTTCCACTATTGGTGGGAATGTAAATTGATAGAGTCACTATGGAGAACACTATGGAGTTTCCTTAAAAAATCTAGAAATAGAATTACCATCTGATCCAGCAATTCCACTTCTGGGCATATACCCAAAGAAAACCATAAATTCAAAAGGCACATTCACCACAATGTTCATTGCAGCACTATTTACAATAGCCAGGTAATGGAAGCAAACTAAACGCCCAAAGACAGATGAATGGATAAAGATGGGGTACATATATAAAATGGAATATTACTCGGCCATAAAAAGGAATGAATCTGGGTCATTTGTAGAGACATCGATGGATCTAGAGACAGTCATACAGAATGAAGTAAGTCAGAAAGGGGAAAACAAATATTGTATATTAATGCATATATGTGGAACCTAAAAAATGGTACAGATGAACTGGTTTGCAGGGAAGAAATAGAGACACAGAGGTAGAGAACAAACGTATGGACACCAAGTGTGGGAAGCCATGGGGTGGTGGTGGTGGGACGAGTTGGGAGATTGAGATTGACCTGTATACATGTATATGCATAAAATACATAACTAATAATAATCCGCTGTATAAAAAAGTAAATAAAATTAAATTTCAAAATGTTAAAATATAAAATTTAAAAATAAAACAGAAAAAAGCTCTTCCCTTCACACAGATGTATTTATAGGAATAAATTATTTCCATGCTTATATCTATAAATACATAAAAGAGGAATAAAAGCTAACTTGAACCATAAACGAAGAAAAACCTGAACCGACCAGTTATACAGAGAAAAACACTATCAGGGCACTTGCTCCAACGGTAAACAATATTGAAATTGTTCAGAGGTGGGGAATCATCTCCCGTACAGCCAGCAACCCACACCCCACACAAGGAGCTTCCTCATTGCAAAGCGGGGGGACCGAGCCGAGGCATCTCTGAACAAAGGTGAGCTGAGCCCCAGGCCAGCTGTTGCTGAACTGTTCCCACCCTTCCCAGGTAAAACACCTGAATATGTACAAGGGCTTGAAAGACTAGAGGAAGGGCCGTGGAGCCACAACAGCGAGAGAACGCAGGCCAACTTGGTGCCTCCAGGCCAGCCAGGGTGGTCCTGGCCCAGGGCACTCTTCCGGAAGCTTTCCATTGTCCTGCCAGAGATACCCCACCTGTCCCGGCCCCCACTGATTTTTTCCTTCCTCACCTCTGTCCGGAGAGAAATTCCAGCGGGAGGTATGGGTGACACATCCTCTTCTTTACAGGTGGCAGCTTGGCAACTCCTGCAGAAAGGCCAGCAGAACTCCACTCACACCGGGCCACCAACAAAGCTGTGGCCCCTCACTCCCTCCCACCAGCACAGCCCCGAGACTGCTCACGGGGCAAAGAATATGGAGGCAGGCACAGCTTCAGGGGCTATTGCTGCCTGGAGCGCTGTTTATATTGACCTCAACCAGGCACACCTGGGGAGGGCCGGCCGGCAGGATAAGGCTGCCCACGTCAGCTAATCCACAACCCTCAGGGAATCACAGTGTTGAAAATGGACCTCGCTAAAGCAGAATAGAAGCCAAGGAAAAAAAGGACACAATGCCATTTGCAGCACCGTAGATGAGCCTAGAGGTTATCACATGACTTGTAGTAAGTCAGAAAGTGAAAGACACATATCGTATCATATCACTTATAGGTGTTACCTAAAAATGGATACCAGGGCAGATATTTCCACGGAGAAGGGCAATCACAGATTCATTAAACAAACTTATGGTTCACCAATGGAAAGGTGTGAGGATGGGTTTCATTACGATATTGGGGTTAACAGACATATACAAACACAGGTGACATATATAATCACCTAAGACCTACGGAATACAAAGAGAGGACTACTCAACATTCTGTCTTAACGTACATGGGCAAAGGATCCCAGGAAGAACAGACATCTGTATATGTGTAAAAGAACCACATCTTCCACACCTACAACAAGCCAAGCATTGTAATCAAACTTGCTGTAATAAAAAATAAAAAATTAAATTAAAAACACGAACAAGAAGTAGTGAGACAAACTTGAGGGGCTTTCTCCTGGCACATTCCATTCTAAATTCCAATCTAGAACAAGACTTCCATTGAGGCTCTGTTGCACTAATAACCTGATTTGAAAGAGAGAACTGCTGCCACCTTGTGGCCGTTTCACACAACAGCAGCTTTAATCCCAGCGCTAAAGGTCAGTTGATATTCAAAATCATTGCAGGCCTGTAAATGACACCTGCCCTGAAAACAAATCCTGGGGTCACATATCGACCAAAAAATTCAAAGGACGTCCATATTTCAAAACGACCGTTTCAAAAGCCATATTTTACGCACATTAGTGTTCTGCTTCTTTGTCTTTCTTTCTTTTTTGGTTAAAAACACGGGAATGGAAAAAGGCATCCCTCAGAAGGGGCGAAAATAGTTGCAAACGAATCAATGGACAAAGGTTTAATCTCCAATATATATAAACAGCTCCTGCAGCTTAATATTAAAAAAACAAACAACCCAATACAAACATGGGCAGAATATCTAAAGAGACGTTTCTTCAAAGAAGACACAGAGATGGCTAAGACGCACATGAAAAGCTGCTCAAGAGCACTAATTATTAGAGAAATGCAAATCAAAACTACAATGAGGTATCACCTCACACCTGTTAGAATCAGCATCATCAGAAAATCTACAGACAACAAATTCTGGGGAGGGTGTGGACAAAAGGAGCCCTCCTCCACTATTGTTGGGAATGTAAATTGATACAGTCACTATGGAGAACAGTATGGAGTTTCCTTAAAAAACCTACAAATAGAAACCTTGACTTTCCCTAACCCTAACCATAGGCTGGAACGGAAACCTACCACCAACCGTGCACCTTATCTACGCGGTACACTAATCCTAATCCGTACGCTGGCACTAACCGGTGAGTCAACATGTACCCTGACACTAACACGTTTCCGTACCCTCAGCTGTGCCCCAAACCTTGCCGTTGCCTATCCTTAACCTTAGCCCGGAACAGAAACCTACCATCAGCCCTACACCTTACCCTAAGCCGTACCCTAATCCTAATCCATACGTCAACACGTACCCTGACCCTAACACGTTTCCGTACCCTCACCTCTGCCATAAACCTTGCCGTTCCCTTACCTTAACCCTAGCCCGGAACGGAAAACTACCACCAACCCTACACCTTACCTTACGCCATACCCTAATCCTAATTCGTATGCTGACACTAACCTGTGCATCAACACGTACCCTGACCCTAACACGTTTCGTACCCTCACCTGTGCCCTAAACTTTGCCAGTCCCTAAACATAACCCTAGACTGGAACGGAAACCTACCACCAACCCTACACCTTACTCTATGCGGTACCCTAATCCTCATGCGTACGCTCACACTAACCCGTGAGTCAACACGTACCCTGAACCTAACACAATTCCGTACCATCACCTGTGCCCTATACCTTGCAATTCGCTATCCCTAACCCTACACCGGAATGTAAACCTACCGCCATCCGTACACCTTACTGTACGCCGTACCCTAATCCTAATGCGTACGATGACACTATTCCATGCATCAACATGCACCATGAACCTAACACGTTTCTGTACCCTCACCTGTGCCCTAAGCCTTGCCGTTCACTAACCCTAACCCTAGCCCTGAACTGAAACCCACCACCAGCCCTACACCATACCCTATGCCTTACCCTACTCCTGGCCTGTATGCTGGCACTGACCCGTGCGTCAGCACGTAGCCTGCCTCACCCAAGTTTCCGTACCCTCACCTGTGCCCTTAGCCTTGCCGTTCCCTAACCCTAACCCTAGCCCAGAACGGAAACCCACCACCAGCCCTACACCTTACCCTACGCCGTACCCTACTCCTGGCCCATACGCTGGCACTGACCCATGCGTCAGCAGGTAGCCTGACCCTCCCACGTTTCCGTACCCTCACCTGTGCCCTAAAACTTGACGTTCCCTAACCCTAATCAAACCCCGGAATGGACACCCACCACCAGTCTTACACCTTACCCTACGCCGTACCCTACTCCTGGTCCACACCCTGGCACTGACCCGTGCTTCAGCATGTAGCCTGACCCTCCCACGTTTCCGTACCCTCACCTGTGCCCTAAGCCTTGCCGTTCCCTAACCCTAACCCTACACTTTACCCTACGCCATACCCTATTCCTGGGCCGTACGCTGGCACTGACACATGCGTCAGCACGTAGCCTGACCCTCCCACGTTTCTGTACCCTCACCTGTGCCCTAAGCCTTGCCATTCCCTAACCCTAACCCTAGCCGGAAACGGAAACCCACCACCAGCCCTACACCTTACCCTACGCCGTACCCTACTCCTGGGCCGTACACTGGAACTGACCCTTGTGTAAGCACGTAGCCTGCCACTCCCATGTTTCCATACCCTCACCTGTGCCCTAAGCCTTGCCGATCCCTAACCCTAACCCTACCCTGGAACAGAAACCCACCACCAGCCCTACACCTTACCCTACGCCGTACCCTAATTCTGGCGCGTACGCTGGCACTGACCCGTGTGTCAGCACGTAGCGTGCCTCTCCCTCGTTTCAGTACCCTTACCTGTGCCCTAAGCCTTGCCGTTCCCTAACCCTAACCCGGAACAGAAACCCACCAACAGCCCTACACCTTACCCTACTCCGTACCCTAATCCTGGCCCGTACACTGGCACTGAAACGTGCGTCAGCACATAGCCTGACCCTCCCACGTTTCTGTACCCTCAGCTGTGCCCTAAGCCTTGCCGTTCCCTAACCCTAACCCTAGCGCGGAATGGAAACCCACAACTAGCCCTACACCATACTTTACTCCAGACCCGTACGCTGGCACTGACACGTTTGTCAGCACGTAGCCTGCCTCTCCCACGTGTCCCTATGCTCACCTGTTCCCTAAACCTTGCCGTTCCCTAACCCTAACCCTAGCCCGGAACGGAAACCCACCACAAGCCCTACACGTTACCCTATGATGTACCCTACTCCTGGCCCTTACGCTGGCACTGACACGTGCGTCAGCACACAGCCTGACCATCCCACGATCCTCCCAATACAGAAATGGGCAGAAGATCTCAAGAGACGTTTCTTCAAAGAAGACACAGAGATGGCCAAGGCGCACATGAGAAGCTGCTCAAGAGCACTAATTATTAGAGAAATGCAAATCAAAACTACAATGAGGTATCACCTCACACCTGTTAGAATCGGCATCATCAGAAAATCTACAAACAACAAATTCTGGGGAGGGTGTGGACAAAAGGAGCCCTCTTCCACTATTGGTGGGAATGTAAATTGATAGAGTCACTATGGAGAACACTATGGAGTTTCCTTAAAAAATCTAGAAATAGAATTACCATCTGATCCAGCAATTCCACTTCTGGGCATATACCCAAAGAAAACCATAAATCAAAAAGGCACATTCACCACAATGTTCATTGCAGCACTATTTACAATAGCCAGGTAATGGAAGCAAACTAAACGCCCAAAGACAGATGAATGGATAAAGATGGGGTACATATATAAAATGGAATATTACTCGGCCATAAAAAGGAATGAATCTGGGTCATTTGTAGAGACATCGATGGATCTAGAGACAGTCATACAGAATGAAGTAAGTCAGAAAGGGGAAAACAAATATTGTATATTAATGCATATATGTGGAACCTAAAAAATGGTACAGATGAACTGGTTTGCAGGGAAGAAATAGAGACACAGAGGTAGAGAACAAACGTATGGACACCAAGTGTGGGAAGCCATGGGGTGGTGGTGGTGGGACGAGTTGGGAGATTGAGATTGACCTGTATACATGTATATGCATAAAATACATAACTAATAATAACCCGCTGTATAAAAAAGTAAATAAAATTAAATTTCAAAATGTTAAAATATAAAATTTAAAAATAAAACAGAAAAAAGCTCTTCCCTTCACACAGATGTATTTATAGGAATAAATTATTTCCATGCTTATATCTATAAATACATAAAAGAGGAATAAAAGCTAACTTGAACCATAAACGAAGAAAAACCTGAACCGACCAGTTATACAGAGAAAAACACTATCAGGGCACTTGCTCCAACGGTAAACAATATTGAAATTGTTCAGAGGTGGGGAATCATCTCCCGTACAGCCAGCAACCCACACCCCACACAAGGAGCTTCCTCATTGCAAAGCGGGGGGACCGAGCCGAGGCATCTCTGAACAAAGGTGAGCTGAGCCCCAGGCCAGCTGTTGCTGAACTGTTCCCACCCTTCCCAGGTAAAACACCTGAATATGTACAAGGGCTTGAAAGACTAGAGGAAGGGCCGTGGAGCCACAACAGCGAGAGAACGCAGGCCAACTTGGTGCCTCCAGGCCAGCCAGGGTGGTCCTGGCCCAGGGCACTCTTCCGGAAGCTTTCCATTGTCCTGCCAGAGATACCCCACCTGTCCCGGCCCCCACTGATTTTTTCCTTCCTCACCTCTGTCCGGAGAGAAATTCCAGCGGGAGGTATGGGTGACACATCCTCTTCTTTACAGGTGGCAGCTTGGCAACTCCTGCAGAAAGGCCAGCAGAACTCCACTCACACCGGGCCACCAACAAAGCTGTGGCCCCTCACTCCCTCCCACCAGCACAGCCCCGAGACTGCTCACGGGGCAAAGAATATGGAGGCAGGCACAGCTTCAGGGGCTATTGCTGCCTGGAGCGCTGTTTATATTGACCTCAACCAGGCACACCTGGGGAGGGCCGGCCGGCAGGATAAGGCTGCCCACGTCAGCTAATCCACAACCCTCAGGGAATCACAGTGTTGAAAATGGACCTCGCTAAAGCAGAATAGAAGCCAAGGAAAAAAAGGACACAATGCCATTTGCAGCACCGTAGATGAGCCTAGAGGTTATCACATGACTTGTAGTAAGTCAGAAAGTGAAAGACACATATCGTATCATATCACTTATAGGTGTTACCTAAAAATGGATACCAGGGCAGATATTTCCACGGAGAAGGGCAATCACAGATTCATTAAACAAACTTATGGTTCACCAATGGAAAGGTGTGAGGATGGGTTTCATTACGATATTGGGGTTAACAGACATATACAAACACAGGTGACATATATAATCACCTAAGACCTACGGAATACAAAGAGAGGACTACTCAACATTCTGTCTTAACGTACATGGGCAAAGGATCCCAGGAAGAACAGACATCTGTATATGTGTCAAAGAACCACATCTTCCACACCTACAACAAGCCAAGCATTGTAATCAAACTTGCTGTAATAAAAAATAAAAAATTAAATTAAAAACACGAACAAGAAGTAGTGAGACAAACTTGAGGGGCTTTCTCCTGGCACATTCCATTCTAAATTCCAATCTAGAACAAGACTTCCATTGAGGCTCTGTTGCACTAATAACCTGATTTGAAAGAGAGAACTGCTGCCACCTTGTGGCCGTTTCACACAACAGCAGCTTTAATCCCAGCGCTAAAGGTCAGTTGATATTCAAAATCATTGCAGGCCTGTAAATGACACCTGCCCTGAAAACAAATCCTGGGGTCACATATCGACCAAAAAATTCAAAGGACGTCCATATTTCAAAACGACCGTTTCAAAAGCCATATTTTACGCACATTAGTGTTCTGCTTCTTTGTCTTTCTTTCTTTTTTGGTTAAAAACACGGGAATGGAAAAAGGCATCCCTCAGAAGGGGCGAAAATAGTTGCAAACGAATCAATGGACAAAGGTTTAATCTCCAATATATATAAACAGCTCCTGCAGCTTAATATTAAAAAAACAAACAACCCAATACAAACATGGGCAGAATATCTAAAGAGACGTTTCTTCAAAGAAGACACAGAGATGGCTAAGACGCACATGAAAAGCTGCTCAAGAGCACTAATTATTAGAGAAATGCAAATCAAAACTACAATGAGGTATCACCTCACACCTGTTAGAATCAGCATCATCAGAAAATCTACAGACAACAAATTCTGGGGAGGGTGTGGACAAAAGGAGCCCTCCTCCACTATTGTTGGGAATGTAAATTGATACAGTCACTATGGAGAACAGTATGGAGTTTCCTTAAAAAACCTACAAATAGAAACCTTGACTTTCCCTAACCCTAACCATAGGCTGGAACGGAAACCTACCACCAACCGTGCACCTTATCTACGCGGTACACTAATCCTAATCCGTACGCTGGCACTAACCGGTGAGTCAACATGTACCCTGACACTAACACGTTTCCGTACCCTCAGCTGTGCCCCAAACCTTGCCGTTGCCTATCCTTAACCTTAGCCCGGAACAGAAACCTACCATCAGCCCTACACCTTACCCTAAGCCGTACCCTAATCCTAATCCATACGTCAACACGTACCCTGACCCTAACACGTTTCCGTACCCTCACCTCTGCCATAAACCTTGCCGTTCCCTTACCTTAACCCTAGCCCGGAACGGAAAACTACCACCAACCCTACACCTTACCTTACGCCATACCCTAATCCTAATTCGTATGCTGACACTAACCTGTGCATCAACACGTACCCTGACCCTAACACGTTTCGTACCCTCACCTGTGCCCTAAACTTTGCCAGTCCCTAAACATAACCCTAGACTGGAACGGAAACCTACCACCAACCCTACACCTTACTCTATGCGGTACCCTAATCCTCATGCGTACGCTCACACTAACCCGTGAGTCAACACGTACCCTGAACCTAACACAATTCCGTACCATCACCTGTGCCCTATACCTTGCAATTCGCTATCCCTAACCCTACACCGGAATGTAAACCTACCGCCATCCGTACACCTTACTGTACGCCGTACCCTAATCCTAATGCGTACGATGACACTATTCCATGCATCAACATGCACCATGAACCTAACACGTTTCTGTACCCTCACCTGTGCCCTAAGCCTTGCCGTTCACTAACCCTAACCCTAGCCCTGAACTGAAACCCACCACCAGCCCTACACCATACCCTATGCCTTACCCTACTCCTGGCCTGTATGCTGGCACTGACCCGTGCGTCAGCACGTAGCCTGCCTCACCCAAGTTTCCGTACCCTCACCTGTGCCCTTAGCCTTGCCGTTCCCTAACCCTAACCCTAGCCCAGAACGGAAACCCACCACCAGCCCTACACCTTACCCTACGCCGTACCCTACTCCTGGCCCATACGCTGGCACTGACCCATGCGTCAGCAGGTAGCCTGACCCTCCCACGTTTCCGTACCCTCACCTGTGCCCTAAAACTTGACGTTCCCTAACCCTAATCAAACCCCGGAATGGACACCCACCACCAGTCTTACACCTTACCCTATGCCGTACCCTACTCCTGGTCCACACCCTGGCACTGACCCGTGCTTCAGCATGTAGCCTGACCCTCCCACGTTTCCGTACCCTCACCTGTGCCCTAAGCCTTGCCGTTCCCTAACCCTAACCCTACACTTTACCCTACGCCATACCCTATTCCTGGGCCGTACGCTGGCACTGACACTTGCGTCAGCACGTAGCCTGACCCTCCCACGTTTCTGTACCCTCACCTGTGCCCTAAGCCTTGCCATTCCCTAACCCTAACCCTAGCCGGAAACGGAAACCCACCACCAGCCCTACACCTTACCCTACGCCGTACCCTACTCCTGGGCCGTACACTGGAACTGACCCTTGTGTAAGCACGTAGCCTGCCACTCCCATGTTTCCATACCCTCACCTGTGCCCTAAGCCTTGCCGATCCCTAACCCTAACCCTACCCTGGAACAGAAACCCACCACCAGCCCTACACCTTACCCTACGCCGTACCCTAATTCTGGCGCGTACGCTGGCACTGACCCGTGTGTCAGCACGTAGCGTGCCTCTCCCTCGTTTCAGTACCCTTACCTGTGCCCTAAGCCTTGCCGTTCCCTAACCCTAACCCGGAACAGAAACCCACCAACAGCCCTACACCTTACCCTACTCCGTACCCTAATCCTGGCCCGTACACTGGCACTGAAACGTGCGTCAGCACATAGCCTGACCCTCCCACGTTTCTGTACCCTCAGCTGTGCCCTAAGCCTTGCCGTTCCCTAACCCTAACCCTAGCGCGGAATGGAAACCCACAACTAGCCCTACACCATACTTTACTCCAGACCCGTACGCTGGCACTGACACGTTTGTCAGCACGTAGCCTGCCTCTCCCACGTGTCCCTATGCTCACCTGTTCCCTAAACCTTGCCGTTCCCTAACCCTAACCCTAGCCCGGAACGGAAACCCACCACCAGCCCTACACGTTACCCTATGATGTACCCTACTCCTGGCCCTTACGCTGGCACTGACACGTGCGTCAGCACACAGCCTGACCATCCCACGATCCTCCCAATACAGAAATGGGCAGAAGATCTCAAGAGACGTTTCTTCAAAGAAGACACAGAGATGGCCAAGGCGCACATGAGAAGCTGCTCAAGAGCACTAATTATTAGAGAAATGCAAATCAAAACTACAATGAGGTATCACCTCACACCTGTTAGAATCGGCATCATCAGAAAATCTACAAACAACAAATTCTGGGGAGGGTGTGGACAAAAGGAGCCCTCTTCCACTATTGGTGGGAATGTAAATTGATAGAGTCACTATGGAGAACACTATGGAGTTTCCTTAAAAAATCTAGAAATAGAATTACCATCTGATCCAGCAATTCCACTTCTGGGCATATACCCAAAGAAAACCATAAATTCAAAAGGCACATTCACCACAATGTTCATTGCAGCACTATTTACAATAGCCAGGTAATGGAAGCAAACTAAACGCCCAAAGACAGATGAATGGATAAAGATGGGGTACATATATAAAATGGAATATTACTCGGCCATAAAAAGGAATGAATCTGGGTCATTTGTAGAGACATCGATGGATCTAGAGACAGTCATACAGAATGAAGTAAGTCAGAAAGGGGAAAACAAATATTGTATATTAATGCATATATGTGGAACCTAAAAAATGGTACAGATGAACTGGTTTGCAGGGAAGAAATAGAGACACAGAGGTAGAGAACAAACGTATGGACACCAAGTGTGGGAAGCCATGGGGTGGTGGTGGTGGGACGAGTTGGGAGATTGAGATTGACCTGTATACATGTATATGCATAAAATACATAACTAATAATAATCCGCTGTATAAAAAAGTAAATAAAATTAAATTTCAAAATGTTAAAATATAAAATTTAAAAATAAAACAGAAAAAAGCTCTTCCCTTCACACAGATGTATTTATAGGAATAAATTATTTCCATGCTTATATCTATAAATACATAAAAGAGGAATAAAAGCTAACTTGAACCATAAACGAAGAAAAACCTGAACCGACCAGTTATACAGAGAAAAACACTATCAGGGCACTTGCTCCAACGGTAAACAATATTGAAATTGTTCAGAGGTGGGGAATCATCTCCCGTACAGCCAGCAACCCACACCCCACACAAGGAGCTTCCTCATTGCAAAGCGGGGGGACCGAGCCGAGGCATCTCTGAACAAAGGTGAGCTGAGCCCCAGGCCAGCTGTTGCTGAACTGTTCCCACCCTTCCCAGGTAAAACACCTGAATATGTACAAGGGCTTGAAAGACTAGAGGAAGGGCCGTGGAGCCACAACAGCGAGAGAACGCAGGCCAACTTGGTGCCTCCAGGCCAGCCAGGGTGGTCCTGGCCCAGGGCACTCTTCCGGAAGCTTTCCATTGTCCTGCCAGAGATACCCCACCTGTCCCGGCCCCCACTGATTTTTTCCTTCCTCACCTCTGTCCGGAGAGAAATTCCAGCGGGAGGTATGGGTGACACATCCTCTTCTTTACAGGTGGCAGCTTGGCAACTCCTGCAGAAAGGCCAGCAGAACTCCACTCACACCGGGCCACCAACAAAGCTGTGGCCCCTCACTCCCTCCCACCAGCACAGCCCCGAGACTGCTCACGGGGCAAAGAATATGGAGGCAGGCACAGCTTCAGGGGCTATTGCTGCCTGGAGCGCTGTTTATATTGACCTCAACCAGGCACACCTGGGGAGGGCCGGCCGGCAGGATAAGGCTGCCCACGTCAGCTAATCCACAACCCTCAGGGAATCACAGTGTTGAAAATGGACCTCGCTAAAGCAGAATAGAAGCCAAGGAAAAAAAGGACACAATGCCATTTGCAGCACCGTAGATGAGCCTAGAGGTTATCACATGACTTGTAGTAAGTCAGAAAGTGAAAGACACATATCGTATCATATCACTTATAGGTGTTACCTAAAAATGGATACCAGGGCAGATATTTCCACGGAGAAGGGCAATCACAGATTCATTAAACAAACTTATGGTTCACCAATGGAAAGGTGTGAGGATGGGTTTCATTACGATATTGGGGTTAACAGACATATACAAACACAGGTGACATATATAATCACCTAAGACCTACGGAATACAAAGAGAGGACTACTCAACATTCTGTCTTAACGTACATGGGCAAAGGATCCCAGGAAGAACAGACATCTGTATATGTGTAAAAGAACCACATCTTCCACACCTACAACAAGCCAAGCATTGTAATCAAACTTGCTGTAATAAAAAATAAAAAATTAAATTAAAAACACGAACAAGAAGTAGTGAGACAAACTTGAGGGGCTTTCTCCTGGCACATTCCATTCTAAATTCCAATCTAGAACAAGACTTCCATTGAGGCTCTGTTGCACTAATAACCTGATTTGAAAGAGAGAACTGCTGCCACCTTGTGGCCGTTTCACACAACAGCAGCTTTAATCCCAGCGCTAAAGGTCAGTTGATATTCAAAATCATTGCAGGCCTGTAAATGACACCTGCCCTGAAAACAAATCCTGGGGTCACATATCGACCAAAAAATTCAAAGGACGTCCATATTTCAAAACGACCGTTTCAAAAGCCATATTTTACGCACATTAGTGTTCTGCTTCTTTGTCTTTCTTTCTTTTTTGGTTAAAAACACGGGAATGGAAAAAGGCATCCCTCAGAAGGGGCGAAAATAGTTGCAAACGAATCAATGGACAAAGGTTTAATCTCCAATATATATAAACAGCTCCTGCAGCTTAATATTAAAAAAACAAACAACCCAATACAAACATGGGCAGAATATCTAAAGAGACGTTTCTTCAAAGAAGACACAGAGATGGCTAAGACGCACATGAAAAGCTGCTCAAGAGCACTAATTATTAGAGAAATGCAAATCAAAACTACAATGAGGTATCACCTCACACCTGTTAGAATCAGCATCATCAGAAAATCTACAGACAACAAATTCTGGGGAGGGTGTGGACAAAAGGAGCCCTCCTCCACTATTGTTGGGAATGTAAATTGATACAGTCACTATGGAGAACAGTATGGAGTTTCCTTAAAAAACCTACAAATAGAAACCTTGACTTTCCCTAACCCTAACCATAGGCTGGAACGGAAACCTACCACCAACCGTGCACCTTATCTACGCGGTACACTAATCCTAATCCGTACGCTGGCACTAACCGGTGAGTCAACATGTACCCTGACACTAACACGTTTCCGTACCCTCAGCTGTGCCCCAAACCTTGCCGTTGCCTATCCTTAACCTTAGCCCGGAACAGAAACCTACCATCAGCCCTACACCTTACCCTAAGCCGTACCCTAATCCTAATCCATACGTCAACACGTACCCTGACCCTAACACGTTTCCGTACCCTCACCTCTGCCATAAACCTTGCCGTTCCCTTACCTTAACCCTAGCCCGGAACGGAAAACTACCACCAACCCTACACCTTACCTTACGCCATACCCTAATCCTAATTCGTATGCTGACACTAACCTGTGCATCAACACGTACCCTGACCCTAACACGTTTCGTACCCTCACCTGTGCCCTAAACTTTGCCAGTCCCTAAACATAACCCTAGACTGGAACGGAAACCTACCACCAACCCTACACCTTACTCTATGCGGTACCCTAATCCTCATGCGTACGCTCACACTAACCCGTGAGTCAACACGTACCCTGAACCTAACACAATTCCGTACCATCACCTGTGCCCTATACCTTGCAATTCGCTATCCCTAACCCTACACCGGAATGTAAACCTACCGCCATCCGTACACCTTACTGTACGCCGTACCCTAATCCTAATGCGTACGATGACACTATTCCATGCATCAACATGCACCATGAACCTAACACGTTTCTGTACCCTCACCTGTGCCCTAAGCCTTGCCGTTCACTAACCCTAACCCTAGCCCTGAACTGAAACCCACCACCAGCCCTACACCATACCCTATGCCTTACCCTACTCCTGGCCTGTATGCTGGCACTGACCCGTGCGTCAGCACGTAGCCTGCCTCACCCAAGTTTCCGTACCCTCACCTGTGCCCTTAGCCTTGCCGTTCCCTAACCCTAACCCTAGCCCAGAACGGAAACCCACCACCAGCCCTACACCTTACCCTACGCCGTACCCTACTCCTGGCCCATACGCTGGCACTGACCCATGCGTCAGCAGGTAGCCTGACCCTCCCACGTTTCCGTACCCTCACCTGTGCCCTAAAACTTGACGTTCCCTAACCCTAATCAAACCCCGGAATGGACACCCACCACCAGTCTTACACCTTACCCTATGCCGTACCCTACTCCTGGTCCACACCCTGGCACTGACCCGTGCTTCAGCATGTAGCCTGACCCTCCCACGTTTCCGTACCCTCACCTGTGCCCTAAGCCTTGCCGTTCCCTAACCCTAACCCTACACTTTACCCTACGCCATACCCTATTCCTGGGCCGTACGCTGGCACTGACACTTGCGTCAGCACGTAGCCTGACCCTCCCACGTTTCTGTACCCTCACCTGTGCCCTAAGCCTTGCCATTCCCTAACCCTAACCCTAGCCGGAAACGGAAACCCACCACCAGCCCTACACCTTACCCTACGCCGTACCCTACTCCTGGGCCGTACACTGGAACTGACCCTTGTGTAAGCACGTAGCCTGCCACTCCCATGTTTCCATACCCTCACCTGTGCCCTAAGCCTTGCCGATCCCTAACCCTAACCCTACCCTGGAACAGAAACCCACCACCAGCCCTACACCTTACCCTACGCCGTACCCTAATTCTGGCGCGTACGCTGGCACTGACCCGTGTGTCAGCACGTAGCGTGCCTCTCCCTCGTTTCAGTACCCTTACCTGTGCCCTAAGCCTTGCCGTTCCCTAACCCTAACCCGGAACAGAAACCCACCAACAGCCCTACACCTTACCCTACTCCGTACCCTAATCCTGGCCCGTACACTGGCACTGAAACGTGCGTCAGCACATAGCCTGACCCTCCCACGTTTCTGTACCCTCAGCTGTGCCCTAAGCCTTGCCGTTCCCTAACCCTAACCCTAGCGCGGAATGGAAACCCACAACTAGCCCTACACCATACTTTACTCCAGACCCGTACGCTGGCACTGACACGTTTGTCAGCACGTAGCCTGCCTCTCCCACGTGTCCCTATGCTCACCTGTTCCCTAAACCTTGCCGTTCCCTAACCCTAACCCTAGCCCGGAACGGAAACCCACCACCAGCCCTACACGTTACCCTATGATGTACCCTACTCCTGGCCCTTACGCTGGCACTGACACGTGCGTCAGCACACAGCCTGACCATCCCACGATCCTCCCAATACAGAAATGGGCAGAAGATCTCAAGAGACGTTTCTTCAAAGAAGACACAGAGATGGCCAAGGCGCACATGAGAAGCTGCTCAAGAGCACTAATTATTAGAGAAATGCAAATCAAAACTACAATGAGGTATCACCTCACACCTGTTAGAATCGGCATCATCAGAAAATCTACAAACAACAAATTCTGGGGAGGGTGTGGACAAAAGGAGCCCTCTTCCACTATTGGTGGGAATGTAAATTGATAGAGTCACTATGGAGAACACTATGGAGTTTCCTTAAAAAATCTAGAAATAGAATTACCATCTGATCCAGCAATTCCACTTCTGGGCATATACCCAAAGAAAACCATAAATTCAAAAGGCACATTCACCACAATGTTCATTGCAGCACTATTTACAATAGCCAGGTAATGGAAGCAAACTAAACGCCCAAAGACAGATGAATGGATAAAGATGGGGTACATATATAAAATGGAATATTACTCGGCCATAAAAAGGAATGAATCTGGGTCATTTGTAGAGACATCGATGGATCTAGAGACAGTCATACAGAATGAAGTAAGTCAGAAAGGGGAAAACAAATATTGTATATTAATGCATATATGTGGAACCTAAAAAATGGTACAGATGAACTGGTTTGCAGGGAAGAAATAGAGACACAGAGGTAGAGAACAAACGTATGGACACCAAGTGTGGGAAGCCATGGGGTGGTGGTGGTGGGACGAGTTGGGAGATTGAGATTGACCTGTATACATGTATATGCATAAAATACATAACTAATAATAATCCGCTGTATAAAAAAGTAAATAAAATTAAATTTCAAAATGTTAAAATATAAAATTTAAAAATAAAACAGAAAAAAGCTCTTCCCTTCACACAGATGTATTTATAGGAATAAATTATTTCCATGCTTATATCTATAAATACATAAAAGAGGAATAAAAGCTAACTTGAACCATAAACGAAGAAAAACCTGAACCGACCAGTTATACAGAGAAAAACACTATCAGGGCACTTGCTCCAACGGTAAACAATATTGAAATTGTTCAGAGGTGGGGAATCATCTCCCGTACAGCCAGCAACCCACACCCCACACAAGGAGCTTCCTCATTGCAAAGCGGGGGGACCGAGCCGAGGCATCTCTGAACAAAGGTGAGCTGAGCCCCAGGCCAGCTGTTGCTGAACTGTTCCCACCCTTCCCAGGTAAAACACCTGAATATGTACAAGGGCTTGAAAGACTAGAGGAAGGGCCGTGGAGCCACAACAGCGAGAGAACGCAGGCCAACTTGGTGCCTCCAGGCCAGCCAGGGTGGTCCTGGCCCAGGGCACTCTTCCGGAAGCTTTCCATTGTCCTGCCAGAGATACCCCACCTGTCCCGGCCCCCACTGATTTTTTCCTTCCTCACCTCTGTCCGGAGAGAAATTCCAGCGGGAGGTATGGGTGACACATCCTCTTCTTTACAGGTGGCAGCTTGGCAACTCCTGCAGAAAGGCCAGCAGAACTCCACTCACACCGGGCCACCAACAAAGCTGTGGCCCCTCACTCCCTCCCACCAGCACAGCCCCGAGACTGCTCACGGGGCAAAGAATATGGAGGCAGGCACAGCTTCAGGGGCTATTGCTGCCTGGAGCGCTGTTTATATTGACCTCAACCAGGCACACCTGGGGAGGGCCGGCCGGCAGGATAAGGCTGCCCACGTCAGCTAATCCACAACCCTCAGGGAATCACAGTGTTGAAAATGGACCTCGCTAAAGCAGAATAGAAGCCAAGGAAAAAAAGGACACAATGCCATTTGCAGCACCGTAGATGAGCCTAGAGGTTATCACATGACTTGTAGTAAGTCAGAAAGTGAAAGACACATATCGTATCATATCACTTATAGGTGTTACCTAAAAATGGATACCAGGGCAGATATTTCCACGGAGAAGGGCAATCACAGATTCATTAAACAAACTTATGGTTCACCAATGGAAAGGTGTGAGGATGGGTTTCATTACGATATTGGGGTTAACAGACATATACAAACACAGGTGACATATATAATCACCTAAGACCTACGGAATACAAAGAGAGGACTACTCAACATTCTGTCTTAACGTACATGGGCAAAGGATCCCAGGAAGAACAGACATCTGTATATGTGTAAAAGAACCACATCTTCCACACCTACAACAAGCCAAGCATTGTAATCAAACTTGCTGTAATAAAAAATAAAAAATTAAATTAAAAACACGAACAAGAAGTAGTGAGACAAACTTGAGGGGCTTTCTCCTGGCACATTCCATTCTAAATTCCAATCTAGAACAAGACTTCCATTGAGGCTCTGTTGCACTAATAACCTGATTTGAAAGAGAGAACTGCTGCCACCTTGTGGCCGTTTCACACAACAGCAGCTTTAATCCCAGCGCTAAAGGTCAGTTGATATTCAAAATCATTGCAGGCCTGTAAATGACACCTGCCCTGAAAACAAATCCTGGGGTCACATATCGACCAAAAAATTCAAAGGACGTCCATATTTCAAAACGACCGTTTCAAAAGCCATATTTTACGCACATTAGTGTTCTGCTTCTTTGTCTTTCTTTCTTTTTTGGTTAAAAACACGGGAATGGAAAAAGGCATCCCTCAGAAGGGGCGAAAATAGTTGCAAACGAATCAATGGACAAAGGTTTAATCTCCAATATATATAAACAGCTCCTGCAGCTTAATATTAAAAAAACAAACAACCCAATACAAACATGGGCAGAATATCTAAAGAGACGTTTCTTCAAAGAAGACACAGAGATGGCTAAGACGCACATGAAAAGCTGCTCAAGAGCACTAATTATTAGAGAAATGCAAATCAAAACTACAATGAGGTATCACCTCACACCTGTTAGAATCAGCATCATCAGAAAATCTACAGACAACAAATTCTGGGGAGGGTGTGGACAAAAGGAGCCCTCCTCCACTATTGTTGGGAATGTAAATTGATACAGTCACTATGGAGAACAGTATGGAGTTTCCTTAAAAAACCTACAAATAGAAACCTTGACTTTCCCTAACCCTAACCATAGGCTGGAACGGAAACCTACCACCAACCGTGCACCTTATCTACGCGGTACACTAATCCTAATCCGTACGCTGGCACTAACCGGTGAGTCAACATGTACCCTGACACTAACACGTTTCCGTACCCTCAGCTGTGCCCCAAACCTTGCCGTTGCCTATCCTTAACCTTAGCCCGGAACAGAAACCTACCATCAGCCCTACACCTTACCCTAAGCCGTACCCTAATCCTAATCCATACGTCAACACGTACCCTGACCCTAACACGTTTCCGTACCCTCACCTCTGCCATAAACCTTGCCGTTCCCTTACCTTAACCCTAGCCCGGAACGGAAAACTACCACCAACCCTACACCTTACCTTACGCCATACCCTAATCCTAATTCGTATGCTGACACTAACCTGTGCATCAACACGTACCCTGACCCTAACACGTTTCGTACCCTCACCTGTGCCCTAAACTTTGCCAGTCCCTAAACATAACCCTAGACTGGAACGGAAACCTACCACCAACCCTACACCTTACTCTATGCGGTACCCTAATCCTCATGCGTACGCTCACACTAACCCGTGAGTCAACACGTACCCTGAACCTAACACAATTCCGTACCATCACCTGTGCCCTATACCTTGCAATTCGCTATCCCTAACCCTACACCGGAATGTAAACCTACCGCCATCCGTACACCTTACTGTACGCCGTACCCTAATCCTAATGCGTACGATGACACTATTCCATGCATCAACATGCACCATGAACCTAACACGTTTCTGTACCCTCACCTGTGCCCTAAGCCTTGCCGTTCACTAACCCTAACCCTAGCCCTGAACTGAAACCCACCACCAGCCCTACACCATACCCTATGCCTTACCCTACTCCTGGCCTGTATGCTGGCACTGACCCGTGCGTCAGCACGTAGCCTGCCTCACCCAAGTTTCCGTACCCTCACCTGTGCCCTTAGCCTTGCCGTTCCCTAACCCTAACCCTAGCCCAGAACGGAAACCCACCACCAGCCCTACACCTTACCCTACGCCGTACCCTACTCCTGGCCCATACGCTGGCACTGACCCATGCGTCAGCAGGTAGCCTGACCCTCCCACGTTTCCGTACCCTCACCTGTGCCCTAAAACTTGACGTTCCCTAACCCTAATCAAACCCCGGAATGGACACCCACCACCAGTCTTACACCTTACCCTATGCCGTACCCTACTCCTGGTCCACACCCTGGCACTGACCCGTGCTTCAGCATGTAGCCTGACCCTCCCACGTTTCCGTACCCTCACCTGTGCCCTAAGCCTTGCCGTTCCCTAACCCTAACCCTACACTTTACCCTACGCCATACCCTATTCCTGGGCCGTACGCTGGCACTGACACTTGCGTCAGCACGTAGCCTGACCCTCCCACGTTTCTGTACCCTCACCTGTGCCCTAAGCCTTGCCATTCCCTAACCCTAACCCTAGCCGGAAACGGAAACCCACCACCAGCCCTACACCTTACCCTACGCCGTACCCTACTCCTGGGCCGTACACTGGAACTGACCCTTGTGTAAGCACGTAGCCTGCCACTCCCATGTTTCCATACCCTCACCTGTGCCCTAAGCCTTGCCGATCCCTAACCCTAACCCTACCCTGGAACAGAAACCCACCACCAGCCCTACACCTTACCCTACGCCGTACCCTAATTCTGGCGCGTACGCTGGCACTGACCCGTGTGTCAGCACGTAGCGTGCCTCTCCCTCGTTTCAGTACCCTTACCTGTGCCCTAAGCCTTGCCGTTCCCTAACCCTAACCCGGAACAGAAACCCACCAACAGCCCTACACCTTACCCTACTCCGTACCCTAATCCTGGCCCGTACACTGGCACTGAAACGTGCGTCAGCACATAGCCTGACCCTCCCACGTTTCTGTACCCTCAGCTGTGCCCTAAGCCTTGCCGTTCCCTAACCCTAACCCTAGCGCGGAATGGAAACCCACAACTAGCCCTACACCATACTTTACTCCAGACCCGTACGCTGGCACTGACACGTTTGTCAGCACGTAGCCTGCCTCTCCCACGTGTCCCTATGCTCACCTGTTCCCTAAACCTTGCCGTTCCCTAACCCTAACCCTAGCCCGGAACGGAAACCCACCACCAGCCCTACACGTTACCCTATGATGTACCCTACTCCTGGCCCTTACGCTGGCACTGACACGTGCGTCAGCACACAGCCTGACCATCCCACGATCCTCCCAATACAGAAATGGGCAGAAGATCTCAAGAGACGTTTCTTCAAAGAAGACACAGAGATGGCCAAGGCGCACATGAGAAGCTGCTCAAGAGCACTAATTATTAGAGAAATGCAAATCAAAACTACAATGAGGTATCACCTCACACCTGTTAGAATCGGCATCATCAGAAAATCTACAAACAACAAATTCTGGGGAGGGTGTGGACAAAAGGAGCCCTCTTCCACTATTGGTGGGAATGTAAATTGATAGAGTCACTATGGAGAACACTATGGAGTTTCCTTAAAAAATCTAGAAATAGAATTACCATCTGATCCAGCAATTCCACTTCTGGGCATATACCCAAAGAAAACCATAAATTCAAAAGGCACATTCACCACAATGTTCATTGCAGCACTATTTACAATAGCCAGGTAATGGAAGCAAACTAAACGCCCAAAGACAGATGAATGGATAAAGATGGGGTACATATATAAAATGGAATATTACTCGGCCATAAAAAGGAATGAATCTGGGTCATTTGTAGAGACATCGATGGATCTAGAGACAGTCATACAGAATGAAGTAAGTCAGAAAGGGGAAAACAAATATTGTATATTAATGCATATATGTGGAACCTAAAAAATGGTACAGATGAACTGGTTTGCAGGGAAGAAATAGAGACACAGAGGTAGAGAACAAACGTATGGACACCAAGTGTGGGAAGCCATGGGGTGGTGGTGGTGGGACGAGTTGGGAGATTGAGATTGACCTGTATACATGTATATGCATAAAATACATAACTAATAATAATCCGCTGTATAAAAAAGTAAATAAAATTAAATTTCAAAATGTTAAAATATAAAATTTAAAAATAAAACAGAAAAAAGCTCTTCCCTTCACACAGATGTATTTATAGGAATAAATTATTTCCATGCTTATATCTATAAATACATAAAAGAGGAATAAAAGCTAACTTGAACCATAAACGAAGAAAAACCTGAACCGACCAGTTATACAGAGAAAAACACTATCAGGGCACTTGCTCCAACGGTAAACAATATTGAAATTGTTCAGAGGTGGGGAATCATCTCCCGTACAGCCAGCAACCCACACCCCACACAAGGAGCTTCCTCATTGCAAAGCGGGGGGACCGAGCCGAGGCATCTCTGAACAAAGGTGAGCTGAGCCCCAGGCCAGCTGTTGCTGAACTGTTCCCACCCTTCCCAGGTAAAACACCTGAATATGTACAAGGGCTTGAAAGACTAGAGGAAGGGCCGTGGAGCCACAACAGCGAGAGAACGCAGGCCAACTTGGTGCCTCCAGGCCAGCCAGGGTGGTCCTGGCCCAGGGCACTCTTCCGGAAGCTTTCCATTGTCCTGCCAGAGATACCCCACCTGTCCCGGCCCCCACTGATTTTTTCCTTCCTCACCTCTGTCCGGAGAGAAATTCCAGCGGGAGGTATGGGTGACACATCCTCTTCTTTACAGGTGGCAGCTTGGCAACTCCTGCAGAAAGGCCAGCAGAACTCCACTCACACCGGGCCACCAACAAAGCTGTGGCCCCTCACTCCCTCCCACCAGCACAGCCCCGAGACTGCTCACGGGGCAAAGAATATGGAGGCAGGCACAGCTTCAGGGGCTATTGCTGCCTGGAGCGCTGTTTATATTGACCTCAACCAGGCACACCTGGGGAGGGCCGGCCGGCAGGATAAGGCTGCCCACGTCAGCTAATCCACAACCCTCAGGGAATCACAGTGTTGAAAATGGACCTCGCTAAAGCAGAATAGAAGCCAAGGAAAAAAAGGACACAATGCCATTTGCAGCACCGTAGATGAGCCTAGAGGTTATCACATGACTTGTAGTAAGTCAGAAAGTGAAAGACACATATCGTATCATATCACTTATAGGTGTTACCTAAAAATGGATACCAGGGCAGATATTTCCACGGAGAAGGGCAATCACAGATTCATTAAACAAACTTATGGTTCACCAATGGAAAGGTGTGAGGATGGGTTTCATTACGATATTGGGGTTAACAGACATATACAAACACAGGTGACATATATAATCACCTAAGACCTACGGAATACAAAGAGAGGACTACTCAACATTCTGTCTTAACGTACATGGGCAAAGGATCCCAGGAAGAACAGACATCTGTATATGTGTAAAAGAACCACATCTTCCACACCTACAACAAGCCAAGCATTGTAATCAAACTTGCTGTAATAAAAAATAAAAAATTAAATTAAAAACACGAACAAGAAGTAGTGAGACAAACTTGAGGGGCTTTCTCCTGGCACATTCCATTCTAAATTCCAATCTAGAACAAGACTTCCATTGAGGCTCTGTTGCACTAATAACCTGATTTGAAAGAGAGAACTGCTGCCACCTTGTGGCCGTTTCACACAACAGCAGCTTTAATCCCAGCGCTAAAGGTCAGTTGATATTCAAAATCATTGCAGGCCTGTAAATGACACCTGCCCTGAAAACAAATCCTGGGGTCACATATCGACCAAAAAATTCAAAGGACGTCCATATTTCAAAACGACCGTTTCAAAAGCCATATTTTACGCACATTAGTGTTCTGCTTCTTTGTCTTTCTTTCTTTTTTGGTTAAAAACACGGGAATGGAAAAAGGCATCCCTCAGAAGGGGCGAAAATAGTTGCAAACGAATCAATGGACAAAGGTTTAATCTCCAATATATATAAACAGCTCCTGCAGCTTAATATTAAAAAAACAAACAACCCAATACAAACATGGGCAGAATATCTAAAGAGACGTTTCTTCAAAGAAGACACAGAGATGGCTAAGACGCACATGAAAAGCTGCTCAAGAGCACTAATTATTAGAGAAATGCAAATCAAAACTACAATGAGGTATCACCTCACACCTGTTAGAATCAGCATCATCAGAAAATCTACAGACAACAAATTCTGGGGAGGGTGTGGACAAAAGGAGCCCTCCTCCACTATTGTTGGGAATGTAAATTGATACAGTCACTATGGAGAACAGTATGGAGTTTCCTTAAAAAACCTACAAATAGAAACCTTGACTTTCCCTAACCCTAACCATAGGCTGGAACGGAAACCTACCACCAACCGTGCACCTTATCTACGCGGTACACTAATCCTAATCCGTACGCTGGCACTAACCGGTGAGTCAACATGTACCCTGACACTAACACGTTTCCGTACCCTCAGCTGTGCCCCAAACCTTGCCGTTGCCTATCCTTAACCTTAGCCCGGAACAGAAACCTACCATCAGCCCTACACCTTACCCTAAGCCGTACCCTAATCCTAATCCATACGTCAACACGTACCCTGACCCTAACACGTTTCCGTACCCTCACCTCTGCCATAAACCTTGCCGTTCCCTTACCTTAACCCTAGCCCGGAACGGAAAACTACCACCAACCCTACACCTTACCTTACGCCATACCCTAATCCTAATTCGTATGCTGACACTAACCTGTGCATCAACACGTACCCTGACCCTAACACGTTTCGTACCCTCACCTGTGCCCTAAACTTTGCCAGTCCCTAAACATAACCCTAGACTGGAACGGAAACCTACCACCAACCCTACACCTTACTCTATGCGGTACCCTAATCCTCATGCGTACGCTCACACTAACCCGTGAGTCAACACGTACCCTGAACCTAACACAATTCCGTACCATCACCTGTGCCCTATACCTTGCAATTCGCTATCCCTAACCCTACACCGGAATGTAAACCTACCGCCATCCGTACACCTTACTGTACGCCGTACCCTAATCCTAATGCGTACGATGACACTATTCCATGCATCAACATGCACCATGAACCTAACACGTTTCTGTACCCTCACCTGTGCCCTAAGCCTTGCCGTTCACTAACCCTAACCCTAGCCCTGAACTGAAACCCACCACCAGCCCTACACCATACCCTATGCCTTACCCTACTCCTGGCCTGTATGCTGGCACTGACCCGTGCGTCAGCACGTAGCCTGCCTCACCCAAGTTTCCGTACCCTCACCTGTGCCCTTAGCCTTGCCGTTCCCTAACCCTAACCCTAGCCCAGAACGGAAACCCACCACCAGCCCTACACCTTACCCTACGCCGTACCCTACTCCTGGCCCATACGCTGGCACTGACCCATGCGTCAGCAGGTAGCCTGACCCTCCCACGTTTCCGTACCCTCACCTGTGCCCTAAAACTTGACGTTCCCTAACCCTAATCAAACCCCGGAATGGACACCCACCACCAGTCTTACACCTTACCCTATGCCGTACCCTACTCCTGGTCCACACCCTGGCACTGACCCGTGCTTCAGCATGTAGCCTGACCCTCCCACGTTTCCGTACCCTCACCTGTGCCCTAAGCCTTGCCGTTCCCTAACCCTAACCCTACACTTTACCCTACGCCATACCCTATTCCTGGGCCGTACGCTGGCACTGACACTTGCGTCAGCACGTAGCCTGACCCTCCCACGTTTCTGTACCCTCACCTGTGCCCTAAGCCTTGCCATTCCCTAACCCTAACCCTAGCCGGAAACGGAAACCCACCACCAGCCCTACACCTTACCCTACGCCGTACCCTACTCCTGGGCCGTACACTGGAACTGACCCTTGTGTAAGCACGTAGCCTGCCACTCCCATGTTTCCATACCCTCACCTGTGCCCTAAGCCTTGCCGATCCCTAACCCTAACCCTACCCTGGAACAGAAACCCACCACCAGCCCTACACCTTACCCTACGCCGTACCCTAATTCTGGCGCGTACGCTGGCACTGACCCGTGTGTCAGCACGTAGCGTGCCTCTCCCTCGTTTCAGTACCCTTACCTGTGCCCTAAGCCTTGCCGTTCCCTAACCCTAACCCGGAACAGAAACCCACCAACAGCCCTACACCTTACCCTACTCCGTACCCTAATCCTGGCCCGTACACTGGCACTGAAACGTGCGTCAGCACATAGCCTGACCCTCCCACGTTTCTGTACCCTCAGCTGTGCCCTAAGCCTTGCCGTTCCCTAACCCTAACCCTAGCGCGGAATGGAAACCCACAACTAGCCCTACACCATACTTTACTCCAGAACCGTACGCTGGCACTGACACGTTTGTCAGCACGTAGCCTGCCTCTCCCACGTGTCCCTATGCTCACCTGTTCCCTAAACCTTGCCGTTCCCTAACCCTAACCCTAGCCCGGAACGGAAACCCACCACCAGCCCTACACGTTACCCTATGATGTACCCTACTCCTGGCCCTTACGCTGGCACTGACACGTGCGTCAGCACACAGCCTGACCATCCCACGATCCTCCCAATACAGAAATGGGCAGAAGATCTCAAGAGACGTTTCTTCAAAGAAGACACAGAGATGGCCAAGGCGCACATGAGAAGCTGCTCAAGAGCACTAATTATTAGAGAAATGCAAATCAAAACTACAATGAGGTATCACCTCACACCTGTTAGAATCGGCATCATCAGAAAATCTACAAACAACAAATTCTGGGGAGGGTGTGGACAAAAGGAGCCCTCTTCCACTATTGGTGGGAATGTAAATTGATAGAGTCACTATGGAGAACACTATGGAGTTTCCTTAAAAAATCTAGAAATAGAATTACCATCTGATCCAGCAATTCCACTTCTGGGCATATACCCAAAGAAAACCATAAATTCAAAAGGCACATTCACCACAATGTTCATTGCAGCACTATTTACAATAGCCAGGTAATGGAAGCAAACTAAACGCCCAAAGACAGATGAATGGATAAAGATGGGGTACATATATAAAATGGAATATTACTCGGCCATAAAAAGGAATGAATCTGGGTCATTTGTAGAGACATCGATGGATCTAGAGACAGTCATACAGAATGAAGTAAGTCAGAAAGGGGAAAACAAATATTGTATATTAATGCATATATGTGGAACCTAAAAAATGGTACAGATGAACTGGTTTGCAGGGAAGAAATAGAGACACAGAGGTAGAGAACAAACGTATGGACACCAAGTGTGGGAAGCCATGGGGTGGTGGTGGTGGGACGAGTTGGGAGATTGAGATTGACCTGTATACATGTATATGCATAAAATACATAACTAATAATAACCCGCTGTATAAAAAAGTAAATAAAATTAAATTTCAAAATGTTAAAATATAAAATTTAAAAATAAAACAGAAAAAAGCTCTTCCCTTCACACAGATGTATTTATAGGAATAAATTATTTCCATGCTTATATCTATAAATACATAAAAGAGGAATAAAAGCTAACTTGAACCATAAACGAAGAAAAACCTGAACCGACCAGTTATACAGAGAAAAACACTATCAGGGCACTTGCTCCAACGGTAAACAATATTGAAATTGTTCAGAGGTGGGGAATCATCTCCCGTACAGCCAGCAACCCACACCCCACACAAGGAGCTTCCTCATTGCAAAGCGGGGGGACCGAGCCGAGGCATCTCTGAACAAAGGTGAGCTGAGCCCCAGGCCAGCTGTTGCTGAACTGTTCCCACCCTTCCCAGGTAAAACACCTGAATATGTACAAGGGCTTGAAAGACTAGAGGAAGGGCCGTGGAGCCACAACAGCGAGAGAACGCAGGCCAACTTGGTGCCTCCAGGCCAGCCAGGGTGGTCCTGGCCCAGGGCACTCTTCCGGAAGCTTTCCATTGTCCTGCCAGAGATACCCCACCTGTCCCGGCCCCCACTGATTTTTTCCTTCCTCACCTCTGTCCGGAGAGAAATTCCAGCGGGAGGTATGGGTGACACATCCTCTTCTTTACAGGTGGCAGCTTGGCAACTCCTGCAGAAAGGCCAGCAGAACTCCACTCACACCGGGCCACCAACAAAGCTGTGGCCCCTCACTCCCTCCCACCAGCACAGCCCCGAGACTGCTCACGGGGCAAAGAATATGGAGGCAGGCACAGCTTCAGGGGCTATTGCTGCCTGGAGCGCTGTTTATATTGACCTCAACCAGGCACACCTGGGGAGGGCCGGCCGGCAGGATAAGGCTGCCCACGTCAGCTAATCCACAACCCTCAGGGAATCACAGTGTTGAAAATGGACCTCGCTAAAGCAGAATAGAAGCCAAGGAAAAAAAGGACACAATGCCATTTGCAGCACCGTAGATGAGCCTAGAGGTTATCACATGACTTGTAGTAAGTCAGAAAGTGAAAGACACATATCGTATCATATCACTTATAGGTGTTACCTAAAAATGGATACCAGGGCAGATATTTCCACGGAGAAGGGCAATCACAGATTCATTAAACAAACTTATGGTTCACCAATGGAAAGGTGTGAGGATGGGTTTCATTACGATATTGGGGTTAACAGACATATACAAACACAGGTGACATATATAATCACCTAAGACCTACGGAATACAAAGAGAGGACTACTCAACATTCTGTCTTAACGTACATGGGCAAAGGATCCCAGGAAGAACAGACATCTGTATATGTGTCAAAGAACCACATCTTCCACACCTACAACAAGCCAAGCATTGTAATCAAACTTGCTGTAATAAAAAATAAAAAATTAAATTAAAAACACGAACAAGAAGTAGTGAGACAAACTTGAGGGGCTTTCTCCTGGCACATTCCATTCTAAATTCCAATCTAGAACAAGACTTCCATTGAGGCTCTGTTGCACTAATAACCTGATTTGAAAGAGAGAACTGCTGCCACCTTGTGGCCGTTTCACACAACAGCAGCTTTAATCCCAGCGCTAAAGGTCAGTTGATATTCAAAATCATTGCAGGCCTGTAAATGACACCTGCCCTGAAAACAAATCCTGGGGTCACATATCGACCAAAAAATTCAAAGGACGTCCATATTTCAAAACGACCGTTTCAAAAGCCATATTTTACGCACATTAGTGTTCTGCTTCTTTGTCTTTCTTTCTTTTTTGGTTAAAAACACGGGAATGGAAAAAGGCATCCCTCAGAAGGGGCGAAAATAGTTGCAAACGAATCAATGGACAAAGGTTTAATCTCCAATATATATAAACAGCTCCTGCAGCTTAATATTAAAAAAACAAACAACCCAATACAAACATGGGCAGAATATCTAAAGAGACGTTTCTTCAAAGAAGACACAGAGATGGCTAAGACGCACATGAAAAGCTGCTCAAGAGCACTAATTATTAGAGAAATGCAAATCAAAACTACAATGAGGTATCACCTCACACCTGTTAGAATCAGCATCATCAGAAAATCTACAGACAACAAATTCTGGGGAGGGTGTGGACAAAAGGAGCCCTCCTCCACTATTGTTGGGAATGTAAATTGATACAGTCACTATGGAGAACAGTATGGAGTTTCCTTAAAAAACCTACAAATAGAAACCTTGACTTTCCCTAACCCTAACCATAGGCTGGAACGGAAACCTACCACCAACCGTGCACCTTATCTACGCGGTACACTAATCCTAATCCGTACGCTGGCACTAACCGGTGAGTCAACATGTACCCTGACACTAACACGTTTCCGTACCCTCAGCTGTGCCCCAAACCTTGCCGTTGCCTATCCTTAACCTTAGCCCGGAACAGAAACCTACCATCAGCCCTACACCTTACCCTAAGCCGTACCCTAATCCTAATCCATACGTCAACACGTACCCTGACCCTAACACGTTTCCGTACCCTCACCTCTGCCATAAACCTTGCCGTTCCCTTACCTTAACCCTAGCCCGGAACGGAAAACTACCACCAACCCTACACCTTACCTTACGCCATACCCTAATCCTAATTCGTATGCTGACACTAACCTGTGCATCAACACGTACCCTGACCCTAACACGTTTCGTACCCTCACCTGTGCCCTAAACTTTGCCAGTCCCTAAACATAACCCTAGACTGGAACGGAAACCTACCACCAACCCTACACCTTACTCTATGCGGTACCCTAATCCTCATGCGTACGCTCACACTAACCCGTGAGTCAACACGTACCCTGAACCTAACACAATTCCGTACCATCACCTGTGCCCTATACCTTGCAATTCGCTATCCCTAACCCTACACCGGAATGTAAACCTACCGCCATCCGTACACCTTACTGTACGCCGTACCCTAATCCTAATGCGTACGATGACACTATTCCATGCATCAACATGCACCATGAACCTAACACGTTTCTGTACCCTCACCTGTGCCCTAAGCCTTGCCGTTCACTAACCCTAACCCTAGCCCTGAACTGAAACCCACCACCAGCCCTACACCATACCCTATGCCTTACCCTACTCCTGGCCTGTATGCTGGCACTGACCCGTGCGTCAGCACGTAGCCTGCCTCACCCAAGTTTCCGTACCCTCACCTGTGCCCTTAGCCTTGCCGTTCCCTAACCCTAACCCTAGCCCAGAACGGAAACCCACCACCAGCCCTACACCTTACCCTACGCCGTACCCTACTCCTGGCCCATACGCTGGCACTGACCCATGCGTCAGCAGGTAGCCTGACCCTCCCACGTTTCCGTACCCTCACCTGTGCCCTAAAACTTGACGTTCCCTAACCCTAATCAAACCCCGGAATGGACACCCACCACCAGTCTTACACCTTACCCTACGCCGTACCCTACTCCTGGTCCACACCCTGGCACTGACCCGTGCTTCAGCATGTAGCCTGACCCTCCCACGTTTCCGTACCCTCACCTGTGCCCTAAGCCTTGCCGTTCCCTAACCCTAACCCTACACTTTACCCTACGCCATACCCTATTCCTGGGCCGTACGCTGGCACTGACACATGCGTCAGCACGTAGCCTGACCCTCCCACGTTTCTGTACCCTCACCTGTGCCCTAAGCCTTGCCATTCCCTAACCCTAACCCTAGCCGGAAACGGAAACCCACCACCAGCCCTACACCTTACCCTACGCCGTACCCTACTCCTGGGCCGTACACTGGAACTGACCCTTGTGTAAGCACGTAGCCTGCCACTCCCATGTTTCCATACCCTCACCTGTGCCCTAAGCCTTGCCGATCCCTAACCCTAACCCTACCCTGGAACAGAAACCCACCACCAGCCCTACACCTTACCCTACGCCGTACCCTAATTCTGGCGCGTACGCTGGCACTGACCCGTGTGTCAGCACGTAGCGTGCCTCTCCCTCGTTTCAGTACCCTTACCTGTGCCCTAAGCCTTGCCGTTCCCTAACCCTAACCCGGAACAGAAACCCACCAACAGCCCTACACCTTACCCTACTCCGTACCCTAATCCTGGCCCGTACACTGGCACTGAAACGTGCGTCAGCACATAGCCTGACCCTCCCACGTTTCTGTACCCTCAGCTGTGCCCTAAGCCTTGCCGTTCCCTAACCCTAACCCTAGCGCGGAATGGAAACCCACAACTAGCCCTACACCATACTTTACTCCAGACCCGTACGCTGGCACTGACACGTTTGTCAGCACGTAGCCTGCCTCTCCCACGTGTCCCTATGCTCACCTGTTCCCTAAACCTTGCCGTTCCCTAACCCTAACCCTAGCCCGGAACGGAAACCCACCACCAGCCCTACACGTTACCCTATGATGTACCCTACTCCTGGCCCTTACGCTGGCACTGACACGTGCGTCAGCACACAGCCTGACCATCCCACGATCCTCCCAATACAGAAATGGGCAGAAGATCTCAAGAGACGTTTCTTCAAAGAAGACACAGAGATGGCCAAGGCGCACATGAGAAGCTGCTCAAGAGCACTAATTATTAGAGAAATGCAAATCAAAACTACAATGAGGTATCACCTCACACCTGTTAGAATCGGCATCATCAGAAAATCTACAAACAACAAATTCTGGGGAGGGTGTGGACAAAAGGAGCCCTCTTCCACTATTGGTGGGAATGTAAATTGATAGAGTCACTATGGAGAACACTATGGAGTTTCCTTAAAAAATCTAGAAATAGAATTACCATCTGATCCAGCAATTCCACTTCTGGGCATATACCCAAAGAAAACCATAAATCAAAAAGGCACATTCACCACAATGTTCATTGCAGCACTATTTACAATAGCCAGGTAATGGAAGCAAACTAAACGCCCAAAGACAGATGAATGGATAAAGATGGGGTACATATATAAAATGGAATATTACTCGGCCATAAAAAGGAATGAATCTGGGTCATTTGTAGAGACATCGATGGATCTAGAGACAGTCATACAGAATGAAGTAAGTCAGAAAGGGGAAAACAAATATTGTATATTAATGCATATATGTGGAACCTAAAAAATGGTACAGATGAACTGGTTTGCAGGGAAGAAATAGAGACACAGAGGTAGAGAACAAACGTATGGACACCAAGTGTGGGAAGCCATGGGGTGGTGGTGGTGGGACGAGTTGGGAGATTGAGATTGACCTGTATACATGTATATGCATAAAATACATAACTAATAATAACCCGCTGTATAAAAAAGTAAATAAAATTAAATTTCAAAATGTTAAAATATAAAATTTAAAAATAAAACAGAAAAAAGCTCTTCCCTTCACACAGATGTATTTATAGGAATAAATTATTTCCATGCTTATATCTATAAATACATAAAAGAGGAATAAAAGCTAACTTGAACCATAAACGAAGAAAAACCTGAACCGACCAGTTATACAGAGAAAAACACTATCAGGGCACTTGCTCCAACGGTAAACAATATTGAAATTGTTCAGAGGTGGGGAATCATCTCCCGTACAGCCAGCAACCCACACCCCACACAAGGAGCTTCCTCATTGCAAAGCGGGGGGACCGAGCCGAGGCATCTCTGAACAAAGGTGAGCTGAGCCCCAGGCCAGCTGTTGCTGAACTGTTCCCACCCTTCCCAGGTAAAACACCTGAATATGTACAAGGGCTTGAAAGACTAGAGGAAGGGCCGTGGAGCCACAACAGCGAGAGAACGCAGGCCAACTTGGTGCCTCCAGGCCAGCCAGGGTGGTCCTGGCCCAGGGCACTCTTCCGGAAGCTTTCCATTGTCCTGCCAGAGATACCCCACCTGTCCCGGCCCCCACTGATTTTTTCCTTCCTCACCTCTGTCCGGAGAGAAATTCCAGCGGGAGGTATGGGTGACACATCCTCTTCTTTACAGGTGGCAGCTTGGCAACTCCTGCAGAAAGGCCAGCAGAACTCCACTCACACCGGGCCACCAACAAAGCTGTGGCCCCTCACTCCCTCCCACCAGCACAGCCCCGAGACTGCTCACGGGGCAAAGAATATGGAGGCAGGCACAGCTTCAGGGGCTATTGCTGCCTGGAGCGCTGTTTATATTGACCTCAACCAGGCACACCTGGGGAGGGCCGGCCGGCAGGATAAGGCTGCCCACGTCAGCTAATCCACAACCCTCAGGGAATCACAGTGTTGAAAATGGACCTCGCTAAAGCAGAATAGAAGCCAAGGAAAAAAAGGACACAATGCCATTTGCAGCACCGTAGATGAGCCTAGAGGTTATCACATGACTTGTAGTAAGTCAGAAAGTGAAAGACACATATCGTATCATATCACTTATAGGTGTTACCTAAAAATGGATACCAGGGCAGATATTTCCACGGAGAAGGGCAATCACAGATTCATTAAACAAACTTATGGTTCACCAATGGAAAGGTGTGAGGATGGGTTTCATTACGATATTGGGGTTAACAGACATATACAAACACAGGTGACATATATAATCACCTAAGACCTACGGAATACAAAGAGAGGACTACTCAACATTCTGTCTTAACGTACATGGGCAAAGGATCCCAGGAAGAACAGACATCTGTATATGTGTCAAAGAACCACATCTTCCACACCTACAACAAGCCAAGCATTGTAATCAAACTTGCTGTAATAAAAAATAAAAAATTAAATTAAAAACACGAACAAGAAGTAGTGAGACAAACTTGAGGGGCTTTCTCCTGGCACATTCCATTCTAAATTCCAATCTAGAACAAGACTTCCATTGAGGCTCTGTTGCACTAATAACCTGATTTGAAAGAGAGAACTGCTGCCACCTTGTGGCCGTTTCACACAACAGCAGCTTTAATCCCAGCGCTAAAGGTCAGTTGATATTCAAAATCATTGCAGGCCTGTAAATGACACCTGCCCTGAAAACAAATCCTGGGGTCACATATCGACCAAAAAATTCAAAGGACGTCCATATTTCAAAACGACCGTTTCAAAAGCCATATTTTACGCACATTAGTGTTCTGCTTCTTTGTCTTTCTTTCTTTTTTGGTTAAAAACACGGGAATGGAAAAAGGCATCCCTCAGAAGGGGCGAAAATAGTTGCAAACGAATCAATGGACAAAGGTTTAATCTCCAATATATATAAACAGCTCCTGCAGCTTAATATTAAAAAAACAAACAACCCAATACAAACATGGGCAGAATATCTAAAGAGACGTTTCTTCAAAGAAGACACAGAGATGGCTAAGACGCACATGAAAAGCTGCTCAAGAGCACTAATTATTAGAGAAATGCAAATCAAAACTACAATGAGGTATCACCTCACACCTGTTAGAATCAGCATCATCAGAAAATCTACAGACAACAAATTCTGGGGAGGGTGTGGACAAAAGGAGCCCTCCTCCACTATTGTTGGGAATGTAAATTGATACAGTCACTATGGAGAACAGTATGGAGTTTCCTTAAAAAACCTACAAATAGAAACCTTGACTTTCCCTAACCCTAACCATAGGCTGGAACGGAAACCTACCACCAACCGTGCACCTTATCTACGCGGTACACTAATCCTAATCCGTACGCTGGCACTAACCGGTGAGTCAACATGTACCCTGACACTAACACGTTTCCGTACCCTCAGCTGTGCCCCAAACCTTGCCGTTGCCTATCCTTAACCTTAGCCCGGAACAGAAACCTACCATCAGCCCTACACCTTACCCTAAGCCGTACCCTAATCCTAATCCATACGTCAACACGTACCCTGACCCTAACACGTTTCCGTACCCTCACCTCTGCCATAAACCTTGCCGTTCCCTTACCTTAACCCTAGCCCGGAACGGAAAACTACCACCAACCCTACACCTTACCTTACGCCATACCCTAATCCTAATTCGTATGCTGACACTAACCTGTGCATCAACACGTACCCTGACCCTAACACGTTTCGTACCCTCACCTGTGCCCTAAACTTTGCCAGTCCCTAAACATAACCCTAGACTGGAACGGAAACCTACCACCAACCCTACACCTTACTCTATGCGGTACCCTAATCCTCATGCGTACGCTCACACTAACCCGTGAGTCAACACGTACCCTGAACCTAACACAATTCCGTACCATCACCTGTGCCCTATACCTTGCAATTCGCTATCCCTAACCCTACACCGGAATGTAAACCTACCGCCATCCGTACACCTTACTGTACGCCGTACCCTAATCCTAATGCGTACGATGACACTATTCCATGCATCAACATGCACCATGAACCTAACACGTTTCTGTACCCTCACCTGTGCCCTAAGCCTTGCCGTTCACTAACCCTAACCCTAGCCCTGAACTGAAACCCACCACCAGCCCTACACCATACCCTATGCCTTACCCTACTCCTGGCCTGTATGCTGGCACTGACCCGTGCGTCAGCACGTAGCCTGCCTCACCCAAGTTTCCGTACCCTCACCTGTGCCCTTAGCCTTGCCGTTCCCTAACCCTAACCCTAGCCCAGAACGGAAACCCACCACCAGCCCTACACCTTACCCTACGCCGTACCCTACTCCTGGCCCATACGCTGGCACTGACCCATGCGTCAGCAGGTAGCCTGACCCTCCCACGTTTCCGTACCCTCACCTGTGCCCTAAAACTTGACGTTCCCTAACCCTAATCAAACCCCGGAATGGACACCCACCACCAGTCTTACACCTTACCCTACGCCGTACCCTACTCCTGGTCCACACCCTGGCACTGACCCGTGCTTCAGCATGTAGCCTGACCCTCCCACGTTTCCGTACCCTCACCTGTGCCCTAAGCCTTGCCGTTCCCTAACCCTAACCCTACACTTTACCCTACGCCATACCCTATTCCTGGGCCGTACGCTGGCACTGACACTTGCGTCAGCACGTAGCCTGACCCTCCCACGTTTCTGTACCCTCACCTGTGCCCTAAGCCTTGCCATTCCCTAACCCTAACCCTAGCCGGAAACGGAAACCCACCACCAGCCCTACACCTTACCCTACGCCGTACCCTACTCCTGGGCCGTACACTGGAACTGACCCTTGTGTAAGCACGTAGCCTGCCACTCCCATGTTTCCATACCCTCACCTGTGCCCTAAGCCTTGCCGATCCCTAACCCTAACCCTACCCTGGAACAGAAACCCACCACCAGCCCTACACCTTACCCTACGCCGTACCCTAATTCTGGCGCGTACGCTGGCACTGACCCGTGTGTCAGCACGTAGCGTGCCTCTCCCTCGTTTCAGTACCCTTACCTGTGCCCTAAGCCTTGCCGTTCCCTAACCCTAACCCGGAACAGAAACCCACCAACAGCCCTACACCTTACCCTACTCCGTACCCTAATCCTGGCCCGTACACTGGCACTGAAACGTGCGTCAGCACATAGCCTGACCCTCCCACGTTTCTGTACCCTCAGCTGTGCCCTAAGCCTTGCCGTTCCCTAACCCTAACCCTAGCGCGGAATGGAAACCCACAACTAGCCCTACACCATACTTTACTCCAGACCCGTACGCTGGCACTGACACGTTTGTCAGCACGTAGCCTGCCTCTCCCACGTGTCCCTATGCTCACCTGTTCCCTAAACCTTGCCGTTCCCTAACCCTAACCCTAGCCCGGAACGGAAACCCACCACCAGCCCTACACGTTACCCTATGATGTACCCTACTCCTGGCCCTTACGCTGGCACTGACACGTGCGTCAGCACACAGCCTGACCATCCCACGATCCTCCCAATACAGAAATGGGCAGAAGATCTCAAGAGACGTTTCTTCAAAGAAGACACAGAGATGGCCAAGGCGCACATGAGAAGCTGCTCAAGAGCACTAATTATTAGAGAAATGCAAATCAAAACTACAATGAGGTATCACCTCACACCTGTTAGAATCGGCATCATCAGAAAATCTACAAACAACAAATTCTGGGGAGGGTGTGGACAAAAGGAGCCCTCTTCCACTATTGGTGGGAATGTAAATTGATAGAGTCACTATGGAGAACACTATGGAGTTTCCTTAAAAAATCTAGAAATAGAATTACCATCTGATCCAGCAATTCCACTTCTGGGCATATACCCAAAGAAAACCATAAATTCAAAAGGCACATTCACCACAATGTTCATTGCAGCACTATTTACAATAGCCAGGTAATGGAAGCAAACTAAACGCCCAAAGACAGATGAATGGATAAAGATGGGGTACATATATAAAATGGAATATTACTCGGCCATAAAAAGGAATGAATCTGGGTCATTTGTAGAGACATCGATGGATCTAGAGACAGTCATACAGAATGAAGTAAGTCAGAAAGGGGAAAACAAATATTGTATATTAATGCATATATGTGGAACCTAAAAAATGGTACAGATGAACTGGTTTGCAGGGAAGAAATAGAGACACAGAGGTAGAGAACAAACGTATGGACACCAAGTGTGGGAAGCCATGGGGTGGTGGTGGTGGGACGAGTTGGGAGATTGAGATTGACCTGTATACATGTATATGCATAAAATACATAACTAATAATAACCCGCTGTATAAAAAAGTAAATAAAATTAAATTTCAAAATGTTAAAATATAAAATTTAAAAATAAAACAGAAAAAAGCTCTTCCCTTCACACAGATGTATTTATAGGAATAAATTATTTCCATGCTTATATCTATAAATACATAAAAGAGGAATAAAAGCTAACTTGAACCATAAACGAAGAAAAACCTGAACCGACCAGTTATACAGAGAAAAACACTATCAGGGCACTTGCTCCAACGGTAAACAATATTGAAATTGTTCAGAGGTGGGGAATCATCTCCCGTACAGCCAGCAACCCACACCCCACACAAGGAGCTTCCTCATTGCAAAGCGGGGGGACCGAGCCGAGGCATCTCTGAACAAAGGTGAGCTGAGCCCCAGGCCAGCTGTTGCTGAACTGTTCCCACCCTTCCCAGGTAAAACACCTGAATATGTACAAGGGCTTGAAAGACTAGAGGAAGGGCCGTGGAGCCACAACAGCGAGAGAACGCAGGCCAACTTGGTGCCTCCAGGCCAGCCAGGGTGGTCCTGGCCCAGGGCACTCTTCCGGAAGCTTTCCATTGTCCTGCCAGAGATACCCCACCTGTCCCGGCCCCCACTGATTTTTTCCTTCCTCACCTCTGTCCGGAGAGAAATTCCAGCGGGAGGTATGGGTGACACATCCTCTTCTTTACAGGTGGCAGCTTGGCAACTCCTGCAGAAAGGCCAGCAGAACTCCACTCACACCGGGCCAACAACAAAGCTGTGGCCCCTCACTCCCTCCCACCAGCACAGCCCCGAGACTGCTCACGGGGCAAAGAATATGGAGGCAGGCACAGCTTCAGGGGCTATTGCTGCCTGGAGCGCTGTTTATATTGACCTCAACCAGGCACACCTGGGGAGGGCCGGCCGGCAGGATAAGGCTGCCCACGTCAGCTAATCCACAACCCTCAGGGAATCACAGTGTTGAAAATGGACCTCGCTAAAGCAGAATAGAAGCCAAGGAAAAAAAGGACACAATGCCATTTGCAGCACCGTAGATGAGCCTAGAGGTTATCACATGACTTGTAGTAAGTCAGAAAGTGAAAGACACATATCGTATCATATCACTTATAGGTGTTACCTAAAAATGGATACCAGGGCAGATATTTCCACGGAGAAGGGCAATCACAGATTCATTAAACAAACTTATGGTTCACCAATGGAAAGGTGTGAGGATGGGTTTCATTACGATATTGGGGTTAACAGACATATACAAACACAGGTGACATATATAATCACCTAAGACCTACGGAATACAAAGAGAGGACTACTCAACATTCTGTCTTAACGTACATGGGCAAAGGATCCCAGGAAGAACAGACATCTGTATATGTGTCAAAGAACCACATCTTCCACACCTACAACAAGCCAAGCATTGTAATCAAACTTGCTGTAATAAAAAATAAAAAATTAAATTAAAAACACGAACAAGAAGTAGTGAGACAAACTTGAGGGGCTTTCTCCTGGCACATTCCATTCTAAATTCCAATCTAGAACAAGACTTCCATTGAGGCTCTGTTGCACTAATAACCTGATTTGAAAGAGAGAACTGCTGCCACCTTGTGGCCGTTTCACACAACAGCAGCTTTAATCCCAGCGCTAAAGGTCAGTTGATATTCAAAATCATTGCAGGCCTGTAAATGACACCTGCCCTGAAAACAAATCCTGGGGTCACATATCGACCAAAAAATTCAAAGGACGTCCATATTTCAAAACGACCGTTTCAAAAGCCATATTTTACGCACATTAGTGTTCTGCTTCTTTGTCTTTCTTTCTTTTTTGGTTAAAAACACGGGAATGGAAAAAGGCATCCCTCAGAAGGGGCGAAAATAGTTGCAAACGAATCAATGGACAAAGGTTTAATCTCCAATATATATAAACAGCTCCTGCAGCTTAATATTAAAAAAACAAACAACCCAATACAAACATGGGCAGAATATCTAAAGAGACGTTTCTTCAAAGAAGACACAGAGATGGCTAAGACGCACATGAAAAGCTGCTCAAGAGCACTAATTATTAGAGAAATGCAAATCAAAACTACAATGAGGTATCACCTCACACCTGTTAGAATCAGCATCATCAGAAAATCTACAGACAACAAATTCTGGGGAGGGTGTGGACAAAAGGAGCCCTCCTCCACTATTGTTGGGAATGTAAATTGATACAGTCACTATGGAGAACAGTATGGAGTTTCCTTAAAAAACCTACAAATAGAAACCTTGACTTTCCCTAACCCTAACCATAGGCTGGAACGGAAACCTACCACCAACCGTGCACCTTATCTACGCGGTACACTAATCCTAATCCGTACGCTGGCACTAACCGGTGAGTCAACATGTACCCTGACACTAACACGTTTCCGTACCCTCAGCTGTGCCCCAAACCTTGCCGTTGCCTATCCTTAACCTTAGCCCGGAACAGAAACCTACCATCAGCCCTACACCTTACCCTAAGCCGTACCCTAATCCTAATCCATACGTCAACACGTACCCTGACCCTAACACGTTTCCGTACCCTCACCTCTGCCATAAACCTTGCCGTTCCCTTACCTTAACCCTAGCCCGGAACGGAAAACTACCACCAACCCTACACCTTACCTTACGCCATACCCTAATCCTAATTCGTATGCTGACACTAACCTGTGCATCAACACGTACCCTGACCCTAACACGTTTCGTACCCTCACCTGTGCCCTAAACTTTGCCAGTCCCTAAACATAACCCTAGACTGGAACGGAAACCTACCACCAACCCTACACCTTACTCTATGCGGTACCCTAATCCTCATGCGTACGCTCACACTAACCCGTGAGTCAACACGTACCCTGAACCTAACACAATTCCGTACCATCACCTGTGCCCTATACCTTGCAATTCGCTATCCCTAACCCTACACCGGAATGTAAACCTACCGCCATCCGTACACCTTACTGTACGCTGTACCCTAATCCTAATGCGTACGATGACACTATTCCATGCATCAACATGCACCATGAACCTAACACGTTTCTGTACCCTCACCTGTGCCCTAAGCCTTGCCGTTCACTAACCCTAACCCTAGCCCTGAACTGAAACCCACCACCAGCCCTACACCATACCCTATGCCTTACCCTACTCCTGGCCTGTATGCTGGCACTGACCCGTGCGTCAGCACGTAGCCTGCCTCACCCAAGTTTCCGTACCCTCACCTGTGCCCTTAGCCTTGCCGTTCCCTAACCCTAACCCTAGCCCAGAACGGAAACCCACCACCAGCCCTACACCTTACCCTACGCCGTACCCTACTCCTGGCCCATACGCTGGCACTGACCCATGCGTCAGCAGGTAGCCTGACCCTCCCACGTTTCCGTACCCTCACCTGTGCCCTAAAACTTGACGTTCCCTAACCCTAATCAAACCCCGGAATGGACACCCACCACCAGTCTTACACCTTACCCTACGCCGTACCCTACTCCTGGTCCACACCCTGGCACTGACCCGTGCTTCAGCATGTAGCCTGACCCTCCCACGTTTCCGTACCCTCACCTGTGCCCTAAGCCTTGCCGTTCCCTAACCCTAACCCTACACTTTACCCTACGCCATACCCTATTCCTGGGCCGTACGCTGGCACTGACACTTGCGTCAGCACGTAGCCTGACCCTCCCACGTTTCTGTACCCTCACCTGTGCCCTAAGCCTTGCCATTCCCTAACCCTAACCCTAGCCGGAAACGGAAACCCACCACCAGCCCTACACCTTACCCTACGCCGTACCCTACTCCTGGGCCGTACACTGGAACTGACCCTTGTGTAAGCACGTAGCCTGCCACTCCCATGTTTCCATACCCTCACCTGTGCCCTAAGCCTTGCCGATCCCTAACCCTAACCCTACCCTGGAACAGAAACCCACCACCAGCCCTACACCTTACCCTACGCCGTACCCTAATTCTGGCGCGTACGCTGGCACTGACCCGTGTGTCAGCACGTAGCGTGCCTCTCCCTCGTTTCAGTACCCTTACCTGTGCCCTAAGCCTTGCCGTTCCCTAACCCTAACCCGGAACAGAAACCCACCAACAGCCCTACACCTTACCCTACTCCGTACCCTAATCCTGGCCCGTACACTGGCACTGAAACGTGCGTCAGCACATAGCCTGACCCTCCCACGTTTCTGTACCCTCAGCTGTGCCCTAAGCCTTGCCGTTCCCTAACCCTAACCCTAGCGCGGAATGGAAACCCACAACTAGCCCTACACCATACTTTACTCCAGACCCGTACGCTGGCACTGACACGTTTGTCAGCACGTAGCCTGCCTCTCCCACGTGTCCCTATGCTCACCTGTTCCCTAAACCTTGCCGTTCCCTAACCCTAACCCTAGCCCGGAACGGAAACCCACCACCAGCCCTACACGTTACCCTATGATGTACCCTACTCCTGGCCCTTACGCTGGCACTGACACGTGCGTCAGCACACAGCCTGACCATCCCACGATCCTCCCAATACAGAAATGGGCAGAAGATCCCAAGAGACGTTTCTTCAAAGAAGACACAGAGATGGCCAAGGCGCACATGAGAAGCTGCTCAAGAGCACTAATTATTAGAGAAATGCAAATCAAAACTACAATGAGGTATCACCTCACACCTGTTAGAATCGGCATCATCAGAAAATCTACAAACAACAAATTCTGGGGAGGGTGTGGACAAAAGGAGCCCTCTTCCACTATTGGTGGGAATGTAAATTGATAGAGTCACTATGGAGAACACTATGGAGTTTCCTTAAAAAATCTAGAAATAGAATTACCATCTGATCCAGCAATTCCACTTCTGGGCATATACCCAAAGAAAACCATAAATCAAAAAGGCACATTCACCACAATGTTCATTGCAGCACTATTTACAATAGCCAGGTAATGGAAGCAAACTAAACGCCCAAAGACAGATGAATGGATAAAGATGGGGTACATATATAAAATGGAATATTACTCGGCCATAAAAAGGAATGAATCTGGGTCATTTGTAGAGACATCGATGGATCTAGAGACAGTCATACAGAATGAAGTAAGTCAGAAAGGGGAAAACAAATATTGTATATTAATGCATATATGTGGAACCTAAAAAATGGTACAGATGAACTGGTTTGCAGGGAAGAAATAGAGACACAGAGGTAGAGAACAAACGTATGGACACCAAGTGTGGGAAGCCATGGGGTGGTGGTGGTGGGACGAGTTGGGAGATTGAGATTGACCTGTATACATGTATATGCATAAAATACATAACTAATAATAATCCGCTGTATAAAAAAGTAAATAAAATTAAATTTCAAAATGTTAAAATATAAAATTTAAAAATAAAACAGAAAAAAGCTCTTCCCTTCACACAGATGTATTTATAGGAATAAATTATTTCCATGCTTATATCTATAAATACATAAAAGAGGAATAAAAGCTAACTTGAACCATAAACGAAGAAAAACCTGAACCGACCAGTTATACAGAGAAAAACACTATCAGGGCACTTGCTCCAACGGTAAACAATATTGAAATTGTTCAGAGGTGGGGAATCATCTCCCGTACAGCCAGCAACCCACACCCCACACAAGGAGCTTCCTCATTGCAAAGCGGGGGGACCGAGCCGAGGCATCTCTGAACAAAGGTGAGCTGAGCCCCAGGCCAGCTGTTGCTGAACTGTTCCCACCCTTCCCAGGTAAAACACCTGAATATGTACAAGGGCTTGAAAGACTAGAGGAAGGGCCGTGGAGCCACAACAGCGAGAGAACGCAGGCCAACTTGGTGCCTCCAGGCCAGCCAGGGTGGTCCTGGCCCAGGGCACTCTTCCGGAAGCTTTCCATTGTCCTGCCAGAGATACCCCACCTGTCCCGGCCCCCACTGATTTTTTCCTTCCTCACCTCTGTCCGGAGAGAAATTCCAGCGGGAGGTATGGGTGACACATCCTCTTCTTTACAGGTGGCAGCTTGGCAACTCCTGCAGAAAGGCCAGCAGAACTCCACTCACACCGGGCCAACAACAAAGCTGTGGCCCCTCACTCCCTCCCACCAGCACAGCCCCGAGACTGCTCACGGGGCAAAGAATATGGAGGCAGGCACAGCTTCAGGGGCTATTGCTGCCTGGAGCGCTGTTTATATTGACCTCAACCAGGCACACCTGGGGAGGGCCGGCCGGCAGGATAAGGCTGCCCACGTCAGCTAATCCACAACCCTCAGGGAATCACAGTGTTGAAAATGGACCTCGCTAAAGCAGAATAGAAGCCAAGGAAAAAAAGGACACAATGCCATTTGCAGCACCGTAGATGAGCCTAGAGGTTATCACATGACTTGTAGTAAGTCAGAAAGTGAAAGACACATATCGTATCATATCACTTATAGGTGTTACCTAAAAATGGATACCAGGGCAGATATTTCCACGGAGAAGGGCAATCACAGATTCATTAAACAAACTTATGGTTCACCAATGGAAAGGTGTGAGGATGGGTTTCATTACGATATTGGGGTTAACAGACATATACAAACACAGGTGACATATATAATCACCTAAGACCTACGGAATACAAAGAGAGGACTACTCAACATTCTGTCTTAACGTACATGGGCAAAGGATCCCAGGAAGAACAGACATCTGTATATGTGTAAAAGAACCACATCTTCCACACCTACAACAAGCCAAGCATTGTAATCAAACTTGCTGTAATAAAAAATAAAAAATTAAATTAAAAACACGAACAAGAAGTAGTGAGACAAACTTGAGGGGCTTTCTCCTGGCACATTCCATTCTAAATTCCAATCTAGAACAAGACTTCCATTGAGGCTCTGTTGCACTAATAACCTGATTTGAAAGAGAGAACTGCTGCCACCTTGTGGCCGTTTCACACAACAGCAGCTTTAATCCCAGCGCTAAAGGTCAGTTGATATTCAAAATCATTGCAGGCCTGTAAATGACACCTGCCCTGAAAACAAATCCTGGGGTCACATATCGACCAAAAAATTCAAAGGACGTCCATATTTCAAAACGACCGTTTCAAAAGCCATATTTTACGCACATTAGTGTTCTGCTTCTTTGTCTTTCTTTCTTTTTTGGTTAAAAACACGGGAATGGAAAAAGGCATCCCTCAGAAGGGGCGAAAATAGTTGCAAACGAATCAATGGACAAAGGTTTAATCTCCAATATATATAAACAGCTCATGCAGCTTAATATTAAAAAAACAAACAACCCAATACAAACATGGGCAGAATATCTAAAGAGACGTTTCTTCAAAGAAGACACAGAGATGGCTAAGACGCACATGAAAAGCTGCTCAAGAGCACTAATTATTAGAGAAATGCAAATCAAAACTACAATGAGGTATCACCTCACACCTGTTAGAATCAGCATCATCAGAAAATCTACAGACAACAAATTCTGGGGAGGGTGTGGACAAAAGGAGCCCTCTTCCACTATTGTTGGGAATGTAAATTGATACAGTCACTATGGAGAACAGTATGGAGTTTCCTTAAAAAACCTACAAATAGAAACCTTGACTTTCCCTAACCCTAACCATAGGCTGGAACGGAAACCTACCACCAACCGTGCACCTTATCTACGCGGTACACTAATCCTAATCCGTACGCTGGCACTAACCGGTGAGTCAACATGTACCCTGACACTAACACGTTTCCGTACCCTCAGCTGTGCCCCAAACCTTGCCGTTGCCTATCCTTAACCTTAGCCCGGAACAGAAACCTACCATCAGCCCTACACCTTACCCTAAGCCGTACCCTAATCCTAATCCATACGTCAACACGTACCCTGACCCTAACACGTTTCCGTACCCTCACCTCTGCCATAAACCTTGCCGTTCCCTTACCTTAACCCTAGCCCGGAACGGAAAACTACCACCAACCCTACACCTTACCTTACGCCATACCCTAATCCTAATTCGTATGCTGACACTAACCTGTGCATCAACACGTACCCTGACCCTAACACGTTTCGTACCCTCACCTGTGCCCTAAACTTTGCCAGTCCCTAAACATAACCCTAGACTGGAACGGAAACCTACCACCAACCCTACACCTTACTCTATGCGGTACCCTAATCCTCATGCGTACGCTCACACTAACCCGTGAGTCAACACGTACCCTGAACCTAACACAATTCCGTACCATCACCTGTGCCCTATACCTTGCAATTCGCTATCCCTAACCCTACACCGGAATGTAAACCTACCGCCATCCGTACACCTTACTGTACGCCGTACCCTAATCCTAATGCGTACGATGACACTATTCCATGCATCAACATGCACCATGAACCTAACACGTTTCTGTACCCTCACCTGTGCCCTAAGCCTTGCCGTTCACTAACCCTAACCCTAGCCCTGAACTGAAACCCACCACCAGCCCTACACCATACCCTATGCCTTACCCTACTCCTGGCCTGTATGCTGGCACTGACCCGTGTGTCAGCACGTAGCCTGCCTCACCCAAGTTTCCGTACCCTCACCTGTGCCCTTAGCCTTGCCGTTCCCTAACCCTAACCCTAGCCCAGAACGGAAACCCACCACCAGCCCTACACCTTACCCTACGCCGTACCCTACTCCTGGCCCATACGCTGGCACTGACCCATGCGTCAGCAGGTAGCCTGACCCTCCCACGTTTCCGTACCCTCACCTGTGCCCTAAAACTTGACGTTCCCTAACCCTAATCAAACCCCGGAATGGACACCCACCACCAGTCTTACACCTTACGCTACGCCGTACACTACTCCTGGTCCACACCCTGGCACTGACCCGTGCTTCAGCATGTAGCCTGACCCTCCCACGTTTCCGTACCCTCACCTGTGCCCTAAGCCTTGCCGTTCCCTAACCCTAACCCTACACTTTACCCTACGCCATACCCTATTCCTGGGCCGTACGCTGGCACTGACACTTGCGTCAGCACGTAGCCTGACCCTCCCACGTTTCTGTACCCTCACCTGTGCCCTAAGCCTTGCCATTCCCTAACCCTAACCCTAGCCGGAAACGGAAACCCACCACCAGCCCTACACCTTACCCTACGCCGTACCCTACTCCTGGGCCGTACACTGGAACTGACCCTTGTGTAAGCACGTAGCCTGCCACTCCCATGTTTCCATACCCTCACCTGTGCCCTAAGCCTTGCCGATCCCTAACCCTAACCCTACCCTGGAACAGAAACCCACCACCAGCCCTACACCTTACCCTACGCCGTACCCTAATTCTGGCGCGTACGCTGGCACTGACCCGTGTGTCAGCACGTAGCGTGCCTCTCCCTCGTTTCAGTACCCTTACCTGTGCCCTAAGCCTTGCCGTTCCCTAACCCTAACCCGGAACAGAAACCCACCAACAGCCCTACACCTTACCCTACTCCGTACCCTAATCCTGGCCCGTACACTGGCACTGAAACGTGCGTCAGCACATAGCCTGACCCTCCCACGTTTCTGTACCCTCAGCTGTGCCCTAAGCCTTGCCGTTCCCTAACCCTAACCCTAGCGCGGAATGGAAACCCACAACTAGCCCTACACCATACTTTACTCCAGACCCGTACGCTGGCACTGACACGTTTGTCAGCACGTAGCCTGCCTCTCCCACGTGTCCCTATGCTCACCTGTTCCCTAAACCTTGCCGTTCCCTAACCCTAACCCTAGCCCGGAACGGAAACCCACCACCAGCCCTACACGTTACCCTATGATGTACCCTACTCCTGGCCCTTACGCTGGCACTGACACGTGCGTCAGCACACAGCCTGACCATCCCACGATCCTCCCAATACAGAAATGGGCAGAAGATCCCAAGAGACGTTTCTTCAAAGAAGACACAGAGATGGCCAAGGCGCACATGAGAAGCTGCTCAAGAGCACTAATTATTAGAGAAATGCAAATCAAAACTACAATGAGGTATCACCTCACACCTGTTAGAATCGGCATCATCAGAAAATCTACAAACAACAAATTCTGGGGAGGGTGTGGACAAAAGGAGCCCTCTTCCACTATTGGTGGGAATGTAAATTGATAGAGTCACTATGGAGAACACTATGGAGTTTCCTTAAAAAATCTAGAAATAGAATTACCATCTGATCCAGCAATTCCACTTCTGGGCATATACCCAAAGAAAACCATAAATCAAAAAGGCACATTCACCACAATGTTCATTGCAGCACTATTTACAATAGCCAGGTAATGGAAGCAAACTAAACGCCCAAAGACAGATGAATGGATAAAGATGGGGTACATATATAAAATGGAATATTACTCGGCCATAAAAAGGAATGAATCTGGGTCATTTGTAGAGACATCGATGGATCTAGAGACAGTCATACAGAATGAAGTAAGTCAGAAAGGGGAAAACAAATATTGTATATTAATGCATATATGTGGAACCTAAAAAATGGTACAGATGAACTGGTTTGCAGGGAAGAAATAGAGACACAGAGGTAGAGAACAAACGTATGGACACCAAGTGTGGGAAGCCATGGGGTGGTGGTGGTGGGACGAGTTGGGAGATTGAGATTGACCTGTATACATGTATATGCATAAAATACATAACTAATAATAACCCGCTGTATAAAAAAGTAAATAAAATTAAATTTCAAAATGTTAAAATATAAAATTTAAAAATAAAACAGAAAAAAGCTCTTCCCTTCACACAGATGTATTTATAGGAATAAATTATTTCCATGCTTATATCTATAAATACATAAAAGAGGAATAAAAGCTAACTTGAACCATAAACGAAGAAAAACCTGAACCGACCAGTTATACAGAGAAAAACACTATCAGGGCACTTGCTCCAACGGTAAACAATATTGAAATTGTTCAGAGGTGGGGAATCATCTCCCGTACAGCCAGCAACCCACACCCCACACAAGGAGCTTCCTCATTGCAAAGCGGGGGGACCGAGCCGAGGCATCTCTGAACAAAGGTGAGCTGAGCCCCAGGCCAGCTGTTGCTGAACTGTTCCCACCCTTCCCAGGTAAAACACCTGAATATGTACAAGGGCTTGAAAGACTAGAGGAAGGGCCGTGGAGCCACAACAGCGAGAGAACGCAGGCCAACTTGGTGCCTCCAGGCCAGCCAGGGTGGTCCTGGCCCAGGGCACTCTTCCGGAAGCTTTCCATTGTCCTGCCAGAGATACCCCACCTGTCCCGGCCCCCACTGATTTTTTCCTTCCTCACCTCTGTCCGGAGAGAAATTCCAGCGGGAGGTATGGGTGACACATCCTCTTCTTTACAGGTGGCAGCTTGGCAACTCCTGCAGAAAGGCCAGCAGAACTCCACTCACACCGGGCCACCAACAAAGCTGTGGCCCCTCACTCCCTCCCACCAGCACAGCCCCGAGACTGCTCACGGGGCAAAGAATATGGAGGCAGGCACAGCTTCAGGGGCTATTGCTGCCTGGAGCGCTGTTTATATTGACCTCAACCAGGCACACCTGGGGAGGGCCGGCCGGCAGGATAAGGCTGCCCACGTCAGCTAATCCACAACCCTCAGGGAATCACAGTGTTGAAAATGGACCTCGCTAAAGCAGAATAGAAGCCAAGGAAAAAAAGGACACAATGCCATTTGCAGCACCGTAGATGAGCCTAGAGGTTATCACATGACTTGTAGTAAGTCAGAAAGTGAAAGACACATATCGTATCATATCACTTATAGGTGTTACCTAAAAATGGATACCAGGGCAGATATTTCCACGGAGAAGGGCAATCACAGATTCATTAAACAAACTTATGGTTCACCAATGGAAAGGTGTGAGGATGGGTTTCATTACGATATTGGGGTTAACAGACATATACAAACACAGGTGACATATATAATCACCTAAGACCTACGGAATACAAAGAGAGGACTACTCAACATTCTGTCTTAACGTACATGGGCAAAGGAGCACAGGAAGAACAGACATCTGTATATGTGTAAAAGAACCACATCTTCCACACCTACAACAAGCCAAGCATTGTAATCAAACTTGCTGTAATAAAAAATAAAAAATTAAATTAAAAACACGAACAAGAAGTAGTGAGACAAACTTGAGGGGCTTTCTCCTGGCACATTCCATTCTAAATTCCAATCTAGAACAAGACTTCCATTGAGGCTCTGTTGCACTAATAACCTGATTTGAAAGAGAGAACTGCTGCCACCTTGTGGCCGTTTCACACAACAGCAGCTTTAATCCCAGCGCTAAAGGTCAGTTGATATTCAAAATCATTGCAGGCCTGTAAATGACACCTGCCCTGAAAACAAATCCTGGGGTCACATATCGACCAAAAAATTCAAAGGACGTCCATATTTCAAAACGACCGTTTCAAAAGCCATATTTTACGCACATTAGTGTTCTGCTTCTTTGTCTTTCTTTCTTTTTTGGTTAAAAACACGGGAATGGAAAAAGGCATCCCTCAGAAGGGGCGAAAATAGTTGCAAACGAATCAATGGACAAAGGTTTAATCTCCAATATATATAAACAGCTCCTGCAGCTTAATATTAAAAAAACAAACAACCCAATACAAACATGGGCAGAATATCTAAAGAGACGTTTCTTCAAAGAAGACACAGAGATGGCTAAGACGCACATGAAAAGCTGCTCAAGAGCACTAATTATTAGAGAAATGCAAATCAAAACTACAATGAGGTATCACCTCACACCTGTTAGAATCAGCATCATCAGAAAATCTACAGACAACAAATTCTGGGGAGGGTGTGGACAAAAGGAGCCCTCCTCCACTATTGTTGGGAATGTAAATTGATACAGTCACTATGGAGAACAGTATGGAGTTTCCTTAAAAAACCTACAAATAGAAACCTTGACTTTCCCTAACCCTAACCATAGGCTGGAACGGAAACCTACCACCAACCGTGCACCTTATCTACGCGGTACACTAATCCTAATCTGTACGCTGGCACTAACCGGTGAGTCAACATGTACCCTGACACTAACACGTTTCCGTACCCTCAGCTGTGCCCCAAACCTTGCCGTTGCCTATCCTTAACCTTAGCCCGGAACAGAAACCTACCATCAGCCCTACACCTTACCCTAAGCCGTACCCTAATCCTAATCCATACGTCAACACGTACCCTGACCCTAACACGTTTCCGTACCCTCACCTCTGCCATAAACCTTGCCGTTCCCTTACCTTAACCCTAGCCCGGAACGGAAAACTACCACCAACCCTACACCTTACCTTACGCCATACCCTAATCCTAATTCGTATGCTGACACTAACCTGTGCATCAACACGTACCCTGACCCTAACACGTTTCGTACCCTCACCTGTGCCCTAAACTTTGCCAGTCCCTAAACATAACCCTAGACTGGAACGGAAACCTACCACCAACCCTACACCTTACTCTATGCGGTACCCTAATCCTCATGCGTACGCTCACACTAACCCGTGAGTCAACACGTACCCTGAACCTAACACAATTCCGTACCATCACCTGTGCCCTATACCTTGCAATTCGCTATCCCTAACCCTACACCGGAATGTAAACCTACCGCCATCCGTACACCTTACTGTACGCCGTACCCTAATCCTAATGCGTACGATGACACTATTCCATGCATCAACATGCACCATGAACCTAACACGTTTCTGTACCCTCACCTGTGCCCTAAGCCTTGCCGTTCACTAACCCTAACCCTAGCCCTGAACTGAAACCCACCACCAGCCCTACACCATACCCTATGCCTTACCCTACTCCTGGCCTGTATGCTGGCACTGACCCGTGCGTCAGCACGTAGCCTGCCTCACCCAAGTTTCCGTACCCTCACCTGTGCCCTTAGCCTTGCCGTTCCCTAACCCTAACCCTAGCCCAGAACGGAAACCCACCACCAGCCCTACACCTTACCCTACGCCGTACCCTACTCCTGGCCCATACGCTGGCACTGACCCATGCGTCAGCAGGTAGCCTGACCCTCCCACGTTTCCGTACCCTCACCTGTGCCCTAAAACTTGACGTTCCCTAACCCTAATCAAACCCCGGAATGGACACCCACCACCAGTCTTACACCTTACCCTACGCCGTACCCTACTCCTGGTCCACACCCTGGCACTGACCCGTGCTTCAGCATGTAGCCTGACCCTCCCACGTTTCCGTACCCTCACCTGTGCCCTAAGCCTTGCCGTTCCCTAACCCTAACCCTACACTTTACCCTACGCCATACCCTATTCCTGGGCCGTACGCTGGCACTGACACTTGCGTCAGCACGTAGCCTGACCCTCCCACGTTTCTGTACCCTCACCTGTGCCCTAAGCCTTGCCATTCCCTAACCCTAACCCTAGCCGGAAACGGAAACCCACCACCAGCCCTACACCTTACCCTACGCCGTACCCTACTCCTGGGCCGTACACTGGAACTGACCCTTGTGTAAGCACGTAGCCTGCCACTCCCATGTTTCCATACCCTCACCTGTGCCCTAAGCCTTGCCGATCCCTAACCCTAACCCTACCCTGGAACAGAAACCCACCACCAGCCCTACACCTTACCCTACGCCGTACCCTAATTCTGGCGCGTACGCTGGCACTGACCCGTGTGTCAGCACGTAGCGTGCCTCTCCCTCGTTTCAGTACCCTTACCTGTGCCCTAAGCCTTGCCGTTCCCTAACCCTAACCCGGAACAGAAACCCACCAACAGCCCTACACCTTACCCTACTCCGTACCCTAATCCTGGCCCGTACACTGGCACTGAAACGTGCGTCAGCACATAGCCTGACCCTCCCACGTTTCTGTACCCTCAGCTGTGCCCTAAGCCTTGCCGTTCCCTAACCCTAACCCTAGCGCGGAATGGAAACCCACAACTAGCCCTACACCATACTTTACTCCAGACCCGTACGCTGGCACTGACACGTTTGTCAGCACGTAGCCTGCCTCTCCCACGTGTCCCTATGCTCACCTGTTCCCTAAACCTTGCCGTTCCCTAACCCTAACCCTAGCCCGGAACGGAAACCCACCACCAGCCCTACACGTTACCCTATGATGTACCCTACTCCTGGCCCTTACGCTGGCACTGACACGTGCGTCAGCACACAGCCTGACCATCCCACGATCCTCCCAATACAGAAATGGGCAGAAGATCCCAAGAGACGTTTCTTCAAAGAAGACACAGAGATGGCCAAGGCGCACATGAGAAGCTGCTCAAGAGCACTAATTATTAGAGAAATGCAAATCAAAACTACAATGAGGTATCACCTCACACCTGTTAGAATCGGCATCATCAGAAAATCTACAAACAACAAATTCTGGGGAGGGTGTGGACAAAAGGAGCCCTCTTCCACTATTGGTGGGAATGTAAATTGATAGAGTCACTATGGAGAACACTATGGAGTTTCCTTAAAAAATCTAGAAATAGAATTACCATCTGATCCAGCAATTCCACTTCTGGGCATATACCCAAAGAAAACCATAAATCAAAAAGGCACATTCACCACAATGTTCATTGCAGCACTATTTACAATAGCCAGGTAATGGAAGCAAACTAAACGCCCAAAGACAGATGAATGGATAAAGATGGGGTACATATATAAAATGGAATATTACTCGGCCATAAAAAGGAATGAATCTGGGTCATTTGTAGAGACATCGATGGATCTAGAGACAGTCATACAGAATGAAGTAAGTCAGAAAGGGGAAAACAAATATTGTATATTAATGCATATATGTGGAACCTAAAAAATGGTACAGATGAACTGGTTTGCAGGGAAGAAATAGAGACACAGAGGTAGAGAACAAACGTATGGACACCAAGTGTGGGAAGCCATGGGGTGGTGGTGGTGGGACGAGTTGGGAGATTGAGATTGACCTGTATACATGTATATGCATAAAATACATAACTAATAATAACCCGCTGTATAAAAAAGTAAATAAAATTAAATTTCAAAATGTTAAAATATAAAATTTAAAAATAAAACAGAAAAAAGCTCTTCCCTTCACACAGATGTATTTATAGGAATAAATTATTTCCATGCTTATATCTATAAATACATAAAAGAGGAATAAAAGCTAACTTGAACCATAAACGAAGAAAAACCTGAACCGACCAGTTATACAGAGAAAAACACTATCAGGGCACTTGCTCCAACGGTAAACAATATTGAAATTGTTCAGAGGTGGGGAATCATCTCCCGTACAGCCAGCAACCCACACCCCACACAAGGAGCTTCCTCATTGCAAAGCGGGGGGACCGAGCCGAGGCATCTCTGAACAAAGGTGAGCTGAGCCCCAGGCCAGCTGTTGCTGAACTGTTCCCACCCTTCCCAGGTAAAACACCTGAATATGTACAAGGGCTTGAAAGACTAGAGGAAGGGCCGTGGAGCCACAACAGCGAGAGAACGCAGGCCAACTTGGTGCCTCCAGGCCAGCCAGGGTGGTCCTGGCCCAGGGCACTCTTCCGGAAGCTTTCCATTGTCCTGCCAGAGATACCCCACCTGTCCCGGCCCCCACTGATTTTTTCCTTCCTCACCTCTGTCCGGAGAGAAATTCCAGCGGGAGGTATGGGTGACACATCCTCTTCTTTACAGGTGGCAGCTTGGCAACTCCTGCAGAAAGGCCAGCAGAACTCCACTCACACCGGGCCACCAACAAAGCTGTGGCCCCTCACTCCCTCCCACCAGCACAGCCCCGAGACTGCTCACGGGGCAAAGAATATGGAGGCAGGCACAGCTTCAGGGGCTATTGCTGCCTGGAGCGCTGTTTATATTGACCTCAACCAGGCACACCTGGGGAGGGCCGGCCGGCAGGATAAGGCTGCCCACGTCAGCTAATCCACAACCCTCAGGGAATCACAGTGTTGAAAATGGACCTCGCTAAAGCAGAATAGAAGCCAAGGAAAAAAAGGACACAATGCCATTTGCAGCACCGTAGATGAGCCTAGAGGTTATCACATGACTTGTAGTAAGTCAGAAAGTGAAAGACACATATCGTATCATATCACTTATAGGTGTTACCTAAAAATGGATACCAGGGCAGATATTTCCACGGAGAAGGGCAATCACAGATTCATTAAACAAACTTATGGTTCACCAATGGAAAGGTGTGAGGATGGGTTTCATTACGATATTGGGGTTAACAGACATATACAAACACAGGTGACATATATAATCACCTAAGACCTACGGAATACAAAGAGAGGACTACTCAACATTCTGTCTTAACGTACATGGGCAAAGGATCCCAGGAAGAACAGACATCTGTATATGTGTCAAAGAACCACATCTTCCACACCTACAACAAGCCAAGCATTGTAATCAAACTTGCTGTAATAAAAAATAAAAAATTAAATTAAAAACACGAACAAGAAGTAGTGAGACAAACTTGAGGGGCTTTCTCCTGGCACATTCCATTCTAAATTCCAATCTAGAACAAGACTTCCATTGAGGCTCTGTTGCACTAATAACCTGATTTGAAAGAGAGAACTGCTGCCACCTTGTGGCCGTTTCACACAACAGCAGCTTTAATCCCAGCGCTAAAGGTCAGTTGATATTCAAAATCATTGCAGGCCTGTAAATGACACCTGCCCTGAAAACAAATCCTGGGGTCACATATCGACCAAAAAATTCAAAGGACGTCCATATTTCAAAACGACCGTTTCAAAAGCCATATTTTACGCACATTAGTGTTCTGCTTCTTTGTCTTTCTTTCTTTTTTGGTTAAAAACACGGGAATGGAAAAAGGCATCCCTCAGAAGGGGCGAAAATAGTTGCAAACGAATCAATGGACAAAGGTTTAATCTCCAATATATATAAACAGCTCCTGCAGCTTAATATTAAAAAAACAAACAACCCAATACAAACATGGGCAGAATATCTAAAGAGACGTTTCTTCAAAGAAGACACAGAGATGGCTAAGACGCACATGAAAAGCTGCTCAAGAGCACTAATTATTAGAGAAATGCAAATCAAAACTACAATGAGGTATCACCTCACACCTGTTAGAATCAGCATCATCAGAAAATCTACAGACAACAAATTCTGGGGAGGGTGTGGACAAAAGGAGCCCTCCTCCACTATTGTTGGGAATGTAAATTGATACAGTCACTATGGAGAACAGTATGGAGTTTCCTTAAAAAACCTACAAATAGAAACCTTGACTTTCCCTAACCCTAACCATAGGCTGGAACGGAAACCTACCACCAACCGTGCACCTTATCTACGCGGTACACTAATCCTAATCCGTACGCTGGCACTAACCGGTGAGTCAACATGTACCCTGACACTAACACGTTTCCGTACCCTCAGCTGTGCCCCAAACCTTGCCGTTGCCTATCCTTAACCTTAGCCCGGAACAGAAACCTACCATCAGCCCTACACCTTACCCTAAGCCGTACCCTAATCCTAATCCATACGTCAACACGTACCCTGACCCTAACACGTTTCCGTACCCTCACCTCTGCCATAAACCTTGCCGTTCCCTTACCTTAACCCTAGCCCGGAACGGAAAACTACCACCAACCCTACACCTTACCTTACGCCATACCCTAATCCTAATTCGTATGCTGACACTAACCTGTGCATCAACACGTACCCTGACCCTAACACGTTTCGTACCCTCACCTGTGCCCTAAACTTTGCCAGTCCCTAAACATAACCCTAGACTGGAACGGAAACCTACCACCAACCCTACACCTTACTCTATGCGGTACCCTAATCCTCATGCGTACGCTCACACTAACCCGTGAGTCAACACGTACCCTGAACCTAACACAATTCCGTACCATCACCTGTGCCCTATACCTTGCAATTCGCTATCCCTAACCCTACACCGGAATGTAAACCTACCGCCATCCGTACACCTTACTGTACGCCGTACCCTAATCCTAATGCGTACGATGACACTATTCCATGCATCAACATGCACCATGAACCTAACACGTTTCTGTACCCTCACCTGTGCCCTAAGCCTTGCCGTTCACTAACCCTAACCCTAGCCCTGAACTGAAACCCACCACCAGCCCTACACCATACCCTATGCCTTACCCTACTCCTGGCCTGTATGCTGGCACTGACCCGTGCGTCAGCACGTAGCCTGCCTCACCCAAGTTTCCGTACCCTCACCTGTGCCCTTAGCCTTGCCGTTCCCTAACCCTAACCCTAGCCCAGAACGGAAACCCACCACCAGCCCTACACCTTACCCTACGCCGTACCCTACTCCTGGCCCATACGCTGGCACTGACCCATGCGTCAGCAGGTAGCCTGACCCTCCCACGTTTCCGTACCCTCACCTGTGCCCTAAAACTTGACGTTCCCTAACCCTAATCAAACCCCGGAATGGACACCCACCACCAGTCTTACACCTTACCCTACGCCGTACCCTACTCCTGGTCCACACCCTGGCACTGACCCGTGCTTCAGCATGTAGCCTGACCCTCCCACGTTTCCGTACCCTCACCTGTGCCCTAAGCCTTGCCGTTCCCTAACCCTAACCCTACACTTTACCCTACGCCATACCCTATTCCTGGGCCGTACGCTGGCACTGACACTTGCGTCAGCACGTAGCCTGACCCTCCCACGTTTCTGTACCCTCACCTGTGCCCTAAGCCTTGCCATTCCCTAACCCTAACCCTAGCCGGAAACGGAAACCCACCACCAGCCCTACACCTTACCCTACGCCGTACCCTACTCCTGGGCCGTACACTGGAACTGACCCTTGTGTAAGCACGTAGCCTGCCACTCCCATGTTTCCATACCCTCACCTGTGCCCTAAGCCTTGCCGATCCCTAACCCTAACCCTACCCTGGAACAGAAACCCACCACCAGCCCTACACCTTACCCTACGCCGTACCCTAATTCTGGCGCGTACGCTGGCACTGACCCGTGTGTCAGCACGTAGCGTGCCTCTCCCTCGTTTCAGTACCCTTACCTGTGCCCTAAGCCTTGCCGTTCCCTAACCCTAACCCGGAACAGAAACCCACCAACAGCCCTACACCTTACCCTACTCCGTACCCTAATCCTGGCCCGTACACTGGCACTGAAACGTGCGTCAGCACATAGCCTGACCCTCCCACGTTTCTGTACCCTCAGCTGTGCCCTAAGCCTTGCCGTTCCCTAACCCTAACCCTAGCGCGGAATGGAAACCCACAACTAGCCCTACACCATACTTTACTCCAGACCCGTACGCTGGCACTGACACGTTTGTCAGCACGTAGCCTGCCTCTCCCACGTGTCCCTATGCTCACCTGTTCCCTAAACCTTGCCGTTCCCTAACCCTAACCCTAGCCCGGAACGGAAACCCACCACCAGCCCTACACGTTACCCTATGATGTACCCTACTCCTGGCCCTTACGCTGGCACTGACACGTGCGTCAGCACACAGCCTGACCATCCCACGATCCTCCCAATACAGAAATGGGCAGAAGATCCCAAGAGACGTTTCTTCAAAGAAGACACAGAGATGGCCAAGGCGCACATGAGAAGCTGCTCAAGAGCACTAATTATTAGAGAAATGCAAATCAAAACTACAATGAGGTATCACCTCACACCTGTTAGAATCGGCATCATCAGAAAATCTACAAACAACAAATTCTGGGGAGGGTGTGGACAAAAGGAGCCCTCTTCCACTATTGGTGGGAATGTAAATTGATAGAGTCACTATGGAGAACACTATGGAGTTTCCTTAAAAAATCTAGAAATAGAATTACCATCTGATCCAGCAATTCCACTTCTGGGCATATACCCAAAGAAAACCATAAATCAAAAAGGCACATTCACCACAATGTTCATTGCAGCACTATTTACAATAGCCAGGTAATGGAAGCAAACTAAACGCCCAAAGACAGATGAATGGATAAAGATGGGGTACATATATAAAATGGAATATTACTCGGCCATAAAAAGGAATGAATCTGGGTCATTTGTAGAGACATCGATGGATCTAGAGACAGTCATACAGAATGAAGTAAGTCAGAAAGGGGAAAACAAATATTGTATATTAATGCATATATGTGGAACCTAAAAAATGGTACAGATGAACTGGTTTGCAGGGAAGAAATAGAGACACAGAGGTAGAGAACAAACGTATGGACACCAAGTGTGGGAAGCCATGGGGTGGTGGTGGTGGGACGAGTTGGGAGATTGAGATTGACCTGTATACATGTATATGCATAAAATACATAACTAATAATAACCCGCTGTATAAAAAAGTAAATAAAATTAAATTTCAAAATGTTAAAATATAAAATTTAAAAATAAAACAGAAAAAAGCTCTTCCCTTCACACAGATGTATTTATAGGAATAAATTATTTCCATGCTTATATCTATAAATACATAAAAGAGGAATAAAAGCTAACTTGAACCATAAACGAAGAAAAACCTGAACCGACCAGTTATACAGAGAAAAACACTATCAGGGCACTTGCTCCAACGGTAAACAATATTGAAATTGTTCAGAGGTGGGGAATCATCTCCCGTACAGCCAGCAACCCACACCCCACACAAGGAGCTTCCTCATTGCAAAGCGGGGGGACCGAGCCGAGGCATCTCTGAACAAAGGTGAGCTGAGCCCCAGGCCAGCTGTTGCTGAACTGTTCCCACCCTTCCCAGGTAAAACACCTGAATATGTACAAGGGCTTGAAAGACTAGAGGAAGGGCCGTGGAGCCACAACAGCGAGAGAACGCAGGCCAACTTGGTGCCTCCAGGCCAGCCAGGGTGGTCCTGGCCCAGGGCACTCTTCCGGAAGCTTTCCATTGTCCTGCCAGAGATACCCCACCTGTCCCGGCCCCCACTGATTTTTTCCTTCCTCACCTCTGTCCGGAGAGAAATTCCAGCGGGAGGTATGGGTGACACATCCTCTTCTTTACAGGTGGCAGCTTGGCAACTCCTGCAGAAAGGCCAGCAGAACTCCACTCACACCGGGCCACCAACAAAGCTGTGGCCCCTCACTCCCTCCCACCAGCACAGCCCCGAGACTGCTCACGGGGCAAAGAATATGGAGGCAGGCACAGCTTCAGGGGCTATTGCTGCCTGGAGCGCTGTTTATATTGACCTCAACCAGGCACACCTGGGGAGGGCCGGCCGGCAGGATAAGGCTGCCCACGTCAGCTAATCCACAACCCTCAGGGAATCACAGTGTTGAAAATGGACCTCGCTAAAGCAGAATAGAAGCCAAGGAAAAAAAGGACACAATGCCATTTGCAGCACCGTAGATGAGCCTAGAGGTTATCACATGACTTGTAGTAAGTCAGAAAGTGAAAGACACATATCGTATCATATCACTTATAGGTGTTACCTAAAAATGGATACCAGGGCAGATATTTCCACGGAGAAGGGCAATCACAGATTCATTAAACAAACTTATGGTTCACCAATGGAAAGGTGTGAGGATGGGTTTCATTACGATATTGGGGTTAACAGACATATACAAACACAGGTGACATATATAATCACCTAAGACCTACGGAATACAAAGAGAGGACTACTCAACATTCTGTCTTAACGTACATGGGCAAAGGATCCCAGGAAGAACAGACATCTGTATATGTGTCAAAGAACCACATCTTCCACACCTACAACAAGCCAAGCATTGTAATCAAACTTGCTGTAATAAAAAATAAAAAATTAAATTAAAAACACGAACAAGAAGTAGTGAGACAAACTTGAGGGGCTTTCTCCTGGCACATTCCATTCTAAATTCCAATCTAGAACAAGACTTCCATTGAGGCTCTGTTGCACTAATAACCTGATTTGAAAGAGAGAACTGCTGCCACCTTGTGGCCGTTTCACACAACAGCAGCTTTAATCCCAGCGCTAAAGGTCAGTTGATATTCAAAATCATTGCAGGCCTGTAAATGACACCTGCCCTGGAAACAAATCCTGGGGTCACATATCGACCAAAAAATTCAAAGGACGTCCATATTTCAAAACGACCGTTTCAAAAGCCATATTTTACGCACATTAGTGTTCTGCTTCTTTGTCTTTCTTTCTTTTTTGGTTAAAAACACGGGAATGGAAAAAGGCATCCCTCAGAAGGGGCGAAAATAGTTGCAAACGAATCAATGGACAAAGGTTTAATCTCCAATATATATAAACAGCTCCTGCAGCTTAATATTAAAAAAACAAACAACCCAATACAAACATGGGCAGAATATCTAAAGAGACGTTTCTTCAAAGAAGACACAGAGATGGCTAAGACGCACATGAAAAGTTGCTCAAGAGCACTAATTATTAGAGAAATGCAAATCAAAACTACAATGAGGTATCACCTCACACCTGTTAGAATCAGCATCATCAGAAAATCTACAGACAACAAATTCTGGGGAGGGTGTGGACAAAAGGAGCCCTCTTCCACTATTGTTGGGAATGTAAATTGATACAGTCACTATGGAGAACAGTATGGAGTTTCCTTAAAAAACCTACAAATAGAAACCTTGACTTTCCCTAACCCTAACCATAGGCTGGAACGGAAACCTACCACCAACCGTGCACCTTATCTACGCGGTACACTAATCCTAATCCGTACGCTGGCACTAACCGGTGAGTCAACATGTACCCTGACACTAACACGTTTCCGTACCCTCAGCTGTGCCCCAAACCTTGCCGTTGCCTATCCTTAACCTTAGCCCGGAACAGAAACCTACCATCAGCCCTACACCTTACCCTAAGCCGTACCCTAATCCTAATCCATACGTCAACACGTACCCTGACCCTAACACGTTTCTGTACCCTCACCTCTGCCATAAACCTTGCCGTTCCCTTACCTTAACCCTAGCCCGGAACGGAAAACTACCACCAACCCTACACCTTACCTTACGCCATACCCTAATCCTAATTCGTATGCTGACACTAACCTGTGCATCAACACGTACCCTGACCCTAACACGTTTCGTACCCTCACCTGTGCCCTAAACTTTGCCAGTCCCTAAACATAACCCTAGACTGGAACGGAAACCTACCACCAACCCTACACCTTACTCTATGCGGTACCCTAATCCTCATGCGTACGCTCACACTAACCCGTGAGTCAACACGTACCCTGAACCTAACACAATTCCGTACCATCACCTGTGCCCTATACCTTGCAATTCGCTATCCCTAACCCTACACTGGAATGTAAACCTACCGCCATCCGTACACCTTACTGTACGCCGTACCCTAATCCTAATGCGTACGATGACACTATTCCATGCATCAACATGCACCATGAACCTAACACGTTTCTGTACCCTCACCTGTGCCCTAAGCCTTGCCGTTCACTAACCCTAACCCTAGCCCTGAACTGAAACCCACCACCAGCCCTACACCATACCCTATGCCTTACCCTACTCCTGGCCTGTATGCTGGCACTGACCCGTGCGTCAGCACGTAGCCTGCCTCACCCAAGTTTCCGTACCCTCACCTGTGCCCTTAGCCTTGCCGTTCCCTAACCCTAACCCTAGCCCAGAACGGAAACCCACCACCAGCCCTACACCTTACCCTACGCCGTACCCTACTCCTGGCCCATACGCTGGCACTGACCCATGCGTCAGCAGGTAGCCTGACCCTCCCACGTTTCCGTACCCTCACCTGTGCCCTAAAACTTGACGTTCCCTAACCCTAATCAAACCCCGGAATGGACACCCACCACCAGTCTTACACCTTACCCTACGCCGTACCCTACTCCTGGTCCACACCCTGGCACTGACCCGTGCTTCAGCATGTAGCCTGACCCTCCCACGTTTCCGTACCCTCACCTGTGCCCTAAGCCTTGCCGTTCCCTAACCCTAACCCTACACTTTACCCTACGCCATACCCTATTCCTGGGCCGTACGCTGGCACTGACACTTGCGTCAGCACGTAGCCTGACCCTCCCACGTTTCTGTACCCTCACCTGTGCCCTAAGCCTTGCCATTCCCTAACCCTAACCCTAGCCGGAAACGGAAACCCACCACCAGCCCTACACCTTACCCTACGCCGTACCCTACTCCTGGGCCGTACACTGGAACTGACCCTTGTGTAAGCACGTAGCCTGCCACTCCCATGTTTCCATACCCTCACCTGTGCCCTAAGCCTTGCCGATCCCTAACCCTAACCCTACCCTGGAACAGAAACCCACCACCAGCCCTACACCTTACCCTACGCCGTACCCTAATTCTGGCGCGTACGCTGGCACTGACCCGTGTGTCAGCACGTAGCGTGCCTCTCCCTCGTTTCAGTACCCTTACCTGTGCCCTAAGCCTTGCCGTTCCCTAACCCTAACCCGGAACAGAAACCCACCAACAGCCCTACACCTTACCCTACTCCGTACCCTAATCCTGGCCCGTACACTGGCACTGAAACGTGCGTCAGCACATAGCCTGACCCTCCCACGTTTCTGTACCCTCAGCTGTGCCCTAAGCCTTGCCGTTCCCTAACCCTAACCCTAGCGCGGAATGGAAACCCACAACTAGCCCTACACCATACTTTACTCCAGACCCGTACGCTGGCACTGACACGTTTGTCAGCACGTAGCCTGCCTCTCCCACGTGTCCCTATGCTCACCTGTTCCCTAAACCTTGCCGTTCCCTAACCCTAACCCTAGCCCGGAACGGAAACCCACCACCAGCCCTACACGTTACCCTATGATGTACCCTACTCCTGGCCCTTACGCTGGCACTGACACGTGCGTCAGCACACAGCCTGACCATCCCACGATCCTCCCAATACAGAAATGGGCAGAAGATCCCAAGAGACGTTTCTTCAAAGAAGACACAGAGATGGCCAAGGCGCACATGAGAAGCTGCTCAAGAGCACTAATTATTAGAGAAATGCAAATCAAAACTACAATGAGGTATCACCTCACACCTGTTAGAATCGGCATCATCAGAAAATCTACAAACAACAAATTCTGGGGAGGGTGTGGACAAAAGGAGCCCTCTTCCACTATTGGTGGGAATGTAAATTGATAGAGTCACTATGGAGAACACTATGGAGTTTCCTTAAAAAATCTAGAAATAGAATTACCATCTGATCCAGCAATTCCACTTCTGGGCATATACCCAAAGAAAACCATAAATCAAAAAGGCACATTCACCACAATGTTCATTGCAGCACTATTTACAATAGCCAGGTAATGGAAGCAAACTAAACGCCCAAAGACAGATGAATGGATAAAGATGGGGTACATATATAAAATGGAATATTACTCGGCCATAAAAAGGAATGAATCTGGGTCATTTGTAGAGACATCGATGGATCTAGAGACAGTCATACAGAATGAAGTAAGTCAGAAAGGGGAAAACAAATATTGTATATTAATGCATATATGTGGAACCTAAAAAATGGTACAGATGAACTGGTTTGCAGGGAAGAAATAGAGACACAGAGGTAGAGAACAAACGTATGGACACCAAGTGTGGGAAGCCATGGGGTGGTGGTGGTGGGACGAGTTGGGAGATTGAGATTGACCTGTATACATGTATATGCATAAAATACATAACTAATAATAACCCGCTGTATAAAAAAGTAAATAAAATTAAATTTCAAAATGTTAAAATATAAAATTTAAAAATAAAACAGAAAAAAGCTCTTCCCTTCACACAGATGTATTTATAGGAATAAATTATTTCCATGCTTATATCTATAAATACATAAAAGAGGAATAAAAGCTAACTTGAACCATAAACGAAGAAAAACCTGAACCGACCAGTTATACAGAGAAAAACACTATCAGGGCACTTGCTCCAACGGTAAACAATATTGAAATTGTTCAGAGGTGGGGAATCATCTCCCGTACAGCCAGCAACCCACACCCCACACAAGGAGCTTCCTCATTGCAAAGCGGGGGGACCGAGCCGAGGCATCTCTGAACAAAGGTGAGCTGAGCCCCAGGCCAGCTGTTGCTGAACTGTTCCCACCCTTCCCAGGTAAAACACCTGAATATGTACAAGGGCTTGAAAGACTAGAGGAAGGGCCGTGGAGCCACAACAGCGAGAGAACGCAGGCCAACTTGGTGCCTCCAGGCCAGCCAGGGTGGTCCTGGCCCAGGGCACTCTTCCGGAAGCTTTCCATTGTCCTGCCAGAGATACCCCACCTGTCCCGGCCCCCACTGATTTTTTCCTTCCTCACCTCTGTCCGGAGAGAAATTCCAGCGGGAGGTATGGGTGACACATCCTCTTCTTTACAGGTGGCAGCTTGGCAACTCCTGCAGAAAGGCCAGCAGAACTCCACTCACACCGGGCCACCAACAAAGCTGTGGCCCCTCACTCCCTCCCACCAGCACAGCCCCGAGACTGCTCACGGGGCAAAGAATATGGAGGCAGGCACAGCTTCAGGGGCTATTGCTGCCTGGAGCGCTGTTTATATTGACCTCAACCAGGCACACCTGGGGAGGGCCGGCCGGCAGGATAAGGCTGCCCACGTCAGCTAATCCACAACCCTCAGGGAATCACAGTGTTGAAAATGGACCTCGCTAAAGCAGAATAGAAGCCAAGGAAAAAAAGGACACAATGCCATTTGCAGCACCGTAGATGAGCCTAGAGGTTATCACATGACTTGTAGTAAGTCAGAAAGTGAAAGACACATATCGTATCATATCACTTATAGGTGTTACCTAAAAATGGATACCAGGGCAGATATTTCCACGGAGAAGGGCAATCACAGATTCATTAAACAAACTTATGGTTCACCAATGGAAAGGTGTGAGGATGGGTTTCATTACGATATTGGGGTTAACAGACATATACAAACACAGGTGACATATATAATCACCTAAGACCTACGGAATACAAAGAGAGGACTACTCAACATTCTGTCTTAACGTACATGGGCAAAGGATCCCAGGAAGAACAGACATCTGTATATGTGTAAAAGAACCACATCTTCCACACCTACAACAAGCCAAGCATTGTAATCAAACTTGCTGTAATAAAAAATAAAAAATTAAATTAAAAACACGAACAAGAAGTAGTGAGACAAACTTGAGGGGCTTTCTCCTGGCACATTCCATTCTAAATTCCAATCTAGAACAAGACTTCCATTGAGGCTCTGTTGCACTAATAACCTGATTTGAAAGAGAGAACTGCTGCCACCTTGTGGCCGTTTCACACAACAGCAGCTTTAATCCCAGCGCTAAAGGTCAGTTGATATTCAAAATCATTGCAGGCCTGTAAATGACACCTGCCCTGGAAACAAATCCTGGGGTCACATATCGACCAAAAAATTCAAAGGACGTCCATATTTCAAAACGACCGTTTCAAAAGCCATATTTTACGCACATTAGTGTTCTGCTTCTTTGTCTTTCTTTCTTTTTTGGTTAAAAACACGGGAATGGAAAAAGGCATCCCTCAGAAGGGGCGAAAATAGTTGCAAACGAATCAATGGACAAAGGTTTAATCTCCAATATATATAAACAGCTCCTGCAGCTTAATATTAAAAAAACAAACAACCCAATACAAACATGGGCAGAATATCTAAAGAGACGTTTCTTCAAAGAAGACACAGAGATGGCTAAGACGCACATGAAAAGCTGCTCAAGAGCACTAATTATTAGAGAAATGCAAATCAAAACTACAATGAGGTATCACCTCACACCTGTTAGAATCAGCATCATCAGAAAATCTACAGACAACAAATTCTGGGGAGGGTGTGGACAAAAGGAGCCCTCTTCCACTATTGTTGGGAATGTAAATTGATACAGTCACTATGGAGAACAGTATGGAGTTTCCTTAAAAAACCTACAAATAGAAACCTTGACTTTCCCTAACCCTAACCATAGGCTGGAACGGAAACCTACCACCAACCGTGCACCTTATCTACGCGGTACACTAATCCTAATCCGTACGCTGGCACTAACCGGTGAGTCAACATGTACCCTGACACTAACACGTTTCCGTACCCTCAGCTGTGCCCCAAACCTTGCCGTTGCCTATCCTTAACCTTAGCCCGGAACAGAAACCTACCATCAGCCCTACACCTTACCCTAAGCCGTACCCTAATCCTAATCCATACGTCAACACGTACCCTGACCCTAACACGTTTCCGTACCCTCACCTCTGCCATAAACCTTGCCGTTCCCTTACCTTAACCCTAGCCCGGAACGGAAAACTACCACCAACCCTACACCTTACCTTACGCCATACCCTAATCCTAATTCGTATGCTGACACTAACCTGTGCATCAACACGTACCCTGACCCTAACACGTTTCGTACCCTCACCTGTGCCCTAAACTTTGCCAGTCCCTAAACATAACCCTAGACTGGAACGGAAACCTACCACCAACCCTACACCTTACTCTATGCGGTACCCTAATCCTCATGCGTACGCTCACACTAACCCGTGAGTCAACACGTACCCTGAACCTAACACAATTCCGTACCATCACCTGTGCCCTATACCTTGCAATTCGCTATCCCTAACCCTACACCGGAATGTAAACCTACCGCCATCCGTACACCTTACTGTACGCCGTACCCTAATCCTAATGCGTACGATGACACTATTCCATGCATCAACATGCACCATGAACCTAACACGTTTCTGTACCCTCACCTGTGCCCTAAGCCTTGCCGTTCACTAACCCTAACCCTAGCCCTGAACTGAAACCCACCACCAGCCCTACACCATACCCTATGCCTTACCCTACTCCTGGCCTGTATGCTGGCACTGACCCGTGCGTCAGCACGTAGCCTGCCTCACCCAAGTTTCCGTACCCTCACCTGTGCCCTTAGCCTTGCCGTTCCCTAACCCTAACCCTAGCCCAGAACGGAAACCCACCACCAGCCCTACACCTTACCCTACGCCGTACCCTACTCCTGGCCCATACGCTGGCACTGACCCATGCGTCAGCAGGTAGCCTGACCCTCCCACGTTTCCGTACCCTCACCTGTGCCCTAAAACTTGACGTTCCCTAACCCTAATCAAACCCCGGAATGGACACCCACCACCAGTCTTACACCTTACCCTACGCCGTACCCTACTCCTGGTCCACACCCTGGCACTGACCCGTGCTTCAGCATGTAGCCTGACCCTCCCACGTTTCCGTACCCTCACCTGTGCCCTAAGCCTTGCCGTTCCCTAACCCTAACCCTACACTTTACCCTACGCCATACCCTATTCCTGGGCCGTACGCTGGCACTGACACTTGCGTCAGCACGTAGCCTGACCCTCCCACGTTTCTGTACCCTCACCTGTGCCCTAAGCCTTGCCATTCCCTAACCCTAACCCTAGCCGGAAACGGAAACCCACCACCAGCCCTACACCTTACCCTACGCCGTACCCTACTCCTGGGCCGTACACTGGAACTGACCCTTGTGTAAGCACGTAGCCTGCCACTCCCATGTTTCCATACCCTCACCTGTGCCCTAAGCCTTGCCGATCCCTAACCCTAACCCTACCCTGGAACAGAAACCCACCACCAGCCCTACACCTTACCCTACGCCGTACCCTAATTCTGGCGCGTACGCTGGCACTGACCCGTGTGTCAGCACGTAGCGTGCCTCTCCCTCGTTTCAGTACCCTTACCTGTGCCCTAAGCCTTGCCGTTCCCTAACCCTAACCCGGAACAGAAACCCACCAACAGCCCTACACCTTACCCTACTCCGTACCCTAATCCTGGCCCGTACACTGGCACTGAAACGTGCGTCAGCACATAGCCTGACCCTCCCACGTTTCTGTACCCTCAGCTGTGCCCTAAGCCTTGCCGTTCCCTAACCCTAACCCTAGCGCGGAATGGAAACCCACAACTAGCCCTACACCATACTTTACTCCAGACCCGTACGCTGGCACTGACACGTTTGTCAGCACGTAGCCTGCCTCTCCCACGTGTCCCTATGCTCACCTGTTCCCTAAACCTTGCCGTTCCCTAACCCTAACCCTAGCCCGGAACGGAAACCCACCACCAGCCCTACACGTTACCCTATGATGTACCCTACTCCTGGCCCTTACGCTGGCACTGACACGTGCGTCAGCACACAGCCTGACCATCCCACGATCCTCCCAATACAGAAATGGGCAGAAGATCCCAAGAGACGTTTCTTCAAAGAAGACACAGAGATGGCCAAGGCGCACATGAGAAGCTGCTCAAGAGCACTAATTATTAGAGAAATGCAAATCAAAACTACAATGAGGTATCACCTCACACCTGTTAGAATCGGCATCATCAGAAAATCTACAAACAACAAATTCTGGGGAGGGTGTGGACAAAAGGAGCCCTCTTCCACTATTGGTGGGAATGTAAATTGATAGAGTCACTATGGAGAACACTATGGAGTTTCCTTAAAAAATCTAGAAATAGAATTACCATCTGATCCAGCAATTCCACTTCTGGGCATATACCCAAAGAAAACCATAAATCAAAAAGGCACATTCACCACAATGTTCATTGCAGCACTATTTACAATAGCCAGGTAATGGAAGCAAACTAAACGCCCAAAGACAGATGAATGGATAAAGATGGGGTACATATATAAAATGGAATATTACTCGGCCATAAAAAGGAATGAATCTGGGTCATTTGTAGAGACATCGATGGATCTAGAGACAGTCATACAGAATGAAGTAAGTCAGAAAGGGGAAAACAAATATTGTATATTAATGCATATATGTGGAACCTAAAAAATGGTACAGATGAACTGGTTTGCAGGGAAGAAATAGAGACACAGAGGTAGAGAACAAACGTATGGACACCAAGTGTGGGAAGCCATGGGGTGGTGGTGGTGGGACGAGTTGGGAGATTGAGATTGACCTGTATACATGTATATGCATAAAATACATAACTAATAATAACCCGCTGTATAAAAAAGTAAATAAAATTAAATTTCAAAATGTTAAAATATAAAATTTAAAAATAAAACAGAAAAAAGCTCTTCCCTTCACACAGATGTATTTATAGGAATAAATTATTTCCATGCTTATATCTATAAATACATAAAAGAGGAATAAAAGCTAACTTGAACCATAAACGAAGAAAAACCTGAACCGACCAGTTATACAGAGAAAAACACTATCAGGGCACTTGCTCCAACGGTAAACAATATTGAAATTGTTCAGAGGTGGGGAATCATCTCCCGTACAGCCAGCAACCCACACCCCACACAAGGAGCTTCCTCATTGCAAAGCGGGGGGACCGAGCCGAGGCATCTCTGAACAAAGGTGAGCTGAGCCCCAGGCCAGCTGTTGCTGAACTGTTCCCACCCTTCCCAGGTAAAACACCTGAATATGTACAAGGGCTTGAAAGACTAGAGGAAGGGCCGTGGAGCCACAACAGCGAGAGAACGCAGGCCAACTTGGTGCCTCCAGGCCAGCCAGGGTGGTCCTGGCCCAGGGCACTCTTCCGGAAGCTTTCCATTGTCCTGCCAGAGATACCCCACCTGTCCCGGCCCCCACTGATTTTTTCCTTCCTCACCTCTGTCCGGAGAGAAATTCCAGCGGGAGGTATGGGTGACACATCCTCTTCTTTACAGGTGGCAGCTTGGCAACTCCTGCAGAAAGGCCAGCAGAACTCCACTCACACCGGGCCACCAACAAAGCTGTGGCCCCTCACTCCCTCCCACCAGCACAGCCCCGAGACTGCTCACGGGGCAAAGAATATGGAGGCAGGCACAGCTTCAGGGGCTATTGCTGCCTGGAGCGCTGTTTATATTGACCTCAACCAGGCACACCTGGGGAGGGCCGGCCGGCAGGATAAGGCTGCCCACGTCAGCTAATCCACAACCCTCAGGGAATCACAGTGTTGAAAATGGACCTCGCTAAAGCAGAATAGAAGCCAAGGAAAAAAAGGACACAATGCCATTTGCAGCACCGTAGATGAGCCTAGAGGTTATCACATGACTTGTAGTAAGTCAGAAAGTGAAAGACACATATCGTATCATATCACTTATAGGTGTTACCTAAAAATGGATACCAGGGCAGATATTTCCACGGAGAAGGGCAATCACAGATTCATTAAACAAACTTATGGTTCACCAACGGAAAGGTGTGAGGATGGGTTTCATTACGATATTGGGGTTAACAGACATATACAAACACAGGTGACATATATAATCACCTAAGACCTACGGAATACAAAGAGAGGACTACTCAACATTCTGTCTTAACGTACATGGGCAAAGGATCCCAGGAAGAACAGACATCTGTATATGTGTAAAAGAACCACATCTTCCACACCTACAACAAGCCAAGCATTGTAATCAAACTTGCTGTAATAAAAAATAAAAAATTAAATTAAAAACACGAACAAGAAGTAGTGAGACAAACTTGAGGGGCTTTCTCCTGGCACATTCCATTCTAAATTCCAATCTAGAACAAGACTTCCATTGAGGCTCTGTTGCACTAATAACCTGATTTGAAAGAGAGAACTGCTGCCACCTTGTGGCCGTTTCACACAACAGCAGCTTTAATCCCAGCGCTAAAGGTCAGTTGATATTCAAAATCATTGCAGGCCTGTAAATGACACCTGCCCTGAAAACAAATCCTGGGGTCACATATCGACCAAAAAATTCAAAGGACGTCCATATTTCAAAACGACCGTTTCAAAAGCCATATTTTACGCACATTAGTGTTCTGCTTCTTTGTCTTTCTTTCTTTTTTGGTTAAAAACACGGGAATGGAAAAAGGCATCCCTCAGAAGGGGCGAAAATAGTTGCAAACGAATCAATGGACAAAGGTTTAATCTCCAATATATATAAACAGCTCCTGCAGCTTAATATTAAAAAAACAAACAACCCAATACAAACATGGGCAGAATATCTAAAGAGACGTTTCTTCAAAGAAGACACAGAGATGGCTAAGACGCACATGAAAAGCTGCTCAAGAGCACTAATTATTAGAGAAATGCAAATCAAAACTACAATGAGGTATCACCTCACACCTGTTAGAATCAGCATCATCAGAAAATCTACAGACAACAAATTCTGGGGAGGGTGTGGACAAAAGGAGCCCTCTTCCACTATTGTTGGGAATGTAAATTGATACAGTCACTATGGAGAACAGTATGGAGTTTCCTTAAAAAACCTACAAATAGAAACCTTGACTTTCCCTAACCCTAACCATAGGCTGGAACGGAAACCTACCACCAACCGTGCACCTTATCTACGCGGTACACTAATCCTAATCCGTACGCTGGCACTAACCGGTGAGTCAACATGTACCCTGACACTAACACGTTTCCGTACCCTCAGCTGTGCCCCAAACCTTGCCGTTGCCTATCCTTAACCTTAGCCCGGAACAGAAACCTACCATCAGCCCTACACCTTACCCTAAGCCGTACCCTAATCCTAATCCATACGTCAACACGTACCCTGACCCTAACACGTTTCCGTACCCTCACCTCTGCCATAAACCTTGCCGTTCCCTTACCTTAACCCTAGCCCGGAACGGAAAACTACCACCAACCCTACACCTTACCTTACGCCATACCCTAATCCTAATTCGTATGCTGACACTAACCTGTGCATCAACACGTACCCTGACCCTAACACGTTTCGTACCCTCACCTGTGCCCTAAACTTTGCCAGTCCCTAAACATAACCCTAGACTGGAACGGAAACCTACCACCAACCCTACACCTTACTCTATGCGGTACCCTAATCCTCATGCGTACGCTCACACTAACCCGTGAGTCAACACGTACCCTGAACCTAACACAATTCCGTACCATCACCTGTGCCCTATACCTTGCAATTCGCTATCCCTAACCCTACACCGGAATGTAAACCTACCGCCATCCGTACACCTTACTGTATGCCGTACCCTAATCCTAATGCGTACGATGACACTATTCCATGCATCAACATGCACCATGAACCTAACACGTTTCTGTACCCTCACCTGTGCCCTAAGCCTTGCCGTTCACTAACCCTAACCCTAGCCCTGAACTGAAACCCACCACCAGCCCTACACCATACCCTATGCCTTACCCTACTCCTGGCCTGTATGCTGGCACTGACCCGTGCGTCAGCACGTAGCCTGCCTCACCCAAGTTTCCGTACCCTCACCTGTGCCCTTAGCCTTGCCGTTCCCTAACCCTAACCCTAGCCCAGAACGGAAACCCACCACCAGCCCTACACCTTACCCTACGCCGTACCCTACTCCTGGCCCATACGCTGGCACTGACCCATGCGTCAGCAGGTAGCCTGACCCTCCCACGTTTCCGTACCCTCACCTGTGCCCTAAAACTTGACGTTCCCTAACCCTAATCAAACCCCGGAATGGACACCCACCACCAGTCTTACACCTTACCCTACGCCGTACCCTACTCCTGGTCCACACCCTGGCACTGACCCGTGCTTCAGCATGTAGCCTGACCCTCCCACGTTTCCGTACCCTCACCTGTGCCCTAAGCCTTGCCGTTCCCTAACCCTAACCCTACACTTTACCCTACGCCATACCCTATTCCTGGGCCGTACGCTGGCACTGACACTTGCGTCAGCACGTAGCCTGACCCTCCCACGTTTCCGTACCCTCACCTGTGCCCTAAGCCTTGCCATTCCCTAACCCTAACCCTAGCCGGAAACGGAAACCCACCACCAGCCCTACACCTTACCCTACGCCGTACCCTACTCCTGGGCCGTACACTGGAACTGACCCTTGTGTAAGCACGTAGCCTGCCACTCCCATGTTTCCATACCCTCACCTGTGCCCTAAGCCTTGCCGATCCCTAACCCTAACCCTACCCTGGAACAGAAACCCACCACCAGCCCTACACCTTACCCTACGCCGTACCCTAATTCTGGCGCGTACGCTGGCACTGACCCGTGTGTCAGCACGTAGCGTGCCTCTCCCTCGTTTCAGTACCCTTACCTGTGCCCTAAGCCTTGCCGTTCCCTAACCCTAACCCGGAACAGAAACCCACCAACAGCCCTACACCTTACCCTACTCCGTACCCTAATCCTGGCCCGTACACTGGCACTGAAACGTGCGTCAGCACATAGCCTGACCCTCCCACGTTTCTGTACCCTCAGCTGTGCCCTAAGCCTTGCCGTTCCCTAACCCTAACCCTAGCGCGGAATGGAAACCCACAACTAGCCCTACACCATACTTTACTCCAGACCCGTACGCTGGCACTGACACGTTTGTCAGCACGTAGCCTGCCTCTCCCACGTGTCCCTATGCTCACCTGTTCCCTAAACCTTGCCGTTCCCTAACCCTAACCCTAGCCCGGAACGGAAACCCACCACCAGCCCTACACGTTACCCTATGATGTACCCTACTCCTGGCCCTTACGCTGGCACTGACACGTGCGTCAGCACACAGCCTGACCATCCCACGATCCTCCCAATACAGAAATGGGCAGAAGATCCCAAGAGACGTTTCTTCAAAGAAGACACAGAGATGGCCAAGGCGCACATGAGAAGCTGCTCAAGAGCACTAATTATTAGAGAAATGCAAATCAAAACTACAATGAGGTATCACCTCACACCTGTTAGAATCGGCATCATCAGAAAATCTACAAACAACAAATTCTGGGGAGGGTGTGGACAAAAGGAGCCCTCTTCCACTATTGGTGGGAATGTAAATTGATAGAGTCACTATGGAGAACACTATGGAGTTTCCTTAAAAAATCTAGAAATAGAATTACCATCTGATCCAGCAATTCCACTTCTGGGCATATACCCAAAGAAAACCATAAATCAAAAAGGCACATTCACCACAATGTTCATTGCAGCACTATTTACAATAGCCAGGTAATGGAAGCAAACTAAACGCCCAAAGACAGATGAATGGATAAAGATGGGGTACATATATAAAATGGAATATTACTCGGCCATAAAAAGGAATGAATCTGGGTCATTTGTAGAGACATCGATGGATCTAGAGACAGTCATACAGAATGAAGTAAGTCAGAAAGGGGAAAACAAATATTGTATATTAATGCATATATGTGGAACCTAAAAAATGGTACAGATGAACTGGTTTGCAGGGAAGAAATAGAGACACAGAGGTAGAGAACAAACGTATGGACACCAAGTGTGGGAAGCCATGGGGTGGTGGTGGTGGGACGAGTTGGGAGATTGAGATTGACCTGTATACATGTATATGCATAAAATACATAACTAATAATAACCCGCTGTATAAAAAAGTAAATAAAATTAAATTTCAAAATGTTAAAATATAAAATTTAAAAATAAAACAGAAAAAAGCTCTTCCCTTCACACAGATGTATTTATAGGAATAAATTATTTCCATGCTTATATCTATAAATACATAAAAGAGGAATAAAAGCTAACTTGAACCATAAACGAAGAAAAACCTGAACCGACCAGTTATACAGAGAAAAACACTATCAGGGCACTTGCTCCAACGGTAAACAATATTGAAATTGTTCAGAGGTGGGGAATCATCTCCCGTACAGCCAGCAACCCACACCCCACACAAGGAGCTTCCTCATTGCAAAGCGGGGGGACCGAGCCGAGGCATCTCTGAACAAAGGTGAGCTGAGCCCCAGGCCAGCTGTTGCTGAACTGTTCCCACCCTTCCCAGGTAAAACACCTGAATATGTACAAGGGCTTGAAAGACTAGAGGAAGGGCCGTGGAGCCACAACAGCGAGAGAACGCAGGCCAACTTGGTGCCTCCAGGCCAGCCAGGGTGGTCCTGGCCCAGGGCACTCTTCCGGAAGCTTTCCATTGTCCTGCCAGAGATACCCCACCTGTCCCGGCCCCCACTGATTTTTTCCTTCCTCACCTCTGTCCGGAGAGAAATTCCAGCGGGAGGTATGGGTGACACATCCTCTTCTTTACAGGTGGCAGCTTGGCAACTCCTGCAGAAAGGCCAGCAGAACTCCACTCACACCGGGCCACCAACAAAGCTGTGGCCCCTCACTCCCTCCCACCAGCACAGCCCCGAGACTGCTCACGGGGCAAAGAATATGGAGGCAGGCACAGCTTCAGGGGCTATTGCTGCCTGGAGCGCTGTTTATATTGACCTCAACCAGGCACACCTGGGGAGGGCCGGCCGGCAGGATAAGGCTGCCCACGTCAGCTAATCCACAACCCTCAGGGAATCACAGTGTTGAAAATGGACCTCGCTAAAGCAGAATAGAAGCCAAGGAAAAAAAGGACACAATGCCATTTGCAGCACCGTAGATGAGCCTAGAGGTTATCACATGACTTGTAGTAAGTCAGAAAGTGAAAGACACATATCGTATCATATCACTTATAGGTGTTACCTAAAAATGGATACCAGGGCAGATATTTCCACGGAGAAGGGCAATCACAGATTCATTAAACAAACTTATGGTTCACCAATGGAAAGGTGTGAGGATGGGTTTCATTACGATATTGGGGTTAACAGACATATACAAACACAGGTGACATATATAATCACCTAAGACCTACGGAATACAAAGAGAGGACTACTCAACATTCTGTCTTAACGTACATGGGCAAAGGATCCCAGGAAGAACAGACATCTGTATATGTGTAAAAGAACCACATCTTCCACACCTACAACAAGCCAAGCATTGTAATCAAACTTGCTGTAATAAAAAATAAAAAATTAAATTAAAAACACGAACAAGAAGTAGTGAGACAAACTTGAGGGGCTTTCTCCTGGCACATTCCATTCTAAATTCCAATCTAGAACAAGACTTCCATTGAGGCTCTGTTGCACTAATAACCTGATTTGAAAGAGAGAACTGCTGCCACCTTGTGGCCGTTTCACACAACAGCAGCTTTAATCCCAGCGCTAAAGGTCAGTTGATATTCAAAATCATTGCAGGCCTGTAAATGACACCTGCCCTGGAAACAAATCCTGGGGTCACATATCGACCAAAAAATTCAAAGGACGTCCATATTTCAAAACGACCGTTTCAAAAGCCATATTTTACGCACATTAGTGTTCTGCTTCTTTGTCTTTCTTTCTTTTTTGGTTAAAAACACGGGAATGGAAAAAGGCATCCCTCAGAAGGGGCGAAAATAGTTGCAAACGAATCAATGGACAAAGGTTTAATCTCCAATATATATAAACAGCTCCTGCAGCTTAATATTAAAAAAACAAACAACCCAATACAAACATGGGCAGAATATCTAAAGAGACGTTTCTTCAAAGAAGACACAGAGATGGCTAAGACGCACATGAAAAGCTGCTCAAGAGCACTAATTATTAGAGAAATGCAAATCAAAACTACAATGAGGTATCACCTCACACCTGTTAGAATCAGCATCATCAGAAAATCTACAGACAACAAATTCTGGGGAGGGTGTGGACAAAAGGAGCCCTCTTCCACTATTGTTGGGAATGTAAATTGATACAGTCACTATGGAGAACAGTATGGAGTTTCCTTAAAAAACCTACAAATAGAAACCTTGACTTTCCCTAACCCTAACCATAGGCTGGAACGGAAACCTACCACCAACCGTGCACCTTATCTACGCGGTACACTAATCCTAATCCGTACGCTGGCACTAACCGGTGAGTCAACATGTACCCTGACACTAACACGTTTCCGTACCCTCAGCTGTGCCCCAAACCTTGCCGTTGCCTATCCTTAACCTTAGCCCGGAACAGAAACCTACCATCAGCCCTACACCTTACCCTAAGCCGTACCCTAATCCTAATCCATACGTCAACACGTACCCTGACCCTAACACGTTTCCATACCCTCACCTCTGCCATAAACCTTGCCGTTCCCTTACCTTAACCCTAGCCCGGAACGGAAAACTACCACCAACCCTACACCTTACCTTACGCCATACCCTAATCCTAATTCGTATGCTGACACTAACCTGTGCATCAACACGTACCCTGACCCTAACACGTTTCGTACCCTCACCTGTGCCCTAAACTTTGCCAGTCCCTAAACATAACCCTAGACTGGAACGGAAACCTACCACCAACCCTACACCTTACTCTATGCGGTACCCTAATCCTCATGCGTACGCTCACACTAACCCGTGAGTCAACACGTACCCTGAACCTAACACAATTCCGTACCATCACCTGTGCCCTATACCTTGCAATTCGCTATCCCTAACCCTACACCGGAATGTAAACCTACCGCCATCCGTACACCTTACTGTACGCCGTACCCTAATCCTAATGCGTACGATGACACTATTCCATGCATCAACATGCACCATGAACCTAACACGTTTCTGTACCCTCACCTGTGCCCTAAGCCTTGCCGTTCACTAACCCTAACCCTAGCCCTGAACTGAAACCCACCACCAGCCCTACACCATACCCTATGCCTTACCCTACTCCTGGCCTGTATGCTGGCACTGACCCGTGCGTCAGCACGTAGCCTGCCTCACCCAAGTTTCCGTACCCTCACCTGTGCCCTTAGCCTTGCCGTTCCCTAACCCTAACCCTAGCCCAGAACGGAAACCCACCACCAGCCCTACACCTTACCCTACGCCGTACCCTACTCCTGGCCCATACGCTGGCACTGACCCACGCGTCAGCAGGTAGCCTGACCCTCCCACGTTTCCGTACCCTCACCTGTGCCCTAAAACTTGACGTTCCCTAACCCTAATCAAACCCCGGAATGGACACCCACCACCAGTCTTACACCTTACCCTACGCCGTACCCTACTCCTGGTCCACACCCTGGCACTGACCCGTGCTTCAGCATGTAGCCTGACCCTCCCACGTTTCCGTACCCTCACCTGTGCCCTAAGCCTTGCCGTTCCCTAACCCTAACCCTACACTTTACCCTACGCCATACCCTATTCCTGGGCCGTACGCTGGCACTGACACTTGCGTCAGCACGTAGCCTGACCCTCCCACGTTTCCGTACCCTCACCTGTGCCCTAAGCCTTGCCATTCCCTAACCCTAACCCTAGCCGGAAACGGAAACCCACCACCAGCCCTACACCTTACCCTACGCCGTACCCTACTCCTGGGCCGTACACTGGAACTGACCCTTGTGTAAGCACGTAGCCTGCCACTCCCATGTTTCCATACCCTCACCTGTGCCCTAAGCCTTGCCGATCCCTAACCCTAACCCTACCCTGGAACAGAAACCCACCACCAGCCCTACACCTTACCCTACGCCGTACCCTAATTCTGGCGCGTACGCTGGCACTGACCCGTGTGTCAGCACGTAGCGTGCCTCTCCCTCGTTTCAGTACCCTTACCTGTGCCCTAAGCCTTGCCGTTCCCTAACCCTAACCCGGAACAGAAACCCACCAACAGCCCTACACCTTACCCTACTCCGTACCCTAATCCTGGCCCGTACACTGGCACTGAAACGTGCGTCAGCACATAGCCTGACCCTCCCACGTTTCTGTACCCTCAGCTGTGCCCTAAGCCTTGCCGTTCCCTAACCCTAACCCTAGCGCGGAATGGAAACCCACAACTAGCCCTACACCATACTTTACTCCAGACCCGTACGCTGGCACTGACACGTTTGTCAGCACGTAGCCTGCCTCTCCCACGTGTCCCTATGCTCACCTGTTCCCTAAACCTTGCCGTTCCCTAACCCTAACCCTAGCCCGGAACGGAAACCCACCACCAGCCCTACACGTTACCCTATGATGTACCCTACTCCTGGCCCTTACGCTGGCACTGACACGTGCGTCAGCACACAGCCTGACCATCCCACGATCCTCCCAATACAGAAATGGGCAGAAGATCCCAAGAGACGTTTCTTCAAAGAAGACACAGAGATGGCCAAGGCGCACATGAGAAGCTGCTCAAGAGCACTAATTATTAGAGAAATGCAAATCAAAACTACAATGAGGTATCACCTCACACCTGTTAGAATCGGCATCATCAGAAAATCTACAAACAACAAATTCTGGGGAGGGTGTGGACAAAAGGAGCCCTCTTCCACTATTGGTGGGAATGTAAATTGATAGAGTCACTATGGAGAACACTATGGAGTTTCCTTAAAAAATCTAGAAATAGAATTACCATCTGATCCAGCAATTCCACTTCTGGGCATATACCCAAAGAAAACCATAAATCAAAAAGGCACATTCACCACAATGTTCATTGCAGCACTATTTACAATAGCCAGGTAATGGAAGCAAACTAAACGCCCAAAGACAGATGAATGGATAAAGATGGGGTACATATATAAAATGGAATATTACTCGGCCATAAAAAGGAATGAATCTGGGTCATTTGTAGAGACATCGATGGATCTAGAGACAGTCATACAGAATGAAGTAAGTCAGAAAGGGGAAAACAAATATTGTATATTAATGCATATATGTGGAACCTAAAAAATGGTACAGATGAACTGGTTTGCAGGGAAGAAATAGAGACACAGAGGTAGAGAACAAACGTATGGACACCAAGTGTGGGAAGCCATGGGGTGGTGGTGGTGGGACGAGTTGGGAGATTGAGATTGACCTGTATACATGTATATGCATAAAATACATAACTAATAATAACCCGCTGTATAAAAAAGTAAATAAAATTAAATTTCAAAATGTTAAAATATAAAATTTAAAAATAAAACAGAAAAAAGCTCTTCCCTTCACACAGATGTATTTATAGGAATAAATTATTTCCATGCTTATATCTATAAATACATAAAAGAGGAATAAAAGCTAACTTGAACCATAAACGAAGAAAAACCTGAACCGACCAGTTATACAGAGAAAAACACTATCAGGGCACTTGCTCCAACGGTAAACAATATTGAAATTGTTCAGAGGTGGGGAATCATCTCCCGTACAGCCAGCAACCCACACCCCACACAAGGAGCTTCCTCATTGCAAAGCGGGGGGACCGAGCCGAGGCATCTCTGAACAAAGGTGAGCTGAGCCCCAGGCCAGCTGTTGCTGAACTGTTCCCACCCTTCCCAGGTAAAACACCTGAATATGTACAAGGGCTTGAAAGACTAGAGGAAGGGCCGTGGAGCCACAACAGCGAGAGAACGCAGGCCAACTTGGTGCCTCCAGGCCAGCCAGGGTGGTCCTGGCCCAGGGCACTCTTCCGGAAGCTTTCCATTGTCCTGCCAGAGATACCCCACCTGTCCCGGCCCCCACTGATTTTTTCCTTCCTCACCTCTGTCCGGAGAGAAATTCCAGCGGGAGGTATGGGTGACACATCCTCTTCTTTACAGGTGGCAGCTTGGCAACTCCTGCAGAAAGGCCAGCAGAACTCCACTCACACCGGGCCACCAACAAAGCTGTGGCCCCTCACTCCCTCCCACCAGCACAGCCCCGAGACTGCTCACGGGGCAAAGAATATGGAGGCAGGCACAGCTTCAGGGGCTATTGCTGCCTGGAGCACTGTTTATATTGACCTCAACCAGGCACACCTGGGGAGGGCCGGCCGGCAGGATAAGGCTGCCCACGTCAGCTAATCCACAACCCTCAGGGAATCACAGTGTTGAAAATGGACCTCGCTAAAGCAGAATAGAAGCCAAGGAAAAAAAGGACACAATGCCATTTGCAGCACCGTAGATGAGCCTAGAGGTTATCACATGACTTGTAGTAAGTCAGAAAGTGAAAGACACATATCGTATCATATCACTTATAGGTGTTACCTAAAAATGGATACCAGGGCAGATATTTCCACGGAGAAGGGCAATCACAGATTCATTAAACAAACTTATGGTTCACCAATGGAAAGGTGTGAGGATGGGTTTCATTACGATATTGGGGTTAACAGACATATACAAACACAGGTGACATATATAATCACCTAAGACCTACGGAATACAAAGAGAGGACTACTCAACATTCTGTCTTAACGTACATGGGCAAAGGATCCCAGGAAGAACAGACATCTGTATATGTGTCAAAGAACCACATCTTCCACACCTACAACAAGCCAAGCATTGTAATCAAACTTGCTGTAATAAAAAATAAAAAATTAAATTAAAAACACGAACAAGAAGTAGTGAGACAAACTTGAGGGGCTTTCTCCTGGCACATTCCATTCTAAATTCCAATCTAGAACAAGACTTCCATTGAGGCTCTGTTGCACTAATAACCTGATTTGAAAGAGAGAACTGCTGCCACCTTGTGGCCGTTTCACACAACAGCAGCTTTAATCCCAGCGCTAAAGGTCAGTTGATATTCAAAATCATTGCAGGCCTGTAAATGACACCTGCCCTGGAAACAAATCCTGGGGTCACATATCGACCAAAAAATTCAAAGGACGTCCATATTTCAAAACGACCGTTTCAAAAGCCATATTTTACGCACATTAGTGTTCTGCTTCTTTGTCTTTCTTTCTTTTTTGGTTAAAAACACGGGAATGGAAAAAGGCATCCCTCAGAAGGGGCGAAAATAGTTGCAAACGAATCAATGGACAAAGGTTTAATCTCCAATATATATAAACAGCTCCTGCAGCTTAATATTAAAAAAACAAACAACCCAATACAAACATGGGCAGAATATCTAAAGAGACGTTTCTTCAAAGAAGACACAGAGATGGCTAAGACGCACATGAAAAGCTGCTCAAGAGCACTAATTATTAGAGAAATGCAAATCAAAACTACAATGAGGTATCACCTCACACCTGTTAGAATCAGCATCATCAGAAAATCTACAGACAACAAATTCTGGGGAGGGTGTGGACAAAAGGAGCCCTCTTCCACTATTGTTGGGAATGTAAATTGATACAGTCACTATGGAGAACAGTATGGAGTTTCCTTAAAAAACCTACAAATAGAAACCTTGACTTTCCCTAACCCTAACCATAGGCTGGAACGGAAACCTACCACCAACCGTGCACCTTATCTACGCGGTACACTAATCCTAATCCGTACGCTGGCACTAACCGGTGAGTCAACATGTACCCTGACACTAACACGTTTCCGTACCCTCAGCTGTGCCCCAAACCTTGCCGTTGCCTATCCTTAACCTTAGCCCGGAACAGAAACCTACCATCAGCCCTACACCTTACCCTAAGCCGTACCCTAATCCTAATCCATACGTCAACACGTACCCTGACCCTAACACGTTTCCGTACCCTCACCTCTGCCATAAACCTTGCCGTTCCCTTACCTTAACCCTAGCCCGGAACGGAAAACTACCACCAACCCTACACCTTACCTTACGCCATACCCTAATCCTAATTCGTATGCTGACACTAACCTGTGCATCAACACGTACCCTGACCCTAACACGTTTCGTACCCTCACCTGTGCCCTAAACTTTGCCAGTCCCTAAACATAACCCTAGACTGGAACGGAAACCTACCACCAACCCTACACCTTACTCTATGCGGTACCCTAATCCTCATGCGTACGCTCACACTAACCCGTGAGTCAACACGTACCCTGAACCTAACACAATTCCGTACCATCACCTGTGCCCTATACCTTGCAATTCGCTATCCCTAACCCTACACCGGAATGTAAACCTACCGCCATCCGTACACCTTACTGTATGCCGTACCCTAAACCTAATGCGTACGATGACACTATTCCATGCATCAACATGCACCATGAACCTAACACGTTTCTGTACCCTCACCTGTGCCCTAAGCCTTGCCGTTCACTAACCCTAACCCTAGCCCTGAACTGAAACCCACCACCAGCCCTACACCATACCCTATGCCTTACCCTACTCCTGGCCTGTATGCTGGCACTGACCCGTGCGTCAGCACGTAGCCTGCCTCACCCAAGTTTCCGTACCCTCACCTGTGCCCTTAGCCTTGCCGTTCCCTAACCCTAACCCTAGCCCAGAACGGAAACCCACCACCAGCCCTACACCTTACCCTACGCCGTACCCTACTCCTGGCCCATACGCTGGCACTGACCCATGCGTCAGCAGGTAGCCTGACCCTCCCACGTTTCCGTACCCTCACCTGTGCCCTAAAACTTGACGTTCCCTAACCCTAATCAAACCCCGGAATGGACACCCACCACCAGTCTTACACCTTACCCTACGCCGTACCCTACTCCTGGTCCACACCCTGGCACTGACCCGTGCTTCAGCATGTAGCCTGACCCTCCCACGTTTCCGTACCCTCACCTGTGCCCTAAGCCTTGCCGTTCCCTAACCCTAACCCTACACTTTACCCTACGCCATACCCTATTCCTGGGCCGTACGCTGGCACTGACACTTGCGTCAGCACGTAGCCTGACCCTCCCACGTTTCCGTACCCTCACCTGTGCCCTAAGCCTTGCCATTCCCTAACCCTAACCCTAGCCGGAAACGGAAACCCACCACCAGCCCTACACCTTACCCTACGCCGTACCCTACTCCTGGGCCGTACACTGGAACTGACCCTTGTGTAAGCACGTAGCCTGCCACTCCCATGTTTCCATACCCTCACCTGTGCCCTAAGCCTTGCCGATCCCTAACCCTAACCCTACCCTGGAACAGAAACCCACCACCAGCCCTACACCTTACCCTACGCCGTACCCTAATTCTGGCGCGTACGCTGGCACTGACCCGTGTGTCAGCACGTAGCGTGCCTCTCCCTCGTTTCAGTACCCTTACCTGTGCCCTAAGCCTTGCCGTTCCCTAACCCTAACCCGGAACAGAAACCCACCAACAGCCCTACACCTTACCCTACTCCGTACCCTAATCCTGGCCCGTACACTGGCACTGAAACGTGCGTCAGCACATAGCCTGACCCTCCCACGTTTCTGTACCCTCAGCTGTGCCCTAAGCCTTGCCGTTCCCTAACCCTAACCCTAGCGCGGAATGGAAACCCACAACTAGCCCTACACCATACTTTACTCCAGACCCGTACGCTGGCACTGACACGTTTGTCAGCACGTAGCCTGCCTCTCCCACGTGTCCCTATGCTCACCTGTTCCCTAAACCTTGCCGTTCCCTAACCCTAACCCTAGCCCGGAACGGAAACCCACCACCAGCCCTACACGTTACCCTATGATGTACCCTACTCCTGGCCCTTACGCTGGCACTGACACGTGCGTCAGCACACAGCCTGACCATCCCACGATCCTCCCAATACAGAAATGGGCAGAAGATCCCAAGAGACGTTTCTTCAAAGAAGACACAGAGATGGCCAAGGCGCACATGAGAAGCTGCTCAAGAGCACTAATTATTAGAGAAATGCAAATCAAAACTACAATGAGGTATCACCTCACACCTGTTAGAATCGGCATCATCAGAAAATCTACAAACAACAAATTCTGGGGAGGGTGTGGACAAAAGGAGCCCTCTTCCACTATTGGTGGGAATGTAAATTGATAGAGTCACTATGGAGAACACTATGGAGTTTCCTTAAAAAATCTAGAAATAGAATTACCATCTGATCCAGCAATTCCACTTCTGGGCATATACCCAAAGAAAACCATAAATCAAAAAGGCACATTCACCACAATGTTCATTGCAGCACTATTTACAATAGCCAGGTAATGGAAGCAAACTAAACGCCCAAAGACAGATGAATGGATAAAGATGGGGTACATATATAAAATGGAATATTACTCGGCCATAAAAAGGAATGAATCTGGGTCATTTGTAGAGACATCGATGGATCTAGAGACAGTCATACAGAATGAAGTAAGTCAGAAAGGGGAAAACAAATATTGTATATTAATGCATATATGTGGAACCTAAAAAATGGTACAGATGAACTGGTTTGCAGGGAAGAAATAGAGACACAGAGGTAGAGAACAAACGTATGGACACCAAGTGTGGGAAGCCATGGGGTGGTGGTGGTGGGACGAGTTGGGAGATTGAGATTGACCTGTATACATGTATATGCATAAAATACATAACTAATAATAACCCGCTGTATAAAAAAGTAAATAAAATTAAATTTCAAAATGTTAAAATATAAAATTTAAAAATAAAACAGAAAAAAGCTCTTCCCTTCACACAGATGTATTTATAGGAATAAATTATTTCCATGCTTATATCTATAAATACATAAAAGAGGAATAAAAGCTAACTTGAACCATAAACGAAGAAAAACCTGAACCGACCAGTTATACAGAGAAAAACACTATCAGGGCACTTGCTCCAACGGTAAACAATATTGAAATTGTTCAGAGGTGGGGAATCATCTCCCGTACAGCCAGCAACCCACACCCCACACAAGGAGCTTCCTCATTGCAAAGCGGGGGGACCGAGCCGAGGCATCTCTGAACAAAGGTGAGCTGAGCCCCAGGCCAGCTGTTGCTGAACTGTTCCCACCCTTCCCAGGTAAAACACCTGAATATGTACAAGGGCTTGAAAGACTAGAGGAAGGGCCGTGGAGCCACAACAGCGAGAGAACGCAGGCCAACTTGGTGCCTCCAGGCCAGCCAGGGTGGTCCTGGCCCAGGGCACTCTTCCGGAAGCTTTCCATTGTCCTGCCAGAGATACCCCACCTGTCCCGGCCCCCACTGATTTTTTCCTTCCTCACCTCTGTCCGGAGAGAAATTCCAGCGGGAGGTATGGGTGACACATCCTCTTCTTTACAGGTGGCAGCTTGGCAACTCCTGCAGAAAGGCCAGCAGAACTCCACTCACACCGGGCCACCAACAAAGCTGTGGCCCCTCACTCCCTCCCACCAGCACAGCCCCGAGACTGCTCACGGGGCAAAGAATATGGAGGCAGGCACAGCTTCAGGGGCTATTGCTGCCTGGAGCGCTGTTTATATTGACCTCAACCAGGCACACCTGGGGAGGGCCGGCCGGCAGGATAAGGCTGCCCACGTCAGCTAATCCACAACCCTCAGGGAATCACAGTGTTGAAAATGGACCTCGCTAAAGCAGAATAGAAGCCAAGGAAAAAAAGGACACAATGCCATTTGCAGCACCGTAGATGAGCCTAGAGGTTATCACATGACTTGTAGTAAGTCAGAAAGTGAAAGACACATATCGTATCATATCACTTATAGGTGTTACCTAAAAATGGATACCAGGGCAGATATTTCCACGGAGAAGGGCAATCACAGATTCATTAAACAAACTTATGGTTCACCAATGGAAAGGTGTGAGGATGGGTTTCATTACGATATTGGGGTTAACAGACATATACAAACACAGGTGACATATATAATCACCTAAGACCTACGGAATACAAAGAGAGGACTACTCAACATTCTGTCTTAACGTACATGGGCAAAGGATCCCAGGAAGAACAGACATCTGTATATGTGTCAAAGAACCACATCTTCCACACCTACAACAAGCCAAGCATTGTAATCAAACTTGCTGTAATAAAAAATAAAAAATTAAATTAAAAACACGAACAAGAAGTAGTGAGACAAACTTGAGGGGCTTTCTCCTGGCACATTCCATTCTAAATTCCAATCTAGAACAAGACTTCCATTGAGGCTCTGTTGCACTAATAACCTGATTTGAAAGAGAGAACTGCTGCCACCTTGTGGCCGTTTCACACAACAGCAGCTTTAATCCCAGCGCTAAAGGTCAGTTGATATTCAAAATCATTGCAGGCCTGTAAATGACACCTGCCCTGAAAACAAATCCTGGGGTCACATATCGACCAAAAAATTCAAAGGACGTCCATATTTCAAAACGACCGTTTCAAAAGCCATATTTTACGCACATTAGTGTTCTGCTTCTTTGTCTTTCTTTCTTTTTTGGTTAAAAACACGGGAATGGAAAAAGGCATCCCTCAGAAGGGGCGAAAATAGTTGCAAACGAATCAATGGACAAAGGTTTAATCTCCAATATATATAAACAGCTCCTGCAGCTTAATATTAAAAAAACAAACAACCCAATACAAACATGGGCAGAATATCTAAAGAGACGTTTCTTCAAAGAAGACACAGAGATGGCTAAGACGCACATGAAAAGCTGCTCAAGAGCACTAATTATTAGAGAAATGCAAATCAAAACTACAATGAGGTATCACCTCACACCTGTTAGAATCAGCATCATCAGAAAATCTACAGACAACAAATTCTGGGGAGGGTGTGGACAAAAGGAGCCCTCTTCCACTATTGTTGGGAATGTAAATTGATACAGTCACTATGGAGAACAGTATGGAGTTTCCTTAAAAAACCTACAAATAGAAACCTTGACTTTCCCTAACCCTAACCATAGGCTGGAACGGAAACCTACCACCAACCGTGCACCTTATCTACGCGGTACACTAATCCTAATCCGTACGCTGGCACTAACCGGTGAGTCAACATGTACCCTGACACTAACACGTTTCCGTACCCTCAGCTGTGCCCCAAACCTTGCCGTTGCCTATCCTTAACCTTAGCCCGGAACAGAAACCTACCATCAGCCCTACACCTTACCCTAAGCCGTACCCTAATCCTAATCCATACGTCAACACGTACCCTGACCCTAACACGTTTCCGTACCCTCACCTCTGCCATAAACCTTGCCGTTCCCTTACCTTAACCCTAGCCCGGAACGGAAAACTACCACCAACCCTACACCTTACCTTACGCCATACCCTAATCCTAATTCGTATGCTGACACTAACCTGTGCATCAACACGTACCCTGACCCTAACACGTTTCGTACCCTCACCTGTGCCCTAAACTTTGCCAGTCCCTAAACATAACCCTAGACTGGAACGGAAACCTACCACCAACCCTACACCTTACTCTATGCGGTACCCTAATCCTCATGCGTACGCTCACACTAACCCGTGAGTCAACACGTACCCTGAACCTAACACAATTCCGTACCATCACCTGTGCCCTATACCTTGCAATTCGCTATCCCTAACCCTACACCGGAATGTAAACCTACCGCCATCCGTACACCTTACTGTACGCCGTACCCTAATCCTAATGCGTACGATGACACTATTCCATGCATCAACATGCACCATGAACCTAACACGTTTCTGTACCCTCACCTGTGCCCTAAGCCTTGCCGTTCACTAACCCTAACCCTAGCCCTGAACTGAAACCCACCACCAGCCCTACACCATACCCTATGCCTTACCCTACTCCTGGCCTGTATGCTGGCACTGACCCGTGCGTCAGCACGTAGCCTGCCTCACCCAAGTTTCCGTACCCTCACCTGTGCCCTAAGCCTTGCCGTTCACTAACCCTAACCCTAGCCCTGAACTGAATCCCACCACCAGCCCTACACCTTACCCTACGCCGTACCCTACTCCTGGCCCATACGCTGGCACTGACCCATGCGTCAGCAGGTAGCCTGACCCTCCCACGTTTCCGTACCCTCACCTGTGCCCTAAAACTTGACGTTCCCTAACCCTAATCAAACCCCGGAATGGACACCCACCACCAGTCTTACACCTTACCCTACGCCGTACCCTACTCCTGGTCCACACCCTGGCACTGACCCGTGCTTCAGCATGTAGCCTGACCCTCCCACGTTTCCGTACCCTCACCTGTGCCCTAAGCCTTGCCGTTCCCTAACCCTAACCCTACACTTTACCCTACGCCATACCCTATTCCTGGGCCGTACGCTGGCACTGACACTTGCGTCAGCACGTAGCCTGACCCTCCCACGTTTCTGTACCCTCACCTGTGCCCTAAGCCTTGCCATTCCCTAACCCTAACCCTAGCCGGAAACGGAAACCCACCACCAGCCCTACACCTTACCCTACGCCGTACCCTACTCCTGGGCCGTACACTGGAACTGACCCTTGTGTAAGCACGTAGCCTGCCACTCCCATGTTTCCATACCCTCACCTGTGCCCTAAGCCTTGCCAATCCCTAACCCTAACCATACCCTGGAACAGAAACCCACCACCAGCCCTACACCTTACCCTACGCCGTACCCTAATTCTGGCGCGTACGCTGGCACTGACCCGTGTGTCAGCACGTAGCGTGCCTCTCCCTCGTTTCAGTACCCTTACCTGTGCCCTAAGCCTTACCGTTCCCTAACCCTAAACCGGAACAGAAACCCACCAACAGCCCTACACCTTACCCTACTCCGTACCCTAATCCTGGCCCGTACACTGGCACTGAAACGTGCGTCAGCACATAGCCTGACCCTCCCACGTTTCTGTACCCTCAGCTGTGCCCTAAGCCTTGCCGTTCCCTAACCCTAACCCTAGCGCGGAATGGAAACCCACAACTAGCCCTACACCATACTTTACTCCAGACCCGTACGCTGGCACTGACACGTTTGTCAGCACGTAGCCTGCCTCTCCCACGTGTCCCTATGCTCACCTGTTCCCTAAACCTTGCCGTTCCCTAACCCTAACCCTAGCCCGGAACGGAAACCCACCACCAGCCCTACACGTTACCCTATGATGTACCCTACTCCTGGCCCTTACGCTGGCACTGACACGTGCGTCAGCACACAGCCTGACCATCCCACGATCCTCCCAATACAGAAATGGGCAGAAGATCCCAAGAGACGTTTCTTCAAAGAAGACACAGAGATGGCCAAGGCGCACATGAGAAGCTGCTCAAGAGCACTAATTATTAGAGAAATGCAAATCAAAACTACAATGAGGTATCACCTCACACCTGTTAGAATCGGCATCATCAGAAAATCTACAAACAACAAATTCTGGGGAGGGTGTGGACAAAAGGAGCCCTCTTCCACTATTGGTGGGAATGTAAATTGATAGAGTCACTATGGAGAACACTATGGAGTTTCCTTAAAAAATCTAGAAATAGAATTACCATCTGATCCAGCAATTCCACTTCTGGGCATATACCCAAAGAAAACCATAAATCAAAAAGGCACATTCACCACAATGTTCATTGCAGCACTATTTACAATAGCCAGGTAATGGAAGCAAACTAAACGCCCAAAGACAGATGAATGGATAAAGATGGGGTACATATATAAAATGGAATATTACTCGGCCATAAAAAGGAATGAATCTGGGTCATTTGTAGAGACATCGATGGATCTAGAGACAGTCATACAGAATGAAGTAAGTCAGAAAGGGGAAAACAAATATTGTATATTAATGCATATATGTGGAACCTAAAAAATGGTACAGATGAACTGGTTTGCAGGGAAGAAATAGAGACACAGAGGTAGAGAACAAACGTATGGACACCAAGTGTGGGAAGCCATGGGGTGGTGGTGGTGGGACGAGTTGGGAGATTGAGATTGACCTGTATACATGTATATGCATAAAATACATAACTAATAATAACCCGCTGTATAAAAAAGTAAATAAAATTAAATTTCAAAATGTTAAAATATAAAATTTAAAAATAAAACAGAAAAAAGCTCTTCCCTTCACACAGATGTATTTATAGGAATAAATTATTTCCATGCTTATATCTATAAATACATAAAAGAGGAATAAAAGCTAACTTGAACCATAAACGAAGAAAAACCTGAACCGACCAGTTATACAGAGAAAAACACTATCAGGGCACTTGCTCCAACGGTAAACAATATTGAAATTGTTCAGAGGTGGGGAATCATCTCCCGTACAGCCAGCAACCCACACCCCACACAAGGAGCTTCCTCATTGCAAAGCGGGGGGACCGAGCCGAGGCATCTCTGAACAAAGGTGAGCTGAGCCCCAGGCCAGCTGTTGCTGAACTGTTCCCACCCTTCCCAGGTAAAACACCTGAATATGTACAAGGGCTTGAAAGACTAGAGGAAGGGCCGTGGAGCCACAACAGCGAGAGAACGCAGGCCAACTTGGTGCCTCCAGGCCAGCCAGGGTGGTCCTGGCCCAGGGCACTCTTCCGGAAGCTTTCCATTGTCCTGCCAGAGATACCCCACCTGTCCCGGCCCCCACTGATTTTTTCCTTCCTCACCTCTGTCCGGAGAGAAATTCCAGCGGGAGGTATGGGTGACACATCCTCTTCTTTACAGGTGGCAGCTTGGCAACTCCTGCAGAAAGGCCAGCAGAACTCCACTCACACCGGGCCACCAACAAAGCTGTGGCCCCTCACTCCCTCCCACCAGCACAGCCCCGAGACTGCTCACGGGGCAAAGAATATGGAGGCAGGCACAGCTTCAGGGGCTATTGCTGCCTGGAGCGCTGTTTATATTGACCTCAACCAGGCACACCTGGGGAGGGCCGGCCGGCAGGATAAGGCTGCCCACGTCAGCTAATCCACAACCCTCAGGGAATCACAGTGTTGAAAATGGACCTCGCTAAAGCAGAATAGAAGCCAAGGAAAAAAAGGACACAATGCCATTTGCAGCACCGTAGATGAGCCTAGAGGTTATCACATGACTTGTAGTAAGTCAGAAAGTGAAAGACACATATCGTATCATATCACTTATAGGTGTTACCTAAAAATGGATACCAGGGCAGATATTTCCACGGAGAAGGGCAATCACAGATTCATTAAACAAACTTATGGTTCACCAATGGAAAGGTGTGAGGATGGGTTTCATTACGATATTGGGGTTAACAGACATATACAAACACAGGTGACATATATAATCACCTAAGACCTACGGAATACAAAGAGAGGACTACTCAACATTCTGTCTTAACGTACATGGGCAAAGGATCCCAGGAAGAACAGACATCTGTATATGTGTCAAAGAACCACATCTTCCACACCTACAACAAGCCAAGCATTGTAATCAAACTTGCTGTAATAAAAAATAAAAAATTAAATTAAAAACACGAACAAGAAGTAGTGAGACAAACTTGAGGGGCTTTCTCCTGGCACATTCCATTCTAAATTCCAATCTAGAACAAGACTTCCATTGAGGCTCTGTTGCACTAATAACCTGATTTGAAAGAGAGAACTGCTGCCACCTTGTGGCCGTTTCACACAACAGCAGCTTTAATCCCAGCGCTAAAGGTCAGTTGATATTCAAAATCATTGCAGGCCTGTAAATGACACCTGCCCTGAAAACAAATCCTGGGGTCACATATCGACCAAAAAATTCAAAGGACGTCCATATTTCAAAACGACCGTTTCAAAAGCCATATTTTACGCACATTAGTGTTCTGCTTCTTTGTCTTTCTTTCTTTTTTGGTTAAAAACACGGGAATGGAAAAAGGCATCCCTCAGAAGGGGCGAAAATAGTTGCAAACGAATCAATGGACAAAGGTTTAATCTCCAATATATATAAACAGCTCCTGCAGCTTAATATTAAAAAAACAAACAACCCAATACAAACATGGGCAGAATATCTAAAGAGACGTTTCTTCAAAGAAGACACAGAGATGGCTAAGACGCACATGAAAAGCTGCTCAAGAGCACTAATTATTAGAGAAATGCAAATCAAAACTACAATGAGGTATCACCTCACACCTGTTAGAATCAGCATCATCAGAAAATCTACAGACAACAAATTCTGGGGAGGGTGTGGACAAAAGGAGCCCTCTTCCACTATTGTTGGGAATGTAAATTGATACAGTCACTATGGAGAACAGTATGGAGTTTCCTTAAAAAACCTACAAATAGAAACCTTGACTTTCCCTAACCCTAACCATAGGCTGGAACGGAAACCTACCACCAACCGTGCACCTTATCTACGCGGTACACTAATCCTAATCCGTACGCTGGCACTAACCGGTGAGTCAACATGTACCCTGACACTAACACGTTTCCGTACCCTCAGCTGTGCCCCAAACCTTGCCGTTGCCTATCCTTAACCTTAGCCCGGAACAGAAACCTACCATCAGCCCTACACCTTACCCTAAGCCGTACCCTAATCCTAATCCATACGTCAACACGTACCCTGACCCTAACACGTTTCCGTACCCTCACCTCTGCCATAAACCTTGCCGTTCCCTTACCTTAACCCTAGCCCGGAACGGAAAACTACCACCAACCCTACACCTTACCTTACGCCATACCCTAATCCTAATTCGTATGCTGACACTAACCTGTGCATCAACACGTACCCTGACCCTAACACGTTTCGTACCCTCACCTGTGCCCTAAACTTTGCCAGTCCCTAAACATAACCCTAGACTGGAACGGAAACCTACCACCAACCCTACACCTTACTCTATGCGGTACCCTAATCCTCATGCGTACGCTCACACTAACCCGTGAGTCAACACGTACCCTGAACCTAACACAATTCCGTACCATCACCTGTGCCCTATACCTTGCAATTCGCTATCCCTAACCCTACACCGGAATGTAAACCTACCGCCATCCGTACACCTTACTGTACGCCGTACCCTAATCCTAATGCGTACGATGACACTATTCCATGCATCAACATGCACCATGAACCTAACACGTTTCTGTACCCTCACCTGTGCCCTAAGCCTTGCCGTTCACTAACCCTAACCCTAGCCCTGAACTGAAACCCACCACCAGCCCTACACCATACCCTATGCCTTACCCTACTCCTGGCCTGTATGCTGGCACTGACCCGTGCGTCAGCACGTAGCCTGCCTCACCCAAGTTTCCGTACCCTCACCTGTGCCCTTAGCCTTGCCGTTCCCTAACCCTAACCCTAGCCCAGAACGGAAACCCACCACCAGCCCTACACCTTACCCTACGCCGTACCCTACTCCTGGCCCATACGCTGGCACTGACCCATGCGTCAGCAGGTAGCCTGACCCTCCCACGTTTCCGTACCCTCACCTGTGCCCTAAAACTTGACGTTCCCTAACCCTAATCAAACCCCGGAATGGACACCCACCACCAGTCTTACACCTTACCCTACGCCGTACCCTACTCCTGGTCCACACCCTGGCACTGACCCGTGCTTCAGCATGTAGCCTGACCCTCCCACGTTTCCGTACCCTCACCTGTGCCCTAAGCCTTGCCGTTCCCTAACCCTAACCCTACACTTTACCCTACGCCATACCCTATTCCTGGGCCGTACGCTGGCACTGACACTTGCGTCAGCACGTAGCCTGACCCTCCCACGTTTCCGTACCCTCACCTGTGCCCTAAGCCTTGCCATTCCCTAACCCTAACCCTAGCCGGAAACGGAAACCCACCACCAGCCCTAAACCTTACCCTACGCCGTACCCTACTCCTGGGCCGTACACTGGAACTGACCCTTGTGTAAGCACGTAGCCTGCCACTCCCATGTTTCCATACCCTCACCTGTGCCCTAAGCCTTGCCGATCCCTAACACTAACCCTACCCTGGAACAGAAACCCACCACCAGCCCTACACCTTACCCTACGCCGTACCCTAATTCTGGCGCGTACGCTGGCACTGACCCGTGTGTCAGCACGTAGCGTGCCTCTCCCTCGTTTCAGTACCCTTACCTGTGCCCTAAGCCTTGCCGTTCCCTAACCCTAACCCGGAACAGAAACCCACCAACAGCCCTACACCTTACCCTACTCCGTACCCTAATCCTGGCCCGTACACTGGCACTGAAACGTGCGTCAGCACATAGCCTGACCCTCCCACGTTTCTGTACCCTCAGCTGTGCCCTAAGCCTTGCCGTTCCCTAACCCTAACCCTAGCGCGGAATGGAAACCCACAACTAGCCCTACACCATACTTTACTCCAGACCCGTACGCTGGCACTGACACGTTTGTCAGCACGTAGCCTGCCTCTCCCACGTGTCCCTATGCTCACCTGTTCCCTAAACCTTGCCGTTCCCTAACCCTAACCCTAGCCCGGAACGGAAACCCACCACCAGCCCTACACGTTACCCTATGATGTACCCTACTCCTGGCCCTTACGCTGGCACTGACACGTGCGTCAGCACACAGCCTGACCATCCCACGATCCTCCCAATACAGAAATGGGCAGAAGATCCCAAGAGACGTTTCTTCAAAGAAGACACAGAGATGGCCAAGGCGCACATGAGAAGCTGCTCAAGAGCACTAATTATTAGAGAAATGCAAATCAAAACTACAATGAGGTATCACCTCACACCTGTTAGAATCGGCATCATCAGAAAATCTACAAACAACAAATTCTGGGGAGGGTGTGGACAAAAGGAGCCCTCTTCCACTATTGGTGGGAATGTAAATTGATAGAGTCACTATGGAGAACACTATGGAGTTTCCTTAAAAAATCTAGAAATAGAATTACCATCTGATCCAGCAATTCCACTTCTGGGCATATACCCAAAGAAAACCATAAATCAAAAAGGCACATTCACCACAATGTTCATTGCAGCACTATTTACAATAGCCAGGTAATGGAAGCAAACTAAACGCCCAAAGACAGATGAATGGATAAAGATGGGGTACATATATAAAATGGAATATTACTCGGCCATAAAAAGGAATGAATCTGGGTCATTTGTAGAGACATCGATGGATCTAGAGACAGTCATACAGAATGAAGTAAGTCAGAAAGGGGAAAACAAATATTGTATATTAATGCATATATGTGGAACCTAAAAAATGGTACAGATGAACTGGTTTGCAGGGAAGAAATAGAGACACAGAGGTAGAGAACAAACGTATGGACACCAAGTGTGGGAAGCCATGGGGTGGTGGTGGTGGGACGAGTTGGGAGATTGAGATTGACCTGTATACATGTATATGCATAAAATACATAACTAATAATAACCCGCTGTATAAAAAAGTAAATAAAATTAAATTTCAAAATGTTAAAATATAAAATTTAAAAATAAAACAGAAAAAAGCTCTTCCCTTCACACAGATGTATTTATAGGAATAAATTATTTCCATGCTTATATCTATAAATACATAAAAGAGGAATAAAAGCTAACTTGAACCATAAACGAAGAAAAACCTGAACCGACCAGTTATACAGAGAAAAACACTATCAGGGCACTTGCTCCAACGGTAAACAATATTGAAATTGTTCAGAGGTGGGGAATCATCTCCCGTACAGCCAGCAACCCACACCCCACACAAGGAGCTTCCTCATTGCAAAGCGGGGGGACCGAGCCGAGGCATCTCTGAACAAAGGTGAGCTGAGCCCCAGGCCAGCTGTTGCTGAACTGTTCCCACCCTTCCCAGGTAAAACACCTGAATATGTACAAGGGCTTGAAAGACTAGAGGAAGGGCCGTGGAGCCACAACAGCGAGAGAACGCAGGCCAACTTGGTGCCTCCAGGCCAGCCAGGGTGGTCCTGGCCCAGGGCACTCTTCCGGAAGCTTTCCATTGTCCTGCCAGAGATACCCCACCTGTCCCGGCCCCCACTGATTTTTTCCTTCCTCACCTCTGTCCGGAGAGAAATTCCAGCGGGAGGTATGGGTGACACATCCTCTTCTTTACAGGTGGCAGCTTGGCAACTCCTGCAGAAAGGCCAGCAGAACTCCACTCACACCGGGCCACCAACAAAGCTGTGGCCCCTCACTCCCTCCCACCAGCACAGCCCCGAGACTGCTCACGGGGCAAAGAATATGGAGGCAGGCACAGCTTCAGGGGCTATTGCTGCCTGGAGCGCTGTTTATATTGACCTCAACCAGGCACACCTGGGGAGGGCCGGCCGGCAGGATAAGGCTGCCCACGTCAGCTAATCCACAACCCTCAGGGAATCACAGTGTTGAAAATGGACCTCGCTAAAGCAGAATAGAAGCCAAGGAAAAAAAGGACACAATGCCATTTGCAGCACCGTAGATGAGCCTAGAGGTTATCACATGACTTGTAGTAAGTCAGAAAGTGAAAGACACATATCGTATCATATCACTTATAGGTGTTACCTAAAAATGGATACCAGGGCAGATATTTCCACGGAGAAGGGCAATCACAGATTCATTAAACAAACTTATGGTTCACCAATGGAAAGGTGTGAGGATGGGTTTCATTACGATATTGGGGTTAACAGACATATACAAACACAGGTGACATATATAATCACCTAAGACCTACGGAATACAAAGAGAGGACTACTCAACATTCTGTCTTAACGTACATGGGCAAAGGATCCCAGGAAGAACAGACATCTGTATATGTGTCAAAGAACCACATCTTCCACACCTACAACAAGCCAAGCATTGTAATCAAACTTGCTGTAATAAAAAATAAAAAATTAAATTAAAAACACGAACAAGAAGTAGTGAGACAAACTTGAGGGGCTTTCTCCTGGCACATTCCATTCTAAATTCCAATCTAGAACAAGACTTCCATTGAGGCTCTGTTGCACTAATAACCTGATTTGAAAGAGAGAACTGCTGCCACCTTGTGGCCGTTTCACACAACAGCAGCTTTAATCCCAGCGCTAAAGGTCAGTTGATATTCAAAATCATTGCAGGCCTGTAAATGACACCTGCCCTGAAAACAAATCCTGGGGTCACATATCGACCAAAAAATTCAAAGGACGTCCATATTTCAAAACGACCGTTTCAAAAGCCATATTTTACGCACATTAGTGTTCTGCTTCTTTGTCTTTCTTTCTTTTTTGGTTAAAAACACGGGAATGGAAAAAGGCATCCCTCAGAAGGGGCGAAAATAGTTGCAAACGAATCAATGGACAAAGGTTTAATCTCCAATATATATAAACAGCTCCTGCAGCTTAATATTAAAAAAACAAACAACCCAATACAAACATGGGCAGAATATCTAAAGAGACGTTTCTTCAAAGAAGACACAGAGATGGCTAAGACGCACATGAAAAGCTGCTCAAGAGCACTAATTATTAGAGAAATGCAAATCAAAACTACAATGAGGTATCACCTCACACCTGTTAGAATCAGCATCATCAGAAAATCTACAGACAACAAATTCTGGGGAGGGTGTGGACAAAAGGAGCCCTCTTCCACTATTGTTGGGAATGTAAATTGATACAGTCACTATGGAGAACAGTATGGAGTTTCCTTAAAAAACCTACAAATAGAAACCTTGACTTTCCCTAACCCTAACCATAGGCTGGAACGGAAACCTACCACCAACCGTGCACCTTATCTACGCGGTACACTAATCCTAATCCGTACGCTGGCACTAACCGGTGAGTCAACATGTACCCTGACACTAACACGTTTCCGTACCCTCAGCTGTGCCCCAAACCTTGCCGTTGCCTATCCTTAACCTTAGCCCGGAACAGAAACCTACCATCAGCCCTACACCTTACCCTAAGCCGTACCCTAATCCTAATCCATACGTCAACACGTACCCTGACCCTAACACGTTTCCGTACCCTCACCTCTGCCATAAACCTTGCCGTTCCCTTACCTTAACCCTAGCCCGGAACGGAAAACTACCACCAACCCTACACCTTACCTTACGCCATACCCTAATCCTAATTCGTATGCTGACACTAACCTGTGCATCAACACGTACCCTGACCCTAACACGTTTCGTACCCTCACCTGTGCCCTAAACTTTGCCAGTCCCTAAACATAACCCTAGACTGGAACGGAAACCTACCACCAACCCTACACCTTACTCTATGCGGTACCCTAATCCTCATGCGTACGCTCACACTAACCCGTGAGTCAACACGTACCCTGAACCTAACACAATTCCGTACCATCACCTGTGCCCTATACCTTGCAATTCGCTATCCCTAACCCTACACCGGAATGTAAACCTACCGCCATCCGTACACCTTACTGTACGCCGTACCCTAATCCTAATGCGTACGATGACACTATTCCATGCATCAACATGCACCATGAACCTAACACGTTTCTGTACCCTCACCTGTGCCCTAAGCCTTGCCGTTCACTAACCCTAACCCTAGCCCTGAACTGAAACCCACCACCAGCCCTACACCATACCCTATGCCTTACCCTACTCCTGGCCTGTATGCTGGCACTGACCCGTGCGTCAGCACGTAGCCTGCCTCACCCAAGTTTCCGTACCCTCACCTGTGCCCTAAGCCTTGCCGTTCACTAACCCTAACCCTAGCCCTGAACTGAATCCCACCACCAGCCCTACACCTTACCCTACGCCGTACCCTACTCCTGGCCCATACGCTGGCACTGACCCATGCGTCAGCAGGTAGCCTGACCCTCCCACGTTTCCGTACCCTCACCTGTGCCCTAAAACTTGACGTTCCCTAACCCTAATCAAACCCCGGAATGGACACCCACCACCAGTCTTACACCTTACCCTACGCCGTACCCTACTCCTGGTCCACACCCTGGCACTGACCCGTGCTTCAGCATGTAGCCTGACCCTCCCACGTTTCCGTACCCTCACCTGTGCCCTAAGCCTTGCCGTTCCCTAACCCTAACCCTACACTTTACCCTACGCCATACCCTATTCCTGGGCCGTACGCTGGCACTGACACTTGCGTCAGCACGTAGCCTGACCCTCCCACGTTTCTGTACCCTCACCTGTGCCCTAAGCCTTGCCAATCCCTAACCCTAACCATACCCTGGAACAGAAACCCACCACCAGCCCTACACCTTACCCTACGCCGTACCCTAATTCTGGCGCGTACGCTGGCACTGACCCGTGTGTCAGCACGTAGCGTGCCTCTCCCTCGTTTCAGTACCCTTACCTGTGCCCTAAGCCTTACCGTTCCCTAACCCTAAACCGGAACAGAAACCCACCAACAGCCCTACACCTTACCCTACTCCGTACCCTAATCCTGGCCCGTACACTGGCACTGAAACGTGCGTCAGCACATAGCCTGACCCTCCCACGTTTCTGTACCCTCAGCTGTGCCCTAAGCCTTGCCGTTCCCTAACCCTAACCCTAGCGCGGAATGGAAACCCACAACTAGCCCTACACCATACTTTACTCCAGACCCGTACGCTGGCACTGACACGTTTGTCAGCACGTAGCCTGCCTCTCCCACGTGTCCCTATGCTCACCTGTTCCCTAAACCTTGCCGTTCCCTAACCCTAACCCTAGCCCGGAACGGAAACCCACCACCAGCCCTACACGTTACCCTATGATGTACCCTACTCCTGGCCCTTACGCTGGCACTGACACGTGCGTCAGCACACAGCCTGACCATCCCACGATCCTCCCAATACAGAAATGGGCAGAAGATCCCAAGAGACGTTTCTTCAAAGAAGACACAGAGATGGCCAAGGCGCACATGAGAAGCTGCTCAAGAGCACTAATTATTAGAGAAATGCAAATCAAAACTACAATGAGGTATCACCTCACACCTGTTAGAATCGGCATCATCAGAAAATCTACAAACAACAAATTCTGGGGAGGGTGTGGACAAAAGGAGCCCTCTTCCACTATTGGTGGGAATGTAAATTGATAGAGTCACTATGGAGAACACTATGGAGTTTCCTTAAAAAATCTAGAAATAGAATTACCATCTGATCCAGCAATTCCACTTCTGGGCATATACCCAAAGAAAACCATAAATCAAAAAGGCACATTCACCACAATGTTCATTGCAGCACTATTTACAATAGCCAGGTAATGGAAGCAAACTAAACGCCCAAAGACAGATGAATGGATAAAGATGGGGTACATATATAAAATGGAATATTACTCGGCCATAAAAAGGAATGAATCTGGGTCATTTGTAGAGACATCGATGGATCTAGAGACAGTCATACAGAATGAAGTAAGTCAGAAAGGGGAAAACAAATATTGTATATTAATGCATATATGTGGAACCTAAAAAATGGTACAGATGAACTGGTTTGCAGGGAAGAAATAGAGACACAGAGGTAGAGAACAAACGTATGGACACCAAGTGTGGGAAGCCATGGGGTGGTGGTGGTGGGACGAGTTGGGAGATTGAGATTGACCTGTATACATGTATATGCATAAAATACATAACTAATAATAACCCGCTGTATAAAAAAGTAAATAAAATTAAATTTCAAAATGTTAAAATATAAAATTTAAAAATAAAACAGAAAAAAGCTCTTCCCTTCACACAGATGTATTTATAGGAATAAATTATTTCCATGCTTATATCTATAAATACATAAAAGAGGAATAAAAGCTAACTTGAACCATAAACGAAGAAAAACCTGAACCGACCAGTTATACAGAGAAAAACACTATCAGGGCACTTGCTCCAACGGTAAACAATATTGAAATTGTTCAGAGGTGGGGAATCATCTCCCGTACAGCCAGCAACCCACACCCCACACAAGGAGCTTCCTCATTGCAAAGCGGGGGGACCGAGCCGAGGCATCTCTGAACAAAGGTGAGCTGAGCCCCAGGCCAGCTGTTGCTGAACTGTTCCCACCCTTCCCAGGTAAAACACCTGAATATGTACAAGGGCTTGAAAGACTAGAGGAAGGGCCGTGGAGCCACAACAGCGAGAGAACGCAGGCCAACTTGGTGCCTCCAGGCCAGCCAGGGTGGTCCTGGCCCAGGGCACTCTTCCGGAAGCTTTCCATTGTCCTGCCAGAGATACCCCACCTGTCCCGGCCCCCACTGATTTTTTCCTTCCTCACCTCTGTCCGGAGAGAAATTCCAGCGGGAGGTATGGGTGACACATCCTCTTCTTTACAGGTGGCAGCTTGGCAACTCCTGCAGAAAGGCCAGCAGAACTCCACTCACACCGGGCCACCAACAAAGCTGTGGCCCCTCACTCCCTCCCACCAGCACAGCCCCGAGACTGCTCACGGGGCAAAGAATATGGAGGCAGGCACAGCTTCAGGGGCTATTGCTGCCTGGAGCGCTGTTTATATTGACCTCAACCAGGCACACCTGGGGAGGGCCGGCCGGCAGGATAAGGCTGCCCACGTCAGCTAATCCACAACCCTCAGGGAATCACAGTGTTGAAAATGGACCTCGCTAAAGCAGAATAGAAGCCAAGGAAAAAAAGGACACAATGCCATTTGCAGCACCGTAGATGAGCCTAGAGGTTATCACATGACTTGTAGTAAGTCAGAAAGTGAAAGACACATATCGTATCATATCACTTATAGGTGTTACCTAAAAATGGATACCAGGGCAGATATTTCCACGGAGAAGGGCAATCACAGATTCATTAAACAAACTTATGGTTCACCAATGGAAAGGTGTGAGGATGGGTTTCATTACGATATTGGGGTTAACAGACATATACAAACACAGGTGACATATATAATCACCTAAGACCTACGGAATACAAAGAGAGGACTACTCAACATTCTGTCTTAACGTACATGGGCAAAGGATCCCAGGAAGAACAGACATCTGTATATGTGTAAAAGAACCACATCTTCCACACCTACAACAAGCCAAGCATTGTAATCAAACTTGCTGTAATAAAAAATAAAAAATTAAATTAAAAACACGAACAAGAAGTAGTGAGACAAACTTGAGGGGCTTTCTCCTGGCACATTCCATTCTAAATTCCAATCTAGAACAAGACTTCCATTGAGGCTCTGTTGCACTAATAACCTGATTTGAAAGAGAGAACTGCTGCCACCTTGTGGCCGTTTCACACAACAGCAGCTTTAATCCCAGCGCTAAAGGTCAGTTGATATTCAAAATCATTGCAGGCCTGTAAATGACACCTGCCCTGAAAACAAATCCTGGGGTCACATATCGACCAAAAAATTCAAAGGACGTCCATATTTCAAAACGACCGTTTCAAAAGCCATATTTTACGCACATTAGTGTTCTGCTTCTTTGTCTTTCTTTCTTTTTTGGTTAAAAACACGGGAATGGAAAAAGGCATCCCTCAGAAGGGGCGAAAATAGTTGCAAACGAATCAATGGACAAAGGTTTAATCTCCAATATATATAAACAGCTCCTGCAGCTTAATATTAAAAAAACAAACAACCCAATACAAACATGGGCAGAATATCTAAAGAGACGTTTCTTCAAAGAAGACACAGAGATGGCTAAGACGCACATGAAAAGCTGCTCAAGAGCACTAATTATTAGAGAAATGCAAATCAAAACTACAATGAGGTATCACCTCACACCTGTTAGAATCAGCATCATCAGAAAATCTACAGACAACAAATTCTGGGGAGGGTGTGGACAAAAGGAGCCCTCTTCCACTATTGTTGGGAATGTAAATTGATACAGTCACTATGGAGAACAGTATGGAGTTTCCTTAAAAAACCTACAAATAGAAACCTTGACTTTCCCTAACCCTAACCATAGGCTGGAACGGAAACCTACCACCAACCGTGCACCTTATCTACGCGGTACACTAATCCTAATCCGTACGCTGGCACTAACCGGTGAGTCAACATGTACCCTGACACTAACACGTTTCCGTACCCTCAGCTGTGCCCCAAACCTTGCCGTTGCCTATCCTTAACCTTAGCCCGGAACAGAAACCTACCATCAGCCCTACACCTTACCCTAAGCCGTACCCTAATCCTAATCCATACGTCAACACGTACCCTGACCCTAACACGTTTCCGTACCCTCACCTCTGCCATAAACCTTGCCGTTCCCTTACCTTAACCCTAGCCCGGAACGGAAAACTACCACCAACCCTACACCTTACCTTACGCCATACCCTAATCCTAATTCGTATGCTGACACTAACCTGTGCATCAACACGTACCCTGACCCTAACACGTTTCGTACCCTCACCTGTGCCCTAAACTTTGCCAGTCCCTAAACATAACCCTAGACTGGAACGGAAACCTACCACCAACCCTACACCTTACTCTATGCGGTACCCTAATCCTCATGCGTACGCTCACACTAACCCGTGAGTCAACACGTACCCTGAACCTAACACAATTCCGTACCATCACCTGTGCCCTATACCTTGCAATTCGCTATCCCTAACCCTACACCGGAATGTAAACCTACCGCCATCCGTACACCTTACTGTACGCCGTACCCTAATCCTAATGCGTACGATGACACTATTCCATGCATCAACATGCACCATGAACCTAACACGTTTCTGTACCCTCACCTGTGCCCTAAGCCTTGCCGTTCACTAACCCTAACCCTAGCCCTGAACTGAAACCCACCACCAGCCCTACACCATACCCTATGCCTTACCCTACTCCTGGCCTGTATGCTGGCACTGACCCGTGCGTCAGCACGTAGCCTGCCTCACCCAAGTTTCCGTACCCTCACCTGTGCCCTTAGCCTTGCCGTTCCCTAACCCTAACCCTAGCCCAGAACGGAAACCCACCACCAGCCCTACACCTTACCCTACGCCGTACCCTACTCCTGGCCCATACGCTGGCACTGACCCATGCGTCAGCAGGTAGCCTGACCCTCCCACGTTTCCGTACCCTCACCTGTGCCCTAAAACTTGACGTTCCCTAACCCTAATCAAACCCCGGAATGGACACCCACCACCAGTCTTACACCTTACCCTACGCCGTACCCTACTCCTGGTCCACACCCTGGCACTGACCCGTGCTTCAGCATGTAGCCTGACCCTCCCACGTTTCCGTACCCTCACCTGTGCCCTAAGCCTTGCCGTTCCCTAACCCTAACCCTACACTTTACCCTACGCCATACCCTATTCCTGGGCCGTACGCTGGCACTGACACTTGCGTCAGCACGTAGCCTGACCCTCCCACGTTTCCGTACCCTCACCTGTGCCCTAAGCCTTGCCATTCCCTAACCCTAACCCTAGCCGGAAACGGAAACCCACCACCAGCCCTAAACCTTACCCTACGCCGTACCCTACTCCTGGGCCGTACACTGGAACTGACCCTTGTGTAAGCACGTAGCCTGCCACTCCCATGTTTCCATACCCTCACCTGTGCCCTAAGCCTTGCCGATCCCTAACCCTAACCCTACCCTGGAACAGAAACCCACCACCAGCCCTACACCTTACCCTACGCCGTACCCTAATTCTGGCGCGTACGCTGGCACTGACCCGTGTGTCAGCACGTAGCGTGCCTCTCCCTCGTTTCAGTACCCTTACCTGTGCCCTAAGCCTTGCCGTTCCCTAACCCTAACCCGGAACAGAAACCCACCAACAGCCCTACACCTTACCCTACTCCGTACCCTAATCCTGGCCCGTACACTGGCACTGAAACGTGCGTCAGCACATAGCCTGACCCTCCCACGTTTCTGTACCCTCAGCTGTGCCCTAAGCCTTGCCGTTCCCTAACCCTAACCCTAGCGCGGAATGGAAACCCACAACTAGCCCTACACCATACTTTACTCCAGACCCGTACGCTGGCACTGACACGTTTGTCAGCACGTAGCCTGCCTCTCCCACGTGTCCCTATGCTCACCTGTTCCCTAAACCTTGCCGTTCCCTAACCCTAACCCTAGCCCGGAACGGAAACCCACCACCAGCCCTACACGTTACCCTATGATGTACCCTACTCCTGGCCCTTACGCTGGCACTGACACGTGCGTCAGCACACAGCCTGACCATCCCACGATCCTCCCAATACAGAAATGGGCAGAAGATCTCAAGAGACGTTTCTTCAAAGAAGACACAGAGATGGCCAAGGCGCACATGAGAAGCTGCTCAAGAGCACTAATTATTAGAGAAATGCAAATCAAAACTACAATGAGGTATCACCTCACACCTGTTAGAATCGGCATCATCAGAAAATCTACAAACAACAAATTCTGGGGAGGGTGTGGACAAAAGGAGCCCTCTTCCACTATTGGTGGGTATGTAAATTGATAGAGTCACTATGGAGAACACTATGGAGTTTCCTTAAAAAATCTAGAAATAGAATTACCATCTGATCCAGCAATTCCACTTCTGGGCATATACCCAAAGAAAACCATAAATCAAAAAGGCACATTCACCACAATGTTCATTGCAGCACTATTTACAATAGCCAGGTAATGGAAGCAAACTAAACGCCCAAAGACAGATGAATGGATAAAGATGGGGTACATATATAAAATGGAATATTACTCGGCCATAAAAAGGAATGAATCTGGGTCATTTGTAGAGACATCGATGGATCTAGAGACAGTCATACAGAATGAAGTAAGTCAGAAAGGGGAAAACAAATATTGTATATTAATGCATATATGTGGAACCTAAAAAATGGTACAGATGAACTGGTTTGCAGGGAAGAAATAGAGACACAGAGGTAGAGAACAAACGTATGGACACCAAGTGTGGGAAGCCATGGGGTGGTGGTGGTGGGACGAGTTGGGAGATTGAGATTGACCTGTATACATGTATATGCATAAAATACATAACTAATAATAACCCGCTGTATAAAAAAGTAAATAAAATTAAATTTCAAAATGTTAAAATATAAAATTTAAAAATAAAACAGAAAAAAGCTCTTCCCTTCACACAGATGTATTTATAGGAATAAATTATTTCCATGCTTATATCTATAAATACATAAAAGAGGAATAAAAGCTAACTTGAACCATAAACGAAGAAAAACCTGAACCGACCAGTTATACAGAGAAAAACACTATCAGGGCACTTGCTCCAACGGTAAACAATATTGAAATTGTTCAGAGGTGGGGAATCATCTCCCGTACAGCCAGCAACCCACACCCCACACAAGGAGCTTCCTCATTGCAAAGCGGGGGGACCGAGCCGAGGCATCTCTGAACAAAGGTGAGCTGAGCCCCAGGCCAGCTGTTGCTGAACTGTTCCCACCCTTCCCAGGTAAAACACCTGAATATGTACAAGGGCTTGAAAGACTAGAGGAAGGGCCGTGGAGCCACAACAGCGAGAGAACGCAGGCCAACTTGGTGCCTCCAGGCCAGCCAGGGTGGTCCTGGCCCAGGGCACTCTTCCGGAAGCTTTCCATTGTCCTGCCAGAGATACCCCACCTGTCCCGGCCCCCACTGATTTTTTCCTTCCTCACCTCTGTCCGGAGAGAAATTCCAGCGGGAGGTATGGGTGACACATCCTCTTCTTTACAGGTGGCAGCTTGGCAACTCCTGCAGAAAGGCCAGCAGAACTCCACTCACACCGGGCCACCAACAAAGCTGTGGCCCCTCACTCCCTCCCACCAGCACAGCCCCGAGACTGCTCACGGGGCAAAGAATATGGAGGCAGGCACAGCTTCAGGGGCTATTGCTGCCTGGAGCGCTGTTTATATTGACCTCAACCAGGCACACCTGGGGAGGGCCGGCCGGCAGGATAAGGCTGCCCACGTCAGCTAATCCACAACCCTCAGGGAATCACAGTGTTGAAAATGGACCTCGCTAAAGCAGAATAGAAGCCAAGGAAAAAAAGGACACAATGCCATTTGCAGCACCGTAGATGAGCCTAGAGGTTATCACATGACTTGTAGTAAGTCAGAAAGTGAAAGACACATATCGTATCATATCACTTATAGGTGTTACCTAAAAATGGATACCAGGGCAGATATTTCCACGGAGAAGGGCAATCACAGATTCATTAAACAAACTTATGGTTCACCAATGGAAAGGTGTGAGGATGGGTTTCATTACGATATTGGGGTTAACAGACATATACAAACACAGGTGACATATATAATCACCTAAGACCTACGGAATACAAAGAGAGGACTACTCAACATTCTGTCTTAACGTACATGGGCAAAGGATCCCAGGAAGAACAGACATCTGTATATGTGTAAAAGAACCACATCTTCCACACCTACAACAAGCCAAGCATTGTAATCAAACTTGCTGTAATAAAAAATAAAAAATTAAATTAAAAACACGAACAAGAAGTAGTGAGACAAACTTGAGGGGCTTTCTCCTGGCACATTCCATTCTAAATTCCAATCTAGAACAAGACTTCCATTGAGGCTCTGTTGCACTAATAACCTGATTTGAAAGAGAGAACTGCTGCCACCTTGTGGCCGTTTCACACAACAGCAGCTTTAATCCCAGCGCTAAAGGTCAGTTGATATTCAAAATCATTGCAGGCCTGTAAATGACGCCTGCCCTGAAAACAAATCCTGGGGTCACATATCGACCAAAAAATTCAAAGGACGTCCATATTTCAAAACGACCGTTTCAAAAGCCATATTTTACGCACATTAGTGTTCTGCTTCTTTGTCTTTCTTTCTTTTTTGGTTAAAAACACGGGAATGGAAAAAGGCATCCCTCAGAAGGGGCGAAAATAGTTGCAAACGAATCAATGGACAAAGGTTTAATCTCCAATATATATAAACAGCTCATGCAGCTTAATATTAAAAAAACAAACAACCCAATACAAACATGGGCAGAATATCTAAAGAGACGTTTCTTCAAAGAAGACACAGAGATGGCTAAGACGCACATGAAAAGCTGCTCAAGAGCACTAATTATTAGAGAAATGCAAATCAAAACTACAATGAGGTATCACCTCACACCTGTTAGAATCAGCATCATCAGAAAATCTACAGACAACAAATTCTGGGGAGGGTGTGGACAAAAGGAGCCCTCTTCCACTATTGTTGGGAATGTAAATTGATACAGTCACTATGGAGAACAGTATGGAGTTTCCTTAAAAAACCTACAAATAGAAACCTTGACTTTCCCTAACCCTAACCATAGGCTGGAACGGAAACCTACCACCAACCGTGCACCTTATCTACGCGGTACACTAATCCTAATCCGTACGCTGGCACTAACCGGTGAGTCAACATGTACCCTGACACTAACACGTTTCCGTACCCTCAGCTGTGCCCCAAACCTTGCCGTTGCCTATCCTTAACCTTAGCCCGGAACAGAAACCTACCATCAGCCCTACACCTTACCCTAAGCCGTACCCTAATCCTAATCCATACGTCAACACGTACCCTGACCCTAACACGTTTCCGTACCCTCACCTCTGCCATAAACCTTGCCGTTCCCTTACCTTGACTCTAGCCCGGAACGGAAAACTACCACCAACCCTACACCTTACCTTACGCCATACCCTAATCCTAATTCGTATGCTGACACTAACCTGTGCATCAACACGTACCCTGACCCTAACACGTTTCGTACCCTCACCTGTGCCCTAAACTTTGCCAGTCCCTAAACATAACCCTAGACTGGAACGGAAACCTACCACCAACCCTACACCTTACTCTATGCGGTACCCTAATCCTCATGCGTACGCTCACACTAACCCGTGAGTCAACACGTACCCTGAACCTAACACAATTCCGTACCATCACCTGTGCCCTATACCTTGCAATTCGCTATCCCTAACCCTACACCGGAATGTAAACCTACCGCCATCCGTACACCTTACTGTACGCCGTACCCTAATCCTAATGCGTACGATGACACTATTCCATGCATCAACATGCACCATGAACCTAACACGTTTCTGTACCCTCACCTGTGCCCTAAGCCTTGCCGTTCACTAACCCTAACCCTAGCCCTGAACTGAAACCCACCACCAGCCCTACACCATACCCTATGCCTTACCCTACTCCTGGCCTGTATGATGGCACTGACCCGTGCGTCAGCACGTAGCCTGCCTCACCCAAGTTTCCGTACCCTCACCTGTGCCCTTAGCCTTGCCGTTCCCTAACCCTAACCCTAGCCCAGAACAGAAACCCACCACCAGCCCTACACCTTACCCTACGCCGTACCCTACTCCTGGCCCATACGCTGGCACTGACCCATGCGTCAGCAGGTAGCCTGACCCTCCCACGTTTCCGTACCCTCACCTGTGCCCTAAAACTTGACGTTCCCTAACCCTAATCAAACCCCGGAATGGACACCCACCACCAGTCTTACACCTTACCCTACGCCGTACCCTACTCCTGGTCCACACCCTGGCACTGACCCGTGCTTCAGCATGTAGCCTGACCCTCCCACGTTTCCGTACCCTCACCTGTGCCCTAAGCCTTGCCGTTCCCTAACCCTAACCCTACACTTTACCCTACGCCATACCCTATTCCTGGGCCGTACGCTGGCACTGACACTTGCGTCAGCACGTAGCCTGACCCTCCCACGTTTCTGTACCCTCACCTGTGCCCTAAGCCTTGCCATTCCCTAACCCTAACCCTAGCCGGAAACGGAAACCCACCACCAGCCCTACACCTTACCCTACGCCGTACCCTACTCCTGGGCCGTACACTGGAACTGACCCTTGTGTAAGCACGTAGCCTGCCACTCCCATGTTTCCATACCCTCACCTGTGCCCTAAGCCTTGCCGATCCCTAACCCTAACCCTACCCTGGAACAGAAACCCACCACCAGCCCTACACCTTACCCTACGCCGTACCCTAATTCTGGCGCGTACGCTGGCACTGACCCGTGTGTCAGCACGTAGCGTGCCTCTCCCTCGTTTCAGTACCCTTACCTGTGCCCTAAGCCTTGCCGTTCCCTAACCCTAACCCGGAACAGAAACCCACCAACAGCCCTACACCTTACCCTACTCCGTACCCTAATCCTGGCCCGTACACTGGCACTGAAACGTGCGTCAGCACATAGCCTGACCCTCCCACGTTTCTGTACCCTCAGCTGTGCCCTAAGCCTTGCCGTTCCCTAACCCTAACCCTAGCGCGGAATGGAAACCCACAACTAGCCCTACACCATACTTTACTCCAGACCCGTACGCTGGCACTGACACGTTTGTCAGCACGTAGCCTGCCTCTCCCACGTGTCCCTATGCTCACCTGTTCCCTAAACCTTGCCGTTCCCTAACCCTAACCCTAGCCCGGAACGGAAACCCACCACCAGCCCTACACGTTACCCTATGATGTACCCTACTCCTGGCCCTTACGCTGGCACTGACACGTGCGTCAGCACACAGCCTGACCATCCCACGATCCTCCCAATACAGAAATGGGCAGAAGATCTCAAGAGACGTTTCTTCAAAGAAGACACAGAGATGGCCAAGGCGCACATGAGAAGCTGCTCAAGAGCACTAATTATTAGAGAAATGCAAATCAAAACTACAATGAGGTATCACCTCACACCTGTTAGAATCGGCATCATCAGAAAATCTACAAACAACAAATTCTGGGGAGGGTGTGGACAAAAGGAGCCCTCTTCCACTATTGGTGGGAATGTAAATTGATAGAGTCACTATGGAGAACACTATGGAGTTTCCTTAAAAAATCTAGAAATAGAATTACCATCTGATCCAGCAATTCCACTTCTGGGCATATACCCAAAGAAAACCATAAATCAAAAAGGCACATTCACCACAATGTTCATTGCAGCACTATTTACAATAGCCAGGTAATGGAAGCAAACTAAACGCCCAAAGACAGATGAATGGATAAAGATGGGGTACATATATAAAATGGAATATTACTCGGCCATAAAAAGGAATGAATCTGGGTCATTTGTAGAGACATCGATGGATCTAGAGACAGTCATACAGAATGAAGTAAGTCAGAAAGGGGAAAACAAATATTGTATATTAATGCATATATGTGGAACCTAAAAAATGGTACAGATGAACTGGTTTGCAGGGAAGAAATAGAGACACAGAGGTAGAGAACAAACGTATGGACACCAAGTGTGGGAAGCCATGGGGTGGTGGTGGTGGGACGAGTTGGGAGATTGAGATTGACCTGTATACATGTATATGCATAAAATACATAACTAATAATAACCCGCTGTATAAAAAAGTAAATAAAATTAAATTTCAAAATGTTAAAATATAAAATTTAAAAATAAAACAGAAAAAAGCTCTTCCCTTCACACAGATGTATTTATAGGAATAAATTATTTCCATGCTTATATCTATAAATACATAAAAGAGGAATAAAAGATAACTTGAACCATAAACGAAGAAAAACCTGAACCGACCAGTTATACAGAGAAAAACACTATCAGGGCACTTGCTCCAACGGTAAACAATATTGAAATTGTTCAGAGGTGGGGAATCATCTCCCGTACAGCCAGCAACCCACACCCCACACAAGGAGCTTCCTCATTGCAAAGCGGGGGGACCGAGCCGAGGCATCTCTGAACAAAGGTGAGCTGAGCCCCAGGCCAGCTGTTGCTGAACTGTTCCCACCCTTCCCAGGTAAAACACCTGAATATGTACAAGGGCTTGAAAGACTAGAGGAAGGGCCGTGGAGCCACAACAGCGAGAGAACGCAGGCCAACTTGGTGCCTCCAGGCCAGCCAGGGTGGTCCTGGCCCAGGGCACTCTTCCGGAAGCTTTCCATTGTCCTGCCAGAGATACCCCACCTGTCCCGGCCCCCACTGATTTTTTCCTTCCTCACCTCTGTCCGGAGAGAAATTCCAGCGGGAGGTATGGGTGACACATCCTCTTCTTTACAGGTGGCAGCTTGGCAACTCCTGCAGAAAGGCCAGCAGAACTCCACTCACACCGGGCCACCAACAAAGCTGTGGCCCCTCACTCCCTCCCACCAGCACAGCCCCGAGACTGCTCACGGGGCAAAGAATATGGAGGCAGGCACAGCTTCAGGGGCTATTGCTGCCTGGAGCGCTGTTTATATTGACCTCAACCAGGCACACCTGGGGAGGGCCGGCCGGCAGGATAAGGCTGCCCACGTCAGCTAATCCACAACCCTCAGGGAATCACAGTGTTGAAAATGGACCTCGCTAAAGCAGAATAGAAGCCAAGGAAAAAAAGGACACAATGCCATTTGCAGCACCGTAGATGAGCCTAGAGGTTATCACATGACTTGTAGTAAGTCAGAAAGTGAAAGACACATATCGTATCATATCACTTATAGGTGTTACCTAAAAATGGATACCAGGGCAGATATTTCCACGGAGAAGGGCAATCACAGATTCATTAAACAAACTTATGGTTCACCAATGGAAAGGTGTGAGGATGGGTTTCATTACGATATTGGGGTTAACAGACATATACAAACACAGGTGACATATATAATCACCTAAGACCTACGGAATACAAAGAGAGGACTACTCAACATTCTGTCTTAACGTACATGGGCAAAGGATCCCAGGAAGAACAGACATCTGTATATGTGTCAAAGAACCACATCTTCCACACCTACAACAAGCCAAGCATTGTAATCAAACTTGCTGTAATAAAAAATAAAAAATTAAATTAAAAACACGAACAAGAAGTAGTGAGACAAACTTGAGGGGCTTTCTCCTGGCACATTCCATTCTAAATTCCAATCTAGAACAAGACTTCCATTGAGGCTCTGTTGCACTAATAACCTGATTTGAAAGAGAGAACTGCTGCCACCTTGTGGCCGTTTCACACAACAGCAGCTTTAATCCCAGCGCTAAAGGTCAGTTGATATTCAAAATCATTGCAGGCCTGTAAATGACACCTGCCCTGAAAACAAATCCTGGGGTCACATATCGACCAAAAAATTCAAAGGACGTCCATATTTCAAAACGACCGTTTCAAAAGCCATATTTTACGCACATTAGTGTTCTGCTTCTTTGTCTTTCTTTCTTTTTTGGTTAAAAACACGGGAATGGAAAAAGGCATCCCTCAGAAGGGGCGAAAATAGTTGCAAACGAATCAATGGACAAAGGTTTAATCTCCAATATATATAAACAGCTCCTGCAGCTTAATATTAAAAAAACAAACAACCCAATACAAACATGGGCAGAATATCTAAAGAGACGTTTCTTCAAAGAAGACACAGAGATGGCTAAGACGCACATGAAAAGCTGCTCAAGAGCACTAATTATTAGAGAAATGCAAATCAAAACTACAATGAGGTATCACCTCACACCTGTTAGAATCAGCATCATCAGAAAATCTACAGACAACAAATTCTGGGGAGGGTGTGGACAAAAGGAGCCCTCTTCCACTATTGTTGGGAATGTAAATTGATACAGTCACTATGGAGAACAGTATGGAGTTTCCTTAAAAAACCTACAAATAGAAACCTTGACTTTCCCTAACCCTAACCATAGGCTGGAACGGAAACCTACCACCAACCGTGCACCTTATCTACGCGGTACACTAATCCTAATCCGTACGCTGGCACTAACCGGTGAGTCAACATGTACCCTGACACTAACACGTTTCCGTACCCTCAGCTGTGCCCCAAACCTTGCCGTTGCCTATCCTTAACCTTAGCCCGGAACAGAAACCTACCATCAGCCCTACACCTTACCCTAAGCCGTACCCTAATCCTAATCCATACGTCAACACGTACCCTGACCCTAACACGTTTCCGTACCCTCACCTCTGCCATAAACCTTGCCGTTCCCTTACCTTAACCCTAGCCCGGAACGGAAAACTACCACCAACCCTACACCTTACCTTACGCCATACCCTAATCCTAATTCGTATGCTGACACTAACCTGTGCATCAACACGTACCCTGACCCTAACACGTTTCGTACCCTCACCTGTGCCCTAAACTTTGCCAGTCCCTAAACATAACCCTAGACTGGAACGGAAACCTACCACCAACCCTACACCTTACTCTATGCGGTACCCTAATCCTCATGCGTACGCTCACACTAACCCGTGAGTCAACACGTACCCTGAACCTAACACAATTCCGTACCATCACCTGTGCCCTATACCTTGCAATTCGCTATCCCTAACCCTACACCGGAATGTAAACCTACCGCCATCCGTACACCTTACTGTACGCCGTACCCTAATCCTAATGCGTACGATGACACTATTCCATGCATCAACATGCACCATGAACCTAACACGTTTCTGTACCCTCACCTGTGCCCTAAGCCTTGCCGTTCACTAACCCTAACCCTAGCCCTGAACTGAAACCCACCACCAGCCCTACACCATACCCTATGCCTTACCCTACTCCTGGCCTGTATGCTGGCACTGACCCGTGCGTCAGCACGTAGCCTGCCTCACCCAAGTTTCCGTACCCTCACCTGTGCCCTTAGCCTTGCCGTTCCCTAACCCTAACCCTAGCCCAGAACGGAAACCCACCACCAGCCCTACACCTTACCCTACGCCGTACCCTACTCCTGGCCCATACGCTGGCACTGACCCATGCGTCAGCAGGTAGCCTGACCCTCCCACGTTTCCGTACCCTCACCTGTGCCCTAAAACTTGACGTTCCCTAACCCTAATCAAACCCCGGAATGGACACCCACCACCAGTCTTACACCTTACCCTACGCCGTACCCTACTCCTGGTCCACACCCTGGCACTGACCCGTGCTTCAGCATGTAGCCTGACCCTCCCACGTTTCCGTACCCTCACCTGTGCCCTAAGCCTTGCCGTTCCCTAACCCTAACCCTACACTTTACCCTACGCCATACCCTATTCCTGGGCCGTACGCTGGCACTGACACTTGCGTCAGCACGTAGCCTGACCCTCCCACGTTTCTGTACCCTCACCTGTGCCCTAAGCCTTGCCATTCCCTAACCCTAACCCTAGCCGGAAACGGAAACCCACCACCAGCCCTACACCTTACCCTACGCCGTACCCTACTCCTGGGCCGTACACTGGAACTGACCCTTGTGTAAGCACGTAGCCTGCCACTCCCATGTTTCCATACCCTCACCTGTGCCCTAAGCCTTGCCGATCCCTAACCCTAACCCTACCCTGGAACAGAAACCCACCACCAGCCCTACACCTTACCCTACGCCGTACCCTAATTCTGGCGCGTACGCTGGCACTGACCCGTGTGTCAGCACGTAGCGTGCCTCTCCCTCGTTTCAGTACCCTTACCTGTGCCCTAAGCCTTGCCGTTCCCTAACCCTAACCCGGAACAGAAACCCACCAACAGCCCTACACCTTACCCTACTCCGTACCCTAATCCTGGCCCGTACACTGGCACTGAAACGTGCGTCAGCACATAGCCTGACCCTCCCACGTTTCTGTACCCTCAGCTGTGCCCTAAGCCTTGCCGTTCCCTAACCCTAACCCTAGCGCGGAATGGAAACCCACAACTAGCCCTACACCATACTTTACTCCAGACCCGTACGCTGGCACTGACACGTTTGTCAGCACGTAGCCTGCCTCTCCCACGTGTCCCTATGCTCACCTGTTCCCTAAACCTTGCCGTTCCCTAACCCTAACCCTAGCCCGGAACGGAAACCCACCACCAGCCCTACACGTTACCCTATGATGTACCCTACTCCTGGCCCTTACGCTGGCACTGACACGTGCGTCAGCACACAGCCTGACCATCCCACGATCCTCCCAATACAGAAATGGGCAGAAGATCTCAAGAGACGTTTCTTCAAAGAAGACACAGAGATGGCCAAGGCGCACATGAGAAGCTGCTCAAGAGCACTAATTATTAGAGAAATGCAAATCAAAACTACAATGAGGTATCACCTCACACCTGTTAGAATCGGCATCATCAGAAAATCTACAAACAACAAATTCTGGGGAGGGTGTGGACAAAAGGAGCCCTCTTCCACTATTGGTGGGAATGTAAATTGATAGAGTCACTATGGAGAACACTATGGAGTTTCCTTAAAAAATCTAGAAATAGAATTACCATCTGATCCAGCAATTCCACTTCTGGGCATATACCCAAAGAAAACCATAAATCAAAAAGGCACATTCACCACAATGTTCATTGCAGCACTATTTACAATAGCCAGGTAATGGAAGCAAACTAAACGCCCAAAGACAGATGAATGGATAAAGATGGGGTACATATATAAAATGGAATATTACTCGGCCATAAAAAGGAATGAATCTGGGTCATTTGTAGAGACATCGATGGATCTAGAGACAGTCATACAGAATGAAGTAAGTCAGAAAGGGGAAAACAAATATTGTATATTAATGCATATATGTGGAACCTAAAAAATGGTACAGATGAACTGGTTTGCAGGGAAGAAATAGAGACACAGAGGTAGAGAACAAACGTATGGACACCAAGTGTGGGAAGCCATGGGGTGGTGGTGGTGGGACGAGTTGGGAGATTGAGATTGACCTGTATACATGTATATGCATAAAATACATAACTAATAATAACCCGCTGTATAAAAAAGTAAATAAAATTAAATTTCAAAATGTTAAAATATAAAATTTAAAAATAAAACAGAAAAAAGCTCTTCCCTTCACACAGATGTATTTATAGGAATAAATTATTTCCATGCTTATATCTATAAATACATAAAAGAGGAATAAAAGCTAACTTGAACCATAAACGAAGAAAAACCTGAACCGACCAGTTATACAGAGAAAAACACTATCAGGGCACTTGCTCCAACGGTAAACAATATTGAAATTGTTCAGAGGTGGGGAATCATCTCCCGTACAGCCAGCAACCCACACCCCACACAAGGAGCTTCCTCATTGCAAAGCGGGGGGACCGAGCCGAGGCATCTCTGAACAAAGGTGAGCTGAGCCCCAGGCCAGCTGTTGCTGAACTGTTCCCACCCTTCCCAGGTAAAACACCTGAATATGTACAAGGGCTTGAAAGACTAGAGGAAGGGCCGTGGAGCCACAACAGCGAGAGAACGCAGGCCAACTTGGTGCCTCCAGGCCAGCCAGGGTGGTCCTGGCCCAGGGCACTCTTCCGGAAGCTTTCCATTGTCCTGCCAGAGATACCCCACCTGTCCCGGCCCCCACTGATTTTTTCCTTCCTCACCTCTGTCCGGAGAGAAATTCCAGCGGGAGGTATGGGTGACACATCCTCTTCTTTACAGGTGGCAGCTTGGCAACTCCTGCAGAAAGGCCAGCAGAACTCCACTCACACCGGGCCACCAACAAAGCTGTGGCCCCTCACTCCCTCCCACCAGCACAGCCCCGAGACTGCTCACGGGGCAAAGAATATGGAGGCAGGCACAGCTTCAGGGGCTATTGCTGCCTGGAGCGCTGTTTATATTGACCTCAACCAGGCACACCTGGGGAGGGCCGGCCGGCAGGATAAGGCTGCCCACGTCAGCTAATCCACAACCCTCAGGGAATCACAGTGTTGAAAATGGACCTCGCTAAAGCAGAATAGAAGCCAAGGAAAAAAAGGACACAATGCCATTTGCAGCACCGTAGATGAGCCTAGAGGTTATCACATGACTTGTAGTAAGTCAGAAAGTGAAAGACACATATCGTATCATATCACTTATAGGTGTTACCTAAAAATGGATACCAGGGCAGATATTTCCACGGAGAAGGGCAATCACAGATTCATTAAACAAACTTATGGTTCACCAATGGAAAGGTGTGAGGATGGGTTTCATTACGATATTGGGGTTAACAGACATATACAAACACAGGTGACATATATAATCACCTAAGACCTACGGAATACAAAGAGAGGACTACTCAACATTCTGTCTTAACGTACATGGGCAAAGGATCCCAGGAAGAACAGACATCTGTATATGTGTCAAAGAACCACATCTTCCACACCTACAACAAGCCAAGCATTGTAATCAAACTTGCTGTAATAAAAAATAAAAAATTAAATTAAAAACACGAACAAGAAGTAGTGAGACAAACTTGAGGGGCTTTCTCCTGGCACATTCCATTCTAAATTCCAATCTAGAACAAGACTTCCATTGAGGCTCTGTTGCACTAATAACCTGATTTGAAAGAGAGAACTGCTGCCACCTTGTGGCCGTTTCACACAACAGCAGCTTTAATCCCAGCGCTAAAGGTCAGTTGATATTCAAAATCATTGCAGGCCTGTAAATGACACCTGCCCTGAAAACAAATCCTGGGGTCACATATCGACCAAAAAATTCAAAGGACGTCCATATTTCAAAACGACCGTTTCAAAAGCCATATTTTACGCACATTAGTGTTCTGCTTCTTTGTCTTTCTTTCTTTTTTGGTTAAAAACACGGGAATGGAAAAAGGCATCCCTCAGAAGGGGCGAAAATAGTTGCAAACGAATCAATGGACAAAGGTTTAATCTCCAATATATATAAACAGCTCCTGCAGCTTAATATTAAAAAAACAAACAACCCAATACAAACATGGGCAGAATATCTAAAGAGACGTTTCTTCAAAGAAGACACAGAGATGGCTAAGACGCACATGAAAAGCTGCTCAAGAGCACTAATTATTAGAGAAATGCAAATCAAAACTACAATGAGGTATCACCTCACACCTGTTAGAATCAGCATCATCAGAAAATCTACAGACAACAAATTCTGGGGAGGGTGTGGACAAAAGGAGCCCTCTTCCACTATTGTTGGGAATGTAAATTGATACAGTCACTATGGAGAACAGTATGGAGTTTCCTTAAAAAACCTACAAATAGAAACCTTGACTTTCCCTAACCCTAACCATAGGCTGGAACGGAAACCTACCACCAACCGTGCACCTTATCTACGCGGTACACTAATCCTAATCCGTACGCTGGCACTAACCGGTGAGTCAACATGTACCCTGACACTAACACGTTTCCGTACCCTCAGCTGTGCCCCAAACCTTGCCGTTGCCTATCCTTAACCTTAGCCCGGAACAGAAACCTACCATCAGCCCTACACCTTACCCTAAGCCGTACCCTAATCCTAATCCATACGTCAACACGTACCCTGACCCTAACACGTTTCCGTACCCTCACCTCTGCCATAAACCTTGCCGTTCCCTTACCTTAACCCTAGCCCGGAACGGAAAACTACCACCAACCCTACACCTTACCTTACGCCATACCCTAATCCTAATTCGTATGCTGACACTAACCTGTGCATCAACACGTACCCTGACCCTAACACGTTTCGTACCCTCACCTGTGCCCTAAACTTTGCCAGTCCCTAAACATAACCCTAGACTGGAACGGAAACCTACCACCAACCCTACACCTTACTCTATGCGGTACCCTAATCCTCATGCGTACGCTCACACTAACCCGTGAGTCAACACGTACCCTGAACCTAACACAATTCCGTACCATCACCTGTGCCCTATACCTTGCAATTCGCTATCCCTAACCCTACACCGGAATGTAAACCTACCACCATCCGTACACCTTACTGTACGCCGTACCCTAATCCTAATGCGTACGATGACACTATTCCATGCATCAACATGCACCATGAACCTAACACGTTTCTGTACCCTCACCTGTGCCCTAAGCCTTGCCGTTCACTAACCCTAACCCTAGCCCTGAACTGAAACCCACCACCAGCCCTACACCATACCCTATGCCTTACCCTACTCCTGGCCTGTATGCTGGCACTGACCCGTGCGTCAGCACGTAGCCTGCCTCACCCAAGTTTCCGTACCCTCACCTGTGCCCTTAGCCTTGCCGTTCCCTAACCCTAACCCTAGCCCAGAACGGAAACCCACCACCAGCCCTACACCTTACCCTACGCCGTACCCTACTCCTGGCCCATACGCTGGCACTGACCCATGCGTCAGCAGGTAGCCTGACCCTCCCACGTTTCCGTACCCTCACCTGTGCCCTAAAACTTGACGTTCCCTAACCCTAATCAAACCCCGGAATGGACACCCACCACCAGTCTTACACCTTACCCTACGCCGTACCCTACTCCTGGTCCACACCCTGGCACTGACCCGTGCTTCAGCATGTAGCCTGACCCTCCCACGTTTCCGTACCCTCACCTGTGCCCTAAGCCTTGCCGTTCCCTAACCCTAACCCTACACTTTACCCTACGCCATACCCTATTCCTGGGCCGTACGCTGGCACTGACACTTGCGTCAGCACGTAGCCTGACCCTCCCACGTTTCTGTACCCTCACCTGTGCCCTAAGCCTTGCCATTCCCTAACCCTAACCCTAGCCGGAAACGGAAACCCACCACCAGCCCTACACCTTACCCTACGCCGTACCCTACTCCTGGGCCGTACACTGGAACTGACCCTTGTGTAAGCACATAGCCTGCCACTCCCATGTTTCCATACCCTCACCTGTGCCCTAAGCCTTGCCGATCCCTAACCCTAACCCTACCCTGGAACAGAAACCCACCACCAGCCCTACACCTTACCCTACGCCGTACCCTAATTCTGGCGCGTACGCTGGCACTGACCCGTGTGTCAGCACGTAGCGTGCCTCTCCCTCGTTTCAGTACCCTTACCTGTGCCCTAAGCCTTGCCGTTCCCTAACCCTAACCCGGAACAGAAACCCACCAACAGCCCTACACCTTACCCTACTCCGTACCCTAATCCTGGCCCGTACACTGGCACTGAAACGTGCGTCAGCACATAGCCTGACCCTCCCACGTTTCTGTACCCTCAGCTGTGCCCTAAGCCTTGCCGTTCCCTAACCCTAACCCTAGCGCGGAATGGAAACCCACAACTAGCCCTACACCATACTTTACTCCAGACCCGTACGCTGGCACTGACACGTTTGTCAGCACGTAGCCTGCCTCTCCCACGTGTCCCTATGCTCACCTGTTCCCTAAACCTTGCCGTTCCCTAACCCTAACCCTAGCCTGGAACGGAAACCCACCACCAGCCCTACACGTTACCCTATGATGTACCCTACTCCTGGCCCTTACGCTGGCACTGACACGTGCGTCAGCACACAGCCTGACCATCCCACGATCCTCCCAATACAGAAATGGGCAGAAGATCTCAAGAGACGTTTCTTCAAAGAAGACACAGAGATGGCCAAGGCGCACATGAGAAGCTGCTCAAGAGCACTAATTATTAGAGAAATGCAAATCAAAACTACAATGAGGTATCACCTCACACCTGTTAGAATCGGCATCATCAGAAAATCTACAAACAACAAATTCTGGGGAGGGTGTGGACAAAAGGAGCCCTCTTCCACTATTGGTGGGAATGTAAATTGATAGAGTCACTATGGAGAACACTATGGAGTTTCCTTAAAAAATCTAGAAATAGAATTACCATCTGATCCAGCAATTCCACTTCTGGGCATATACCCAAAGAAAACCATAAATCAAAAAGGCACATTCACCACAATGTTCATTGCAGCACTATTTACAATAGCCAGGTAATGGAAGCAAACTAAACGCCCAAAGACAGATGAATGGATAAAGATGGGGTACATATATAAAATGGAATATTACTCGGCCATAAAAAGGAATGAATCTGGGTCATTTGTAGAGACATCGATGGATCTAGAGACAGTCATACAGAATGAAGTAAGTCAGAAAGGGGAAAACAAATATTGTATATTAATGCATATATGTGGAACCTAAAAAATGGTACAGATGAACTGGTTTGCAGGGAAGAAATAGAGACACAGAGGTAGAGAACAAACGTATGGACACCAAGTGTGGGAAGCCATGGTGTGGTGGTGGTGGGACGAGTTGGGAGATTGAGATTGACCTGTATACATGTATATGCATAAAATACATAACTAATAATAACCCGCTGTATAAAAAAGTAAATAAAATTAAATTTCAAAATGTTAAAATATAAAATTTAAAAATAAAACAGAAAAAAGCTCTTCCCTTCACACAGATGTATTTATAGGAATAAATTATTTCCATGCTTATATCTATAAATACATAAAAGAGGAATAAAAGCTAACTTGAACCATAAACGAAGAAAAACCTGAACCGACCAGTTATACAGAGAAAAACACTATCAGGGCACTTGCTCCAACGGTAAACAATATTGAAATTGTTCAGAGGTGGGGAATCATCTCCCGTACAGCCAGCAACCCACACCCCACACAAGGAGCTTCCTCATTGCAAAGCGGGGGGACCGAGCCGAGGCATCTCTGAACAAAGGTGAGCTGAGCCCCAGGCCAGCTGTTGCTGAACTGTTCCCACCCTTCCCAGGTAAAACACCTGAATATGTACAAGGGCTTGAAAGACTAGAGGAAGGGCCGTGGAGCCACAACAGCGAGAGAACGCAGGCCAACTTGGTGCCTCCAGGCCAGCCAGGGTGGTCCTGGCCCAGGGCACTCTTCCGGAAGCTTTCCATTGTCCTGCCAGAGATACCCCACCTGTCCCGGCCCCCACTGATTTTTTCCTTCCTCACCTCTGTCCGGAGAGAAATTCCAGCGGGAGGTATGGGTGACACATCCTCTTCTTTACAGGTGGCAGCTTGGCAACTCCTGCAGAAAGGCCAGCAGAACTCCACTCACACCGGGCCACCAACAAAGCTGTGGCCCCTCACTCCCTCCCACCAGCACAGCCCCGAGACTGCTCACGGGGCAAAGAATATGGAGGCAGGCACAGCTTCAGGGGCTATTGCTGCCTGGAGCGCTGTTTATATTGACCTCAACCAGGCACACCTGGGGAGGGCCGGCCGGCAGGATAAGGCTGCCCACGTCAGCTAATCCACAACCCTCAGGGAATCACAGTGTTGAAAATGGACCTCGCTAAAGCAGAATAGAAGCCAAGGAAAAAAAGGACACAATGCCATTTGCAGCACCGTAGATGAGCCTAGAGGTTATCACATGACTTGTAGTAAGTCAGAAAGTGAAAGACACATATCGTATCATATCACTTATAGGTGTTACCTAAAAATGGATACCAGGGCAGATATTTCCACGGAGAAGGGCAATCACAGATTCATTAAACAAACTTATGGTTCACCAATGGAAAGGTGTGAGGATGGGTTTCATTACGATATTGGGGTTAACAGACATATACAAACACAGGTGACATATATAATCACCTAAGACCTACGGAATACAAAGAGAGGACTACTCAACATTCTGTCTTAACGTACATGGGCAAAGGATCCCAGGAAGAACAGACATCTGTATATGTGTAAAAGAACCACATCTTCCACACCTACAACAAGCCAAGCATTGTAATCAAACTTGCTGTAATAAAAAATAAAAAATTAAATTAAAAACACGAACAAGAAGTAGTGAGACAAACTTGAGGGGCTTTCTCCTGGCACATTCCATTCTAAATTCCAATCTAGAACAAGACTTCCATTGAGGCTCTGTTGCACTAATAACCTGATTTGAAAGAGAGAACTGCTGCCACCTTGTGGCCGTTTCACACAACAGCAGCTTTAATCCCAGCGCTAAAGGTCAGTTGATATTCAAAATCATTGCAGGCCTGTAAATGACACCTGCCCTGAAAACAAATCCTGGGGTCACATATCGACCAAAAAATTCAAAGGACGTCCATATTTCAAAACGACCGTTTCAAAAGCCATATTTTACGCACATTAGTGTTCTGCTTCTTTGTCTTTCTTTCTTTTTTGGTTAAAAACACGGGAATGGAAAAAGGCATCCCTCAGAAGGGGCGAAAATAGTTGCAAACGAATCAATGGACAAAGGTTTAATCTCCAATATATATAAACAGCTCCTGCAGCTTAATATTAAAAAAACAAACAACCCAATACAAACATGGGCAGAATATCTAAAGAGACGTTTCTTCAAAGAAGACACAGAGATGGCTAAGACGCACATGAAAAGCTGCTCAAGAGCACTAATTATTAGAGAAATGCAAATCAAAACTACAATGAGGTATCACCTCACACCTGTTAGAATCAGCATCATCAGAAAATCTACAGACAACAAATTCTGGGGAGGGTGTGGACAAAAGGAGCCCTCTTCCACTATTGTTGGGAATGTAAATTGATACAGTCACTATAGAGAACAGTATGGAGTTTCCTTAAAAAACCTACAAATAGAAACCTTGACTTTCCCTAACCCTAACCATAGGCTGGAACGGAAACCTACCACCAACCGTGCACCTTATCTACGCGGTACACTAATCCTAATCCGTACGCTGGCACTAACCGGTGAGTCAACATGTACCCTGACACTAACACGTTTCCGTACCCTCAGCTGTGCCCCAAACCTTGCCGTTGCCTATCCTTAACCTTAGCCCGGAACAGAAACCTACCATCAGCCCTACACCTTACCCTAAGCCGTACCCTAATCCTAATCCATACGTCAACACGTACCCTGACCCTAACACGTTTCCGTACCCCCACCTCTGCCATAAACCTTGCCGTTCCCTTACCTTAACCCTAGCCCGGAACGGAAAACTACCACCAACCCTACACCTTACCTTACGCCATACCCTAATCCTAATTCGTATGCTGACACTAACCTGTGCATCAACACGTACCCTGACCCTAACACGTTTCGTACCCTCACCTGTGCCCTAAACTTTGCCAGTCCCTAAACATAACCCTAGACTGGAACGGAAACCTACCACCAACCCTACACCTTACTCTATGCGGTACCCTAATCCTCATGCGTACGCTCACACTAACCCGTGAGTCAACACGTACCCTGAACCTAACACAATTCCGTACCATCACCTGTGCCCTATACCTTGCAATTCGCTATCCCTAACCCTACACCGGAATGTAAACCTACCGCCATCCGTACACCTTACTGTATGCCGTACCCTAATCCTAATGCGTACCATGACACTATTCCATGCATCAACATGCACCATGAACCTAACACGTTTCTGTACCCTCACCTGTGCCCTAAGCCTTGCCGTTCACTAACCCTAACCCTAGCCCTGAACTGAAACCCACCACCAGCCCTACACCATACCCTATGCCTTACCCTACTCCTGGCCTGTATGCTGGCACTGACCCGTGCGTCAGCACGTAGCCTGCCTCACCCAAGTTTCCGTACCCTCACCTGTGCCCTTAGCCTTGCCGTTCCCTAACCCTAACCCTAGCCCAGAACGGAAACCCACCACCAGCCCTACACCTTACCCTACGCCGTACCCTACTCCTGGCCCATACGCTGGCACTGACCCATGCGTCAGCAGGTAGCCTGACCCTCCCACGTTTCCGTACCCTCACCTGTGCCCTAAAACTTGACGTTCCCTAACCCTAATCAAACCCCGGAATGGACACCCACCACCAGTCTTACACCTTACCCTACGCCGTACCCTACTCCTGGTCCACACCCTGGCACTGACCCGTGCTTCAGCATGTAGCCTGACCCTCCCACGTTTCCGTACCCTCACCTGTGCCCTAAGCCTTGCCGTTCCCTAACCCTAACCCTACACTTTACCCTACGCCATACCCTATTCCTGGGCCGTACGCTGGCACTGACACTTGCGTCAGCACGTAGCCTGACCCTCCCACGTTTCTGTACCCTCACCTGTGCCCTAAGCCTTGCCATTCCCTAACCCTAACCCTAGCCGGAAACGGAAACCCACCACCAGCCCTACACCTTACCCTACGCCGTACCCTACTCCTGGGCCGTACACTGGAACTGACCCTTGTGTAAGCACGTAGCCTGCCACTCCCATGTTTCCATACCCTCACCTGTGCCCTAAGCCTTGCCGATCCCTAACCCTAACCCTACCCTGGAACAGAAACCCACCACCAGCCCTACACCTTACCCTACGCCGTACCCTAATTCTGGCGCGTACGCTGGCACTGACCCGTGTGTCAGCACGTAGCGTGCCTCTCCCTCGTTTCAGTACCCTTACCTGTGCCCTAAGCCTTGCCGTTCCCTAACCCTAACCCGGAACAGAAACCCACCAACAGCCCTACACCTTACCCTACTCCGTACCCTAATCCTGGCCCGTACACTGGCACTGAAACGTGCGTCAGCACATAGCCTGACCCTCCCACGTTTCTGTACCCTCAGCTGTGCCCTAAGCCTTGCCGTTCCCTAACCCTAACCCTAGCGCGGAATGGAAACCCACAACTAGCCCTACACCATACTTTACTCCAGACCCGTACGCTGGCACTGACACGTTTGTCAGCACGTAGCCTGCCTCTCCCACGTGTCCCTATGCTCACCTGTTCCCTAAACCTTGCCGTTCCCTAACCCTAACCCTAGCCCGGAACGGAAACCCACCACCAGCCCTACACGTTACCCTATGATGTACCCTACTCCTGGCCCTTACGCTGGCACTGACACGTGCGTCAGCACACAGCCTGACCATCCCACGATCCTCCCAATACGGAAATGGGCAGAAGATCTCAAGAGACGTTTCTTCAAAGAAGACACAGAGATGGCCAAGGCGCACATGAGAAGCTGCTCAAGAGCACTAATTATTAGAGAAATGCAAATCAAAACTACAATGAGGTATCACCTCACACCTGTTAGAATCGGCATCATCAGAAAATCTACAAACAACAAATTCTGGGGAGGGTGTGGACAAAAGGAGCCCTCTTCCACTATTGGTGGGAATGTAAATTGATAGAGTCACTATGGAGAACACTATGGAGTTTCCTTAAAAAATCTAGAAATAGAATTACCATCTGATCCAGCAATTCCACTTCTGGGCATATACCCAAAGAAAACCATAAATCAAAAAGGCACATTCACCACAATGTTCATTGCAGCACTATTTACAATAGCCAGGTAATGGAAGCAAACTAAACGCCCAAAGACAGATGAATGGATAAAGATGGGGTACATATATAAAATGGAATATTACTCGGCCATAAAAAGGAATGAATCTGGGTCATTTGTAGAGACATCGATGGATCTAGAGACAGTCATACAGAATGAAGTAAGTCAGAAAGGGGAAAACAAATATTGTATATTAATGCATATATGTGGAACCTAAAAAATGGTACAGATGAACTGGTTTGCAGGGAAGAAATAGAGACACAGAGGTAGAGAACAAACGTATGGACACCAAGTGTGGGAAGCCATGGGGTGGTGGTGGTGGGACGAGTTGGGAGATTGAGAATGACCTGTATACATGTATATGCATAAAATACATAACTAATAATAATCCGCTGTATAAAAAAGTAAATAAAATTAAATTTCAAATTGTTAAAATATAAAATTTAAAAATAAAACAGAAAAAAGCTCTTCCCTTCACACAGATGTATTTATAGGAATAAATTATTTCCATGCTTATATCTATAAATACATAAAAGAGGAATAAAAGCTAACTTGAACCATAAACGAAGAAAAACCTGAACCGACCAGTTATACAGAGAAAAACACTATCAGGGCACTTGCTCCAACGGTAAACAATATTGAAATTGTTCAGAGGTGGGGAATCATCTCCCGTACAGCCAGCAACCCACACCCCACACAAGGAGCTTCCTCATTGCAAAGCGGGGGGACCGAGCCGAGGCATCTCTGAACAAAGGTGAGCTGAGCCCCAGGCCAGCTGTTGCTGAACTGTTCCCACCCTTCCCAGGTAAAACACCTGAATATGTACAAGGGCTTGAAAGACTAGAGGAAGGGCCGTGGAGCCACAACAGCGAGAGAACGCAGGCCAACTTGGTGCCTCCAGGCCAGCCAGGGTGGTCCTGGCCCAGGGCACTCTTCCGGAAGCTTTCCATTGTCCTGCCAGAGATACCCCACCTGTCCCGGCCCCCACTGATTTTTTCCTTCCTCACCTCTGTCCGGAGAGAAATTCCAGCGGGAGGTATGGGTGACACATCCTCTTCTTTACAGGTGGCAGCTTGGCAACTCCTGCAGAAAGGCCAGCAGAACTCCACTCACACCGGGCCACCAACAAAGCTGTGGCCCCTCACTCCCTCCCACCAGCACAGCCCCGAGACTGCTCACGGGGCAAAGAATATGGAGGCAGGCACAGCTTCAGGGGCTATTGCTGCCTGGAGCGCTGTTTATATTGACCTCAACCAGGCACACCTGGGGAGGGCCGGCCGGCAGGATAAGGCTGCCCACGTCAGCTAATCCACAACCCTCAGGGAATCACAGTGTTGAAAATGGACCTCGCTAAAGCAGAATAGAAGCCAAGGAAAAAAAGGACACAATGCCATTTGCAGCACCGTAGATGAGCCTAGAGGTTATCACATGACTTGTAGTAAGTCAGAAAGTGAAAGACACATATCGTATCATATCACTTATAGGTGTTACCTAAAAATGGATACCAGGGCAGATATTTCCACGGAGAAGGGCAATCACAGATTCATTAAACAAACTTATGGTTCACCAATGGAAAGGTGTGAGGATGGGTTTCATTACGATATTGGGGTTAACAGACATATACAAACACAGGTGACATATATAATCACCTAAGACCTACGGAATACAAAGAGAGGACTACTCAACATTCTGTCTTAACGTACATGGGCAAAGGATCCCAGGAAGAACAGACATCTGTATATGTGTAAAAGAACCACATCTTCCACACCTACAACAAGCCAAGCATTGTAATCAAACTTGCTGTAATAAAAAATAAAAAATTAAATTAAAAACACGAACAAGAAGTAGTGAGACAAACTTGAGGGGCTTTCTCCTGGCACATTCCATTCTAAATTCCAATCTAGAACAAGACTTCCATTGAGGCTCTGTTGCACTAATAACCTGATTTGAAAGAGAGAACTGCTGCCACCTTGTGGCCGTTTCACACAACAGCAGCTTTAATCCCAGCGCTAAAGGTCAGTTGATATTCAAAATCATTGCAGGCCTGTAAATGACACCTGCCCTGAAAACAAATCCTGGGGTCACATATCGACCAAAAAATTCAAAGGACGTCCATATTTCAAAACGACCGTTTCAAAAGCCATATTTTACGCACATTAGTGTTCTGCTTCTTTGTCTTTCTTTCTTTTTTGGTTAAAAACACGGGAATGGAAAAAGGCATCCCTCAGAAGGGGCGAAAATAGTTGCAAACGAATCAATGGACAAAGGTTTAATCTCCAATATATATAAACAGCTCCTGCAGCTTAATATTAAAAAAACAAACAACCCAATACAAACATGGGCAGAATATCTAAAGAGACGTTTCTTCAAAGAAGACACAGAGATGGCTAAGACGCACATGAAAAGCTGCTCAAGAGCACTAATTATTAGAGAAATGCAAATCAAAACTACAATGAGGTATCACCTCACACCTGTTAGAATCAGCATCATCAGAAAATCTACAGACAACAAATTCTGGGGAGGGTGTGGACAAAAGGAGCCCTCTTCCACTATTGTTGGGAATGTAAATTGATACAGTCACTATGGAGAACAGTATGGAGTTTCCTTAAAAAACCTACAAATAGAAACCTTGACTTTCCCTAACCCTAACCATAGGCTGGAACGGAAACCTACCACCAACCGTGCACCTTATCTACGCGGTACACTAATCCTAATCCGTACGCTGGCACTAACCGGTGAGTCAACATGTACCCTGACACTAACACGTTTCCGTACCCTCAGCTGTGCCCCAAACCTTGCCGTTGCCTATCCTTAACCTTAGCCCGGAACAGAAACCTACCATCAGCCCTACACCTTACCCTAAGCCGTACCCTAATCCTAATCCATACGTCAACACGTACCCTGACCCTAACACGTTTCCGTACCCTCACCTCTGCCATAAACCTTGCCGTTCCCTTACCTTAACCCTAGCCCGGAACGGAAAACTACCACCAACCCTACACCTTACCTTACGCCATACCCTAATCCTAATTCGTATGCTGACACTAACCTGTGCATCAACACGTACCCTGACCCTAACACGTTTCGTACCCTCACCTGTGCCCTAAACTTTGCCAGTCCCTAAACATAACCCTAGACTGGAACGGAAACCTACCACCAACCCTACACCTTACTCTATGCGGTACCCTAATCCTCATGCGTACGCTCACACTAACCCGTGAGTCAACACGTACCCTGAACCTAACACAATTCCGTACCATCACCTGTGCCCTATACCTTGCAATTCGCTATCCCTAACCCTACACCGGAATGTAAACCTACCGCCATCCGTACACCTTACTGTATGCCGTACCCTAATCCTAATGCGTACCATGACACTATTCCATGCATCAACATGCACCATGAACCTAACACGTTTCTGTACCCTCACCTGTGCCCTAAGCCTTGCCGTTCACTAACCCTAACCCTAGCCCTGAACTGAAACCCACCACCAGCCCTACACCATACCCTATGCCTTACCCTACTCCTGGCCTGTATGCTGGCACTGACCCGTGCGTCAGCACGTAGCCTGCCTCACCCAAGTTTCCGTACCCTCACCTGTGCCCTTAGCCTTGCCGTTCCCTAACCCTAACCCTAGCCCAGAACGGAAACCCACCACCAGCCCTACACCTTACCCTACGCCGTACCCTACTCCTGGCCCATACGCTGGCACTGACCCATGCGTCAGCAGGTAGCCTGACCCTCCCACGTTTCCGTACCCTCACCTGTGCCCTAAAACTTGACGTTCCCTAACCCTAATCAAACCCCGGAATGGACACCCACCACCAGTCTTACACCTGACCCTACGCCGTACCCTACTCCTGGTCCACACCCTGGCACTGACCCGTGCTTCAGCATGTAGCCCGACCCTCCCACGTTTCCGTACCCTCACCTGTGCCCTAAGCCTTGCCGTTCCCTAACCCTAACCCTACACTTTACCCTACGCCATACCCTATTCCTGGGCCGTACGCTGGCACTGACACTTGCGTCAGCACGTAGCCTGACCCTCCCACGTTTCTGTACCCTCACCTGTGCCCTAAGCCTTGCCATTCCCTAACCCTAACCCTAGCCGGAAACGGAAACCCACCACCAGCCCTACACCTTACCCTACGCCGTACCCTACTCCTGGGCCGTACACTGGAACTGACCCTTGTGTAAGCACGTAGCCTGCCACTCCCATGTTTCCATACCCTCACCTGTGCCCTAAGCCTTGCCGATCCCTAACCCTAACCCTACCCTGGAACAGAAACCCACCACCAGCCCTACACCTTACCCTACGCCGTACCCTAATTCTGGCGCGTACGCTGGCACTGACCCGTGTGTCAGCACGTAGCGTGCCTCTCCCTCGTTTCAGTACCCTTACCTGTGCCCTAAGCCTTGCCGTTCCCTAACCCTAACCCGGAACAGAAACCCACCAACAGCCCTACACCTTACCCTACTCCGTACCCTAATCCTGGCCCGTACACTGGCACTGAAACGTGCGTCAGCACATAGCCTGACCCTCCCACGTTTCTGTACCCTCAGCTGTGCCCTAAGCCTTGCCGTTCCCTAACCCTAACCCTAGCGCGGAATGGAAACCCACAACTAGCCCTACACCATACTTTACTCCAGACCCGTACGCTGGCACTGACACGTTTGTCAGCACGTAGCCTGCCTCTCCCACGTGTCCCTATGCTCACCTGTTCCCTAAACCTTGCCGTTCCCTAACCCTAACCCTAGCCCGGAACGGAAACCCACCACCAGCCCTACACGTTACCCTATGATGTACCCTACTCCTGGCCCTTACGCTGGCACTGACACGTGCGTCAGCACACAGCCTGACCATCCCACGATCCTCCCAATACAGAAATGGGCAGAAGATCTCAAGAGACGTTTCTTCAAAGAAGACACAGAGATGGCCAAGGCGCACATGAGAAGCTGCTCAAGAGCACTAATTATTAGAGAAATGCAAATCAAAACTACAATGAGGTATCACCTCACACCTGTTAGAATCGGCATCATCAGAAAATCTACAAACAACAAATTCTGGGGAGGGTGTGGACAAAAGGAGCCCTCTTCCACTATTGGTGGGAATGTAAATTGATAGAGTCACTATGGAGAACACTATGGAGTTTCCTTAAAAAATCTAGAAATAGAATTACCATCTGATCCAGCAATTCCACTTCTGGGCATATACCCAAAGAAAACCATAAATCAAAAAGGCACATTCACCACAATGTTCATTGCAGCACTATTTACAATAGCCAGGTAATGGAAGCAAACTAAATGCCCAAAGACAGATGAATGGATAAAGATGGGGTACATATATAAAATGGAATATTACTCGGCCATAAAAAGGAATGAATCTGGGTCATTTGTAGAGACATCGATGGATCTAGAGACAGTCATACAGAATGAAGTAAGTCAGAAAGGGGAAAACAAATATTGTATATTAATGCATATATGTGGAACCTAAAAAATGGTACAGATGAACTGGTTTGCAGGGAAGAAATAGAGACACAGAGGTAGAGAACAAACGTATGGACACCAAGTGTGGGAAGCCATGGTGTGGTGGTGGTGGGACGAGTTGGGAGATTGAGATTGACCTGTATACATGTATATGCATAAAATACATAACTAATAATAACCCGCTGTATAAAAAAGTAAATAAAATTAAATTTCAAAATGTTAAAATATAAAATTTAAAAATAAAACAGAAAAAAGCTCTTCCCTTCACACAGATGTATTTATAGGAATAAATTATTTCCATGCTTATATCTATAAATACATAAAAGAGGAATAAAAGCTAACTTGAACCATAAACGAAGAAAAACCTGAACCGACCAGTTATACAGAGAAAAACACTATCAGGGCACTTGCTCCAACGGTAAACAATATTGAAATTGTTCAGAGGTGGGGAATCATCTCCCGTACAGCCAGCAACCCACACCCCACACAAGGAGCTTCCTCATTGCAAAGCGGGGGGACCGAGCCGAGGCATCTCTGAACAAAGGTGAGCTGAGCCCCAGGCCAGCTGTTGCTGAACTGTTCCCACCCTTCCCAGGTAAAACACCTGAATATGTACAAGGGCTTGAAAGACTAGAGGAAGGGCCGTGGAGCCACAACAGCGAGAGAACGCAGGCCAACTTGGTGCCTCCAGGCCAGCCAGGGTGGTCCTGGCCCAGGGCACTCTTCCGGAAGCTTTCCATTGTCCTGCCAGAGATACCCCACCTGTCCCGGCCCCCACTGATTTTTTCCTTCCTCACCTCTGTCCGGAGAGAAATTCCAGCGGGAGGTATGGGTGACACATCCTCTTCTTTACAGGTGGCAGCTTGGCAACTCCTGCAGAAAGGCCAGCAGAACTCCACTCACACCGGGCCACCAACAAAGCTGTGGCCCCTCACTCCCTCCCACCAGCACAGCCCCGAGACTGCTCACGGGGCAAAGAATATGGAGGCAGGCACAGCTTCAGGGGCTATTGCTGCCTGGAGCGCTGTTTATATTGACCTCAACCAGGCACACCTGGGGAGGGCCGGCCGGCAGGATAAGGCTGCCCACGTCAGCTAATCCACAACCCTCAGGGAATCACAGTGTTGAAAATGGACCTCGCTAAAGCAGAATAGAAGCCAAGGAAAAAAAGGACACAATGCCATTTGCAGCACCGTAGATGAGCCTAGAGGTTATCACATGACTTGTAGTAAGTCAGAAAGTGAAAGACACAGATCGTATCATATCACTTATAGGTGTTACCTAAAAATGGATACCAGGGCAGATATTTCCACGGAGAAGGGCAATCACAGATTCATTAAACAAACTTATGGTTCACCAATGGAAAGGTGTGAGGATGGGTTTCATTACGATATTGGGGTTAACAGACATATACAAACACAGGTGACATATATAATCACCTAAGACCTACGGAATACAAAGAGAGGACTACTCAACATTCTGTCTTAACGTACATGGGCAAAGGATCCCAGGAAGAACAGACATCTGTATATGTGTAAAAGAACCACATCTTCCACACCTACAACAAGCCAAGCATTGTAATCAAACTTGCTGTAATAAAAAATAAAAAATTAAATTAAAAACACGAACAAGAAGTAGTGAGACAAACTTGAGGGGCTTTCTCCTGGCACATTCCATTCTAAATTCCAATCTAGAACAAGACTTCCATTGAGGCTCTGTTGCACTAATAACCTGATTTGAAAGAGAGAACTGCTGCCACCTTGTGGCCGTTTCACACAACAGCAGCTTTAATCCCAGCGCTAAAGGTCAGTTGATATTCAAAATCATTGCAGGCCTGTAAATGACACCTGCCCTGAAAACAAATCCTGGGGTCACATATCGACCAAAAAATTCAAAGGACGTCCATATTTCAAAACGACCGTTTCAAAAGCCATATTTTACGCACATTAGTGTTCTGCTTCTTTGTCTTTCTTTCTTTTTTGGTTAAAAACACGGGAATGGAAAAAGGCATCCCTCAGAAGGGGCGAAAATAGTTGCAAACGAATCAATGGACAAAGGTTTAATCTCCAATATATATAAACAGCTCCTGCAGCTTAATATTAAAAAAACAAACAACCCAATACAAACATGGGCAGAATATCTAAAGAGACGTTTCTTCAAAGAAGACACAGAGATGGCTAAGACGCACATGAAAAGCTGCTCAAGAGCACTAATTATTAGAGAAATGCAAATCAAAACTACAATGAGGTATCACCTCACACCTGTTAGAATCAGCATCATCAGAAAATCTACAGACAACAAATTCTGGGGAGGGTGTGGACAAAAGGAGCCCTCTTCCACTATTGTTGGGAATGTAAATTGATACAGTCACTATGGAGAACAGTATGGAGTTTCCTTAAAAAACCTACAAATAGAAACCTTGACTTTCCCTAACCCTAACCATAGGCTGGAACGGAAACCTACCACCAACCGTGCACCTTATCTACGCGGTACACTAATCCTAATCCGTACGCTGGCACTAACCGGTGAGTCAACATGTACCCTGACACTAACACGTTTCCGTACCCTCAGCTGTGCCCCAAACCTTGCCGTTGCCTATCCTTAACCTTAGCCCGGAACAGAAACCTACCATCAGCCCTACACCTTACCCTAAGCCGTACCCTAATCCTAATCCATACGTCAACACGTACCCTGACCCTAACACGTTTCCGTACCCTCACCTCTGCCATAAACCTTGCCGTTCCCTTACCTTAACCCTAGCCCGGAACGGAAAACTACCACCAACCCTACACCTTACCTTACGCCATACCCTAATCCTAATTCGTATGCTGACACTAACCTGTGCATCAACACGTACCCTGACCCTAACACGTTTCGTACCCTCACCTGTGCCCTAAACTTTGCCAGTCCCTAAACATAACCCTAGACTGGAACGGAAACCTACCACCAACCCTACACCTTACTCTATGCGGTACCCTAATCCTCATGCGTACGCTCACACTAACCCGTGAGTCAACACGTACCCTGAACCTAACACAATTCCGTACCATCACCTGTGCCCTATACCTTGCAATTCGCTATCCCTAACCCTACACCGGAATGTAAACCTACCGCCATCCGTACACCTTACTGTATGCCGTACCCTAATCCTAATGCGTACGATGACACTATTCCATGCATCAACATGCACCATGAACCTAACACGTTTCTGTACCCTCACCTGTGCCCTAAGCCTTGCCGTTCACTAACCCTAACCCTAGCCCTGAACTGAAACCCACCACCAGCCCTACACCATACCCTATGCCTTACCCTACTCCTGGCCTGTATGCTGGCACTGACCCGTGCGTCAGCACGTAGCCTGCCTCACCCAAGTTTCCGTACCCTCACCTGTGCCCTTAGCCTTGCCGTTCCCTAACCCTAACCCTAGCCCAGAACGGAAACCCACCACCAGCCCTACACCTTACCCTACGCCGTACCCTACTCCTGGCCCATACGCTGGCACTGACCCATGCGTCAGCAGGTAGCCTGACCCTCCCACGTTTCCGTACCCTCACCTGTGCCCTAAAACTTGACGTTCCCTAACCCTAATCAAACCCCGGAATGGACACCCACCACCAGTCTTACACCTTACCCTACGCCGTACCCTACTCCTGGTCCACACCCTGGCACTGACCCGTGCTTCAGCATGTAGCCTGACCCTCCCACGTTTCCGTACCCTCACCTGTGCCCTAAGCCTTGCCGTTCCCTAACCCTAACCCTACACTTTACCCTACGCCATACCCTATTCCTGGGCCGTACGCTGGCACTGACACTTGCGTCAGCACGTAGCCTGACCCTCCCACGTTTCTGTACCCTCACCTGTGCCCTAAGCCTTGCCATTCCCTAACCCTAACCCTAGCCGGAAACGGAAACCCACCACCAGCCCTACACCTTACCCTACGCCGTACCCTACTCCTGGGCCGTACACTGGAACTGACCCTTGTGTAAGCACGTAGCCTGCCACTCCCATGTTTCCATACCCTCACCTGTGCCCTAAGCCTTGCCGATCCCTAACCCTAACCCTACCCTGGAACAGAAACCCACCACCAGCCCTACACCTTACCCTATGCCGTACCCTAATTCTGGCGCGTACGCTGGCACTGACCCGTGTGTCAGCACGTAGCGTGCCTCTCCCTCGTTTCAGTACCCTTACCTGTGCCCTAAGCCTTGCCGTTCCCTAACCCTAACCCGGAACAGAAACCCACCAACAGCCCTACACCTTACCCTACTCCGTACCCTAATCCTGGCCCGTACACTGGCACTGAAACGTGCGTCAGCACATAGCCTGACCCTCCCACGTTTCTGTACCCTCAGCTGTGCCCTAAGCCTTGCCGTTCCCTAACCCTAACCCTAGCGCGGAATGGAAACCCACAACTAGCCCTACACCATACTTTACTCCAGACCCGTACGCTGGCACTGACACGTTTGTCAGCACGTAGCCTGCCTCTCCCACGTGTCCCTATGCTCACCTGTTCCCTAAACCTTGCCGTTCCCTAACCCTAACCCTAGCCCGGAACGGAAACCCACCACCAGCCCTACACGTTACCCTATGATGTACCCTACTCCTGGCCCTTACGCTGGCACTGACACGTGCGTCAGCACACAGCCTGACCATCCCACGATCCTCCCAATACAGAAATGGGCAGAAGATCTCAAGAGACGTTTCTTCAAAGAAGACACAGAGATGGCCAAGGCGCACATGAGAAGCTGCTCAAGAGCACTAATTATTAGAGAAATGCAAATCAAAACTACAATGAGGTATCACCTCACACCTGTTAGAATCGGCATCATCAGAAAATCTACAAACAACAAATTCTGGGGAGGGTGTGGACAAAAGGAGCCCTCTTCCACTATTGGTGGGAATGTAAATTGATAGAGTCACTATGGAGAACACTATGGAGTTTCCTTAAAAAATCTAGAAATAGAATTACCATCTGATCCAGCAATTCCACTTCTGGGCATATACCCAAAGAAAACCATAAATCAAAAAGGCACATTCACCACAATGTTCATTGCAGCACTATTTACAATAGCCAGGTAATGGAAGCAAACTAAACGCCCAAAGACAGATGAATGGATAAAGATGGGGTACATATATAAAATGGAATATTACTCGGCCATAAAAAGGAATGAATCTGGGTCATTTGTAGAGACATCGATGGATCTAGAGACAGTCATACAGAATGAAGTAAGTCAGAAAGGGGAAAACAAATATTGTATATTAATGCATATATGTGGAACCTAAAAAATGGTACAGATGAACTGGTTTGCAGGGAAGAAATAGAGACACAGAGGTAGAGAACAAACGTATGGACACCAAGTGTGGGAAGCCATGGGGTGGTGGTGGTGGGACGAGTTGGGAGATTGAGATTGACCTGTATACATGTATATGCATAAAATACATAACTAATAATAACCCGCTGTATAAAAAAGTAAATAAAATTAAATTTCAAAATGTTAAAATATAAAATTTAAAAATAAAACAGAAAAAAGCTCTTCCCTTCACACAGATGTATTTATAGGAATAAATTATTTCCATGCTTATATCTATAAATACATAAAAGAGGAATAAAAGCTAACTTGAACCATAAACGAAGAAAAACCTGAACCGACCAGTTATACAGAGAAAAACACTATCAGGGCACTTGCTCCAACGGTAAACAATATTGAAATTGTTCAGAGGTGGGGAATCATCTCCCGTACAGCCAGCAACCCACACCCCACACAAGGAGCTTCCTCATTGCAAAGCGGGGGGACCGAGCCGAGGCATCTCTGAACAAAGGTGAGCTGAGCCCCAGGCCAGCTGTTGCTGAACTGTTCCCACCCTTCCCAGGTAAAACACCTGAATATGTACAAGGGCTTGAAAGACTAGAGGAAGGGCCGTGGAGCCACAACAGCGAGAGAACGCAGGCCAACTTGGTGCCTCCAGGCCAGCCAGGGTGGTCCTGGCCCAGGGCACTCTTCCGGAAGCTTTCCATTGTCCTGCCAGAGATACCCCACCTGTCCCGGCCCCCACTGATTTTTTCCTTCCTCACCTCTGTCCGGAGAGAAATTCCAGCGGGAGGTATGGGTGACACATCCTCTTCTTTACAGGTGGCAGCTTGGCAACTCCTGCAGAAAGGCCAGCAGAACTCCACTCACACCGGGCCACCAACAAAGCTGTGGCCCCTCACTCCCTCCCACCAGCACAGCCCCGAGACTGCTCACGGGGCAAAGAATATGGAGGCAGGCACAGCTTCAGGGGCTATTGCTGCCTGGAGCGCTGTTTATATTGACCTCAACCAGGCACACCTGGGGAGGGCCGGCCGGCAGGATAAGGCTGCCCACGTCAGCTAATCCACAACCCTCAGGGAATCACAGTGTTGAAAATGGACCTCGCTAAAGCAGAATAGAAGCCAAGGAAAAAAAGGACACAATGCCATTTGCAGCACCGTAGATGAGCCTAGAGGTTATCACATGACTTGTAGTAAGTCAGAAAGTGAAAGACACATATCGTATCATATCACTTATAGGTGTTACCTAAAAATGGATACCAGGGCAGATATTTCCACGGAGAAGGGCAATCACAGATTCATTAAACAAACTTATGGTTCACCAATGGAAAGGTGTGAGGATGGGTTTCATTACGATATTGGGGTTAACAGACATATACAAACACAGGTGACATATATAATCACCTAAGACCTACGGAATACAAAGAGAGGACTACTCAACATTCTGTCTTAACGTACATGGGCAAAGGATCCCAGGAAGAACAGACATCTGTATATGTGTAAAAGAACCACATCTTCCACACCTACAACAAGCCAAGCATTGTAATCAAACTTGCTGTAATAAAAAATAAAAAAATAAATTAAAAACACGAACAAGAAGTAGTGAGACAAACTTGAGGGGCTTTCTCCTGGCACATTCCATTCTAAATTCCAATCTAGAACAAGACTTCCATTGAGGCTCTGTTGCACTAATAACCTGATTTGAAAGAGAGAACTGCTGCCACCTTGTGGCCGTTTCACACAACAGCAGCTTTAATCCCAGCGCTAAAGGTCAGTTGATATTCAAAATCATTGCAGGCCTGTAAATGACACCTGCCCTGAAAACAAATCCTGGGGTCACATATCGACCAAAAAATTCAAAGGACGTCCATATTTCAAAACGACCGTTTCAAAAGCCATATTTTACGCACATTAGTGTTCTGCTTCTTTGTCTTTCTTTCTTTTTTGGTTAAAAACACGGGAATGGAAAAAGGCATCCCTCAGAAGGGGCGAAAATAGTTGCAAACGAATCAATGGACAAAGGTTTAATCTCCAATATATATAAACAGCTCCTGCAGCTTAATATTAAAAAAACAAACAACCCAATACAAACATGGGCAGAATATCTAAAGAGACGTTTCTTCAAAGAAGACACAGAGATGGCTAAGACGCACATGAAAAGCTGCTCAAGAGCACTAATTATTAGAGAAATGCAAATCAAAACTACAATGAGGTATCACCTCACACCTGTTAGAATCAGCATCATCAGAAAATCTACAGACAACAAATTCTGGGGAGGGTGTGGACAAAAGGAGCCCTCTTCCACTATTGTTGGGAATGTAAATTGATACAGTCACTATGGAGAACAGTATGGAGTTTCCTTAAAAAACCTACAAATAGAAACCTTGACTTTCCCTAACCCTAACCATAGGCTGGAACGGAAACCTACCACCAACCGTGCACCTTATCTACGCGGTACACTAATCCTAATCCGTACGCTGGCACTAACCGGTGAGTCAACATGTACCCTGACACTAACACGTTTCCGTACCCTCAGCTGTGCCCCAAACCTTGCCGTTGCCTATCCTTAACCTTAGCCCGGAACAGAAACCTACCATCAGCCCTACACCTTACCCTAAGCCGTACCCTAATCCTAATCCATACGTCAACACGTACCCTGACCCTAACACGTTTCCGTACCCTCACCTCTGCCATAAACCTTGCCGTTCCCTTACCTTAACCCTAGCCCGGAACGGAAAACTACCACCAACCCTACACCTTACCTTACGCCATACCCTAATCCTAATTCGTATGCTGACACTAACCTGTGCATCAACACGTACCCTGACCCTAACACGTTTCGTACCCTCACCTGTGCCCTAAACTTTGCCAGTCCCTAAACATAACCCTAGACTGGAACGGAAACCTACCACCAACCCTACACCTTACTCTATGCGGTACCCTAATCCTCATGCGTACGCTCACACTAACCCGTGAGTCAACACGTACCCTGAACCTAACACAATTCCGTACCATCACCTGTGCCCTATACCTTGCAATTCGCTATCCCTAACCCTACACCGGAATGTAAACCTACCGCCATCCGTACACCTTACTGTACGCCGTACCCTAATCCTAATGCGTACGATGACACTATTCCATGCATCAACATGCACCATGAACCTAACACGTTTCTGTACCCTCACCTGTGCCCTAAGCCTTGCCGTTCACTAACCCTAACCCTAGCCCTGAACTGAAACCCACCACCAGCCCTACACCATACCCTATGCCTTACCCTACTCCTGGCCTGTATGCTGGCACTGACCCGTGCGTCAGCACGTAGCCTGCCTCACCCAAGTTTCCGTACCCTCACCTGTGCCCTTAGCCTTGCCGTTCCCTAACCCTAACCCTAGCCCAGAACGGAAACCCACCACCAGCCCTACACCTTACCCTACGCCGTACCCTACTCCTGGCCCATACGCTGGCACTGACCCATGCGTCAGCAGGTAGCCTGACCCTCCCACGTTTCCGTACCCTCACCTGTGCCCTAAAACTTGACGTTCCCTAACCCTAATCAAACCCCGGAATGGACACCCACCACCAGTCTTACACCTTACCCTACGCCGTACCCTACTCCTGGTCCACACCCTGGCACTGACCCGTGCTTCAGCATGTAGCCTGACCCTCCCACGTTTCCGTACCCTCACCTGTGCCCTAAGCCTTGCCGTTCCCTAACCCTAACCCTACACTTTACCCTACGCCATGCCCTATTCCTGGGCCGTACGCTGGCACTGACACTTGCGTCAGCACGTAGCCTGACCCTCCCACGTTTCTGTACCCTCACCTGTGCCCTAAGCCTTGCCATTCCCTAACCCTAACCCTAGCCGGAAACGGAAACCCACCACCAGCCCTACACCTTACCCTACGCCGTACCCTACTCCTGGGCCGTACACTGGAACTGACCCTTGTGTAAGCACGTAGCCTGCCACTCCCATGTTTCCATACCCTCACCTGTGCCCTAAGCCTTGCCGATCCCTAACCCTAACCCTACCCTGGAACAGAAACCCACCACCAGCCCTACACCTTACCCTACGCCGTACCCTAATTCTGGCGCGTACGCTGGCACTGACCCGTGTGTCAGCACGTAGCGTGCCTCTCCCTCGTTTCAGTACCCTTACCTGTGCCCTAAGCCTTGCCGTTCCCTAACCCTAACCCGGAACAGAAACCCACCAACAGCCCTACACCTTACCCTACTCCGTACCCTAATCCTGGCCCGTACACTGGCACTGAAACGTGCGTCAGCACATAGCCTGACCCTCCCACGTTTCTGTACCCTCAGCTGTGCCCTAAGCCTTGCCGTTCCCTAACCCTAACCCTAGCGCGGAATGGAAACCCACAACTAGCCCTACACCATACTTTACTCCAGACCCGTACGCTGGCACTGACACGTTTGTCAGCACGTAGCCTGCCTCTCCCACGTGTCCCTATGCTCACCTGTTCCCTAAACCTTGCCGTTCCCTAACCCTAACCCTAGCCCGGAACGGAAACCCACCACCAGCCCTACACGTTACCCTATGATGTACCCTACTCCTGGCCCTTACGCTGGCACTGACACGTGCGTCAGCACACAGCCTGACCATCCCACGATCCTCCCAATACAGAAATGGGCAGAAGATCTCAAGAGACGTTTCTTCAAAGAAGACACAGAGATGGCCAAGGCGCACATGAGAAGCTGCTCAAGAGCACTAATTATTAGAGAAATGCAAATCAAAACTACAATGAGGTATCACCTCACACCTGTTAGAATCGGCATCATCAGAAAATCTACAAACAACAAATTCTGGGGAGGGTGTGGACAAAAGGAGCCCTCTTCCACTATTGGTGGGTATGTAAATTGATAGAGTCACTATGGAGAACACTATGGAGTTTCCTTAAAAAATCTAGAAATAGAATTACCATCTGATCCAGCAATTCCACTTCTGGGCATATACCCAAAGAAAACCATAAATCAAAAAGGCACATTCACCACAATGTTCATTGCAGCACTATTTACAATAGCCAGGTAATGGAAGCAAACTAAATGCCCAAAGGCAGATGAATGGATAAAGATGGGGTACATATATAAAATGGAATATTACTCGGCCATAAAAAGGAATGAATCTGGGTCATTTGTAGAGACATCGATGGATCTAGAGACAGTCATACAGAATGAAGTAAGTCAGAAAGGGGAAAACAAATATTGTATATTAATGCATATATGTGGAACCTAAAAAATGGTACAGATGAACTGGTTTGCAGGGAAGAAATAGAGACACAGAGGTAGAGAACAAACGTATGGACACCAAGTGTGGGAAGCCATGGGGTGGTGGTGGTGGGACGAGTTGGGAGATTGAGATTGACCTGTATACATGTATATGCATAAAATACATAACTAATAATAACCCGCTGTATAAAAAAGTAAATAAAATTAAATTTCAAAATGTTAAAATATAAAATTTAAAAATAAAACAGAAAAAAGCTCTTCCCTTCACACAGATGTATTTATAGGAATAAATTATTTCCATGCTTATATCTATAAATACATAAAAGAGGAATAAAAGCTAACTTGAACCATAAACGAAGAAAAACCTGAACCGACCAGTTATACAGAGAAAAACACTATCAGGGCACTTGCTCCAACGGTAAACAATATTGAAATTGTTCAGAGGTGGGGAATCATCTCCCGTACAGCCAGCAACCCACACCCCACACAAGGAGCTTCCTCATTGCAAAGCGGGGGGACCGAGCCGAGGCATCTCTGAACAAAGGTGAGCTGAGCCCCAGGCCAGCTGTTGCTGAACTGTTCCCACCCTTCCCAGGTAAAACACCTGAATATGTACAAGGGCTTGAAAGACTAGAGGAAGGGCCGTGGAGCCACAACAGCGAGAGAACGCAGGCCAACTTGGTGCCTCCAGGCCAGCCAGGGTGGTCCTGGCCCAGGGCACTCTTCCGGAAGCTTTCCATTGTCCTGCCAGAGATACCCCACCTGTCCCGGCCCCCACTGATTTTTTCCTTCCTCACCTCTGTCCGGAGAGAAATTCCAGCGGGAGGTATGGGTGACACATCCTCTTCTTTACAGGTGGCAGCTTGGCAACTCCTGCAGAAAGGCCAGCAGAACTCCACTCACACCGGGCCACCAACAAAGCTGTGGCCCCTCACTCCCTCCCACCAGCACAGCCCCGAGACTGCTCACGGGGCAAAGAATATGGAGGCAGGCACAGCTTCAGGGGCTATTGCTGCCTGGAGCGCTGTTTATATTGACCTCAACCAGGCACACCTGGGGAGGGCCGGCCGGCAGGATAAGGCTGCCCACGTCAGCTAATCCACAACCCTCAGGGAATCACAGTGTTGAAAATGGACCTCGCTAAAGCAGAATAGAAGCCAAGGAAAAAAAGGACACAATGCCATTTGCAGCACCGTAGATGAGCCTAGAGGTTATCACATGACTTGTAGTAAGTCAGAAAGTGAAAGACACATATCGTATCATATCACTTATAGGTGTTACCTAAAAATGGATACCAGGGCAGATATTTCCACGGAGAAGGGCAATCACAGATTCATTAAACAAACTTATGGTTCACCAATGGAAAGGTGTGAGGATGGGTTTCATTACGATATTGGGGTTAACAGACATATACAAACACAGGTGACATATATAATCACCTAAGACCTACGGAATACAAAGAGAGGACTACTCAACATTCTGTCTTAACGTACATGGGCAAAGGATCCCAGGAAGAACAGACATCTGTATATGTGTAAAAGAACCACATCTTCCACACCTACAACAAGCCAAGCATTGTAATCAAACTTGCTGTAATAAAAAATAAAAAATTAAATTAAAAACACGAACAAGAAGTAGTGAGACAAACTTGAGGGGCTTTCTCCTGGCACATTCCATTCTAAATTCCAATCTAGAACAAGACTTCCATTGAGGCTCTGTTGCACTAATAACCTGATTTGAAAGAGAGAACTGCTGCCACCTTGTGGCCGTTTCACACAACAGCAGCTTTAATCCCAGCGCTAAAGGTCAGTTGATATTCAAAATCATTGCAGGCCTGTAAATGACACCTGCCCTGAAAACAAATCCTGGGGTCACATATCGACCAAAAAATTCAAAGGACGTCCATATTTCAAAACGACCGTTTCAAAAGCCATATTTTACGCACATTAGTGTTCTGCTTCTTTGTCTTTCTTTCTTTTTTGGTTAAAAACACGGGAATGGAAAAAGGCATCCCTCAGAAGGGGCGAAAATAGTTGCAAACGAATCAATGGACAAAGGTTTAATCTCCAATATATATAAACAGCTCCTGCAGCTTAATATTAAAAAAACAAACAACCCAATACAAACATGGGCAGAATATCTAAAGAGACGTTTCTTCAAAGAAGACACAGAGATGGCTAAGACGCACATGAAAAGCTGCTCAAGAGCACTAATTATTAGAGAAATGCAAATCAAAACTACAATGAGGTATCACCTCACACCTGTTAGAATCAGCATCATCAGAAAATCTACAGACAACAAATTCTGGGGAGGGTGTGGACAAAAGGAGCCCTCTTCCACTATTGTTGGGAATGTAAATTGATACAGTCACTATGGAGAACAGTATGGAGTTTCCTTAAAAAACCTACAAATAGAAACCTTGACTTTCCCTAACCCTAACCATAGGCTGGAACGGAAACCTACCACCAACCGTGCACCTTATCTACGCGGTACACTAATCCTAATCCGTACGCTGGCACTAACCGGTGAGTCAACATGTACCCTGACACTAACACGTTTCCGTACCCTCAGCTGTGCCCCAAACCTTGCCGTTGCCTATCCTTAACCTTAGCCCGGAACAGAAACCTACCATCAGCCCTACACCTTACCCTAAGCCGTACCCTAATCCTAATCCATACGTCAACACGTACCCTGACCCTAACACGTTTCCGTACCCTCACCTCTGCCATAAACCTTGCCGTTCCCTTACCTTAACCCTAGCCCGGAACGGAAAACTACCACCAACCCTACACCTTACCTTACGCCATACCCTAATCCTAATTCGTATGCTGACACTAACCTGTGCATCAACACGTACCCTGACCCTAACACGTTTCGTACCCTCACCTGTGCCCTAAACTTTGCCAGTCCCTAAACATAACCCTAGACTGGAACGGAAACCTACCACCAACCCTACACCTTACTCTATGCGGTACCCTAATCCTCATGCGTACGCTCACACTAACCCGTGAGTCAACACGTACCCTGAACCTAACACAATTCCGTACCATCACCTGTGCCCTATACCTTGCAATTCGCTATCCCTAACCCTACACCGGAATGTAAACCTACCGCCATCCGTACACCTTACTGTACGCCGTACCCTAATCCTAATGCGTACGATGACACTATTCCATGCATCAACATGCACCATGAACCTAACACGTTTCTGTACCCTCACCTGTGCCCTAAGCCTTGCCGTTCACTAACCCTAACCCTAGCCCTGAACTGAAACCCACCACCAGCCCTACACCATACCCTATGCCTTACCCTACTCCTGGCCTGTATGCTGGCACTGACCCGTGCGTCAGCACGTAGCCTGCCTCACCCAAGTTTCCGTACCCTCACCTGTGCCCTTAGCCTTGCCGTTCCCTAACCCTAACCCTAGCCCAGAACGGAAACCCACCACCAGCCCTACACCTTACCCTACGCCGTACCCTACTCCTGGCCCATACGCTGGCACTGACCCATGCGTCAGCAGGTAGCCTGACCCTCCCACGTTTCCGTACCCTCACCTGTGCCCTAAAACTTGACGTTCCCTAACCCTAATCAAACCCCGGAATGGACACCCACCACCAGTCTTACACCTTACCCTACGCCGTACCCTACTCCTGGTCCACACCCTGGCACTGACCCGTGCTTCAGCATGTAGCCTGACCCTCCCACGTTTCCGTACCCTCACCTGTGCCCTAAGCCTTGCCGTTCCCTAACCCTAACCCTACACTTTACCCTACGCCATGCCCTATTCCTGGGCCGTACGCTGGCACTGACACTTGCGTCAGCACGTAGCCTGACCCTCCCACGTTTCCGTACCCTCACCTGTGCCCTAAGCCTTGCCATTCCCTAACCCTAACCCTAGCCGGAAACGGAAACCCACCACCAGCCCTACACCTTACCCTACGCCGTACCCTACTCCTGGGCCGTACACTGGAACTGACCCTTGTGTAAGCACGTAGCCTGCCACTCCCATGTTTCCATACCCTCACCTGTGCCCTAAGCCTTGCCGATCCCTAACCCTAACCCTACCCTGGAACAGAAACCCACCACCAGCCCTACACCTTACCCTACGCCGTACCCTAATTCTGGCGCGTACGCTGGCACTGACCCATGTGTCAGCACGTAGCGTGCCTCTCCCTCGTTTCAGTACCCTTACCTGTGCCCTAAGCCTTGCCGTTCCCTAACCCTAACCCGGAACAGAAACCCACCAACAGCCCTACACCTTACCCTACTCCGTACCCTAATCCTGGCCCGTACACTGGCACTGAAACGTGCGTCAGCACATAGCCTGACCCTCCCACGTTTCTGTACCCTCAGCTGTGCCCTAAGCCTTGCCGTTCCCTAACCCTAACCCTAGCGCGGAATGGAAACCCACAACTAGCCCTACACCATACTTTACTCCAGACCCGTACGCTGGCACTGACACGTTTGTCAGCACGTAGCCTGCCTCTCCCACGTGTCCCTATGCTCACCTGTTCCCTAAACCTTGCCGTTCCCTAACCCTAACCCTAGCCCGGAACGGAAACCCACCACCAGCCCTACACGTTACCCTATGATGTACCCTACTCCTGGCCCTTACGCTGGCACTGACACGTGCGTCAGCACACAGCCTGACCATCCCACGATCCTCCCAATACAGAAATGGGCAGAAGATCTCAAGAGACGTTTCTTCAAAGAAGACACAGAGATGGCCAAGGCGCACATGAGAAGCTGCTCAAGAGCACTAATTATTAGAGAAATGCAAATCAAAACTACAATGAGGTATCACCTCACACCTGTTAGAATCGGCATCATCAGAAAATCTACAAACAACAAATTCTGGGGAGGGTGTGGACAAAAGGAGCCCTCTTCCACTATTGGTGGGTATGTAAATTGATAGAGTCACTATGGAGAACACTATGGAGTTTCCTTAAAAAATCTAGAAATAGAATTACCATCTGATCCAGCAATTCCACTTCTGGGCATATACCCAAAGAAAACCATAAATCAAAAAGGCACATTCACCACAATGTTCATTGCAGCACTATTTACAATAGCCAGGTAATGGAAGCAAACTAAACGCCCAAAGGCAGATGAATGGATAAAGATGGGGTACATATATAAAATGGAATATTACTCGGCCATAAAAAGGAATGAATCTGGGTCATTTGTAGAGACATCGATGGATCTAGAGACAGTCATACAGAATGAAGTAAGTCAGAAAGGGGAAAACAAATATTGTATATTAATGCATATATGTGGAACCTAAAAAATGGTACAGATGAACTGGTTTGCAGGGAAGAAATAGAGACACAGAGGTAGAGAACAAACGTATGGACACCAAGTGTGGGAAGCCATGGGGTGGTGGTGGTGGGACGAGTTGGGAGATTGAGATTGACCTGTATACATGTATATGCATAAAATACATAACTAATAATAACCCGCTGTATAAAAAAGTAAATAAAATTAAATTTCAAAATGTTAAAATATAAAATTTAAAAATAAAACAGAAAAAAGCTCTTCCCTTCACACAGATGTATTTATAGGAATAAATTATTTCCATGCTTATATCTATAAATACATAAAAGAGGAATAAAAGCTAACTTGAACCATAAACGAAGAAAAACCTGAACCGACCAGTTATACAGAGAAAAACACTATCAGGGCACTTGCTCCAACGGTAAACAATATTGAAATTGTTCAGAGGTGGGGAATCATCTCCCGTACAGCCAGCAACCCACACCCCACACAAGGAGCTTCCTCATTGCAAAGCGGGGGGACCGAGCCGAGGCATCTCTGAACAAAGGTGAGCTGAGCCCCAGGCCAGCTGTTGCTGAACTGTTCCCACCCTTCCCAGGTAAAACACCTGAATATGTACAAGGGCTTGAAAGACTAGAGGAAGGGCCGTGGAGCCACAACAGCGAGAGAACGCAGGCCAACTTGGTGCCTCCAGGCCAGCCAGGGTGGTCCTGGCCCAGGGCACTCTTCCGGAAGCTTTCCATTGTCCTGCCAGAGATACCCCACCTGTCCCGGCCCCCACTGATTTTTTCCTTCCTCACCTCTGTCCGGAGAGAAATTCCAGCGGGAGGTATGGGTGACACATCCTCTTCTTTACAGGTGGCAGCTTGGCAACTCCTGCAGAAAGGCCAGCAGAACTCCACTCACACCGGGCCACCAACAAAGCTGTGGCCCCTCACTCCCTCCCACCAGCACAGCCCCGAGACTGCTCACGGGGCAAAGAATATGGAGGCAGGCACAGCTTCAGGGGCTATTGCTGCCTGGAGCGCTGTTTATATTGACCTCAACCAGGCACACCTGGGGAGGGCCGGCCGGCAGGATAAGGCTGCCCACGTCAGCTAATCCACAACCCTCAGGGAATCACAGTGTTGAAAATGGACCTCGCTAAAGCAGAATAGAAGCCAAGGAAAAAAAGGACACAATGCCATTTGCAGCACCGTAGATGAGCCTAGAGGTTATCACATGACTTGTAGTAAGTCAGAAAGTGAAAGACACATATCGTATCATATCACTTATAGGTGTTACCTAAAAATGGATACCAGGGCAGATATTTCCACGGAGAAGGGCAATCACAGATTCATTAAACAAACTTATGGTTCACCAATGGAAAGGTGTGAGGATGGGTTTCATTACGATATTGGGGTTAACAGACATATACAAACACAGGTGACATATATAATCACCTAAGACCTACGGAATACAAAGAGAGGACTACTCAACATTCTGTCTTAACGTACATGGGCAAAGGATCCCAGGAAGAACAGACATCTGTATATGTGTAAAAGAACCACATCTTCCACACCTACAACAAGCCAAGCATTGTAATCAAACTTGCTGTAATAAAAAATAAAAAATTAAATTAAAAACACGAACAAGAAGTAGTGAGACAAACTTGAGGGGCTTTCTCCTGGCACATTCCATTCTAAATTCCAATCTAGAACAAGACTTCCATTGAGGCTCTGTTGCACTAATAACCTGATTTGAAAGAGAGAACTGCTGCCACCTTGTGGCCGTTTCACACAACAGCAGCTTTAATCCCAGCGCTAAAGGTCAGTTGATATTCAAAATCATTGCAGGCCTGTAAATGACACCTGCCCTGAAAACAAATCCTGGGGTCACATATCGACCAAAAAATTCAAAGGACGTCCATATTTCAAAACGACTGTTTCAAAAGCCATATTTTACGCACATTAGTGTTCTGCTTCTTTGTCTTTCTTTCTTTTTTGGTTAAAAACACGGGAATGGAAAAAGGCATCCCTCAGAAGGGGCGAAAATAGTTGCAAACGAATCAATGGACAAAGGTTTAATCTCCAATATATATAAACAGCTCCTGCAGCTTAATATTAAAAAAACAAACAACCCAATACAAACATGGGCAGAATATCTAAAGAGACGTTTCTTCAAAGAAGACACAGAGATGGCTAAGACGCACATGAAAAGCTGCTCAAGAGCACTAATTATTAGAGAAATGCAAATCAAAACTACAATGAGGTATCACCTCACACCTGTTAGAATCAGCATCATCAGAAAATCTACAGACAACAAATTCTGGGGAGGGTGTGGACAAAAGGAGCCCTCTTCCACTATTGTTGGGAATGTAAATTGATACAGTCACTATGGAGAACAGTATGGAGTTTCCTTAAAAAACCTACAAATAGAAACCTTGACTTTCCCTAACCCTAACCATAGGCTGGAACGGAAACCTACCACCAACCGTGCACCTTATCTACGCGGTACACTAATCCTAATCCGTACGCTGGCACTAACCGGTGAGTCAACATGTACCCTGACACTAACACGTTTCCGTACCCTCAGCTGTGCCCCAAACCTTGCCGTTGCCTATCCTTAACCTTAGCCCGGAACAGAAACCTACCATCAGCCCTACACCTTACCCTAAGCCGTACCCTAATCCTAATCCATACGTCAACACGTACCCTGACCCTAACACGTTTCCGTACCCTCACCTCTGCCATAAACCTTGCCGTTCCCTTACCTTAACCCTAGCCCGGAACGGAAAACTACCACCAACCCTACACCTTACCTTACGCCATACCCTAATCCTAATTCGTATGCTGACACTAACCTGTGCATCAACACGTACCCTGACCCTAACACGTTTCGTACCCTCACCTGTGCCCTAAACTTTGCCAGTCCCTAAACATAACCCTAGACTGGAACGGAAACCTACCACCAACCCTACACCTTACTCTATGCGGTACCCTAATCCTCATGCGTACGCTCACACTAACCCGTGAGTCAACACGTACCCTGAACCTAACACAATTCCGTACCATCACCTGTGCCCTATACCTTGCAATTCGCTATCCCTAACCCTACACCGGAATGTAAACCTACCGCCATCCGTACACCTTACTGTACGCCGTACCCTAATCCTAATGCGTACGATGACACTATTCCATGCATCAACATGCACCATGAACCTAACACGTTTCTGTACCCTCACCTGTGCCCTAAGCCTTGCCGTTCACTAACCCTAACCCTAGCCCTGAACTGAAACCCACCACCAGCCCTACACCATACCCTATGCCTTACCCTACTCCTGGCCTGTATGCTGGCACTGACCCGTGAGTCAGCACGTAGCCTGCCTCACCCAAGTTTCCGTACCCTCACCTGTGCCCTTAGCCTTGCCGTTCCCTAACCCTAACCCTAGCCCAGAACGGAAACCCACCACCAGCCCTACACCTTACCCTACGCCGTACCCTACTCCTGGCCCATACGCTGGCACTGACCCATGCGTCAGCAGGTAGCCTGACCCTCCCACGTTTCCGTACCCTCACCTGTGCCCTAAAACTTGACGTTCCCTAACCCTAATCAAACCCCGGAATGGACACCCACCACCAGTCTTACACCTTACCCTACGCCGTACCCTACTCCTGGTCCACACCCTGGCACTGACCCGTGCTTCAGCATGTAGCCTGACCCTCCCACGTTTCCGTACCCTCACCTGTGCCCTAAGCCTTGCCGTTCCCTAACCCTAACCCTACACTTTACCCTACGCCATACCCTATTCCTGGGCCGTACGCTGGCACTGACACTTGCGTCAGCACGTAGCCTGACCCTCCCACGTTTCCGTACCCTCACCTGTGCCCTAAGCCTTGCCATTCCCTAACCCTAACCCTAGCCGGAAACGGAAACCCACCACCAGCCCTACACCTTACCCTACGCCGTACCCTACTCCTGGGCCGTACACTGGAACTGACCCTTGTGTAAGCACGTAGCCTGCCACTCCCATGTTTCCATACCCTCACCTGTGCCCTAAGCCTTGCCGATCCCTAACCCTAACCCTACCCTGGAACAGAAACCCACCACCAGCCCTACACCTTACCCTACGCTGTACCCTAATTCTGGCGCGTACGCTGGCACTGACCCGTGTGTCAGCACGTAGCGTGCCTCTCCCTCGTTTCAGTACCCTTACCTGTGCCCTAAGCCTTGCCGTTCCCTAACCCTAACCCGGAACAGAAACCCACCAACAGCCCTACACCTTACCCTACTCCGTACCCTAATCCTGGCCCGTACACTGGCACTGAAACGTGCGTCAGCACATAGCCTGACCCTCCCACGTTTCTGTACCCTCAGCTGTGCCCTAAGCCTTGCCGTTCCCTAACCCTAACCCTAGCGCGGAATGGAAACCCACAACTAGCCCTACACCATACTTTACTCCAGACCCGTACGCTGGCACTGACACGTTTGTCAGCACGTAGCCTGCCTCTCCCACGTGTCCCTATGCTCACCTGTTCCCTAAACCTTGCCGTTCCCTAACCCTAACCCTAGCCCGGAACGGAAACCCACCACCAGCCCTACACGTTACCCTATGATGTACCCTACTCCTGGCCCTTACGCTGGCACTGACACGTGCGTCAGCACACAGCCTGACCATCCCACGATCCTCCCAATACAGAAATGGGCAGAAGATCTCAAGAGACGTTTCTTCAAAGAAGACACAGAGATGGCCAAGGCGCACATGAGAAGCTGCTCAAGAGCACTAATTATTAGAGAAATGCAAATCAAAACTACAATGAGGTATCACCTCACACCTGTTAGAATCGGCATCATCAGAAAATCTACAAACAACAAATTCTGGGGAGGGTGTGGACAAAAGGAGCCCTCTTCCACTATTGGTGGGAATGTAAATTGATAGAGTCACTATGGAGAACACTATGGAGTTTCCTTAAAAAATCTAGAAATAGAATTACCATCTGATCCAGCAATTCCACTTCTGGGCATATACCCAAAGAAAACCATAAATCAAAAAGGCACATTCACCACAATGTTCATTGCAGCACTATTTACAATAGCCAGGTAATGGAAGCAAACTAAACGCCCAAAGACAGATGAATGGATAAAGATGGGGTACATATATAAAATGGAATATTACTCGGCCATAAAAAGGAATGAATCTGGGTCATTTGTAGAGACATCGATGGATCTAGAGACAGTCATACAGAATGAAGTAAGTCAGAAAGGGGAAAACAAATATTGTATATTAATGCATATATGTGGAACCTAAAAAATGGTACAGATGAACTGGTTTGCAGGGAAGAAATAGAGACACAGAGGTAGAGAACAAACGTATGGACACCAAGTGTGGGAAGCCATGGGGTGGTGGTGGTGGGACGAGTTGGGAGATTGAGATTGACCTGTATACATGTATATGCATAAAATACATAACTAATAATAACCCGCTGTATAAAAAAGTAAATAAAATTAAATTTCAAAATGTTAAAATATAAAATTTAAAAATAAAACAGAAAAAAGCTCTTCCCTTCACACAGATGTATTTATAGGAATAAATTATTTCCATGCTTATATCTATAAATACATAAAAGAGGAATAAAAGCTAACTTGAACCATAAACGAAGAAAAACCTGAACCGACCAGTTATACAGAGAAAAACACTATCAGGGCACTTGCTCCAACGGTAAACAATATTGAAATTGTTCAGAGGTGGGGAATCATCTCCCGTACAGCCAGCAACCCACACCCCACACAAGGAGCTTCCTCATTGCAAAGCGGGGGGACCGAGCCGAGGCATCTCTGAACAAAGGTGAGCTGAGCCCCAGGCCAGCTGTTGCTGAACTGTTCCCACCCTTCCCAGGTAAAACACCTGAATATGTACAAGGGCTTGAAAGACTAGAGGAAGGGCCGTGGAGCCACAACAGCGAGAGAACGCAGGCCAACTTGGTGCCTCCAGGCCAGCCAGGGTGGTCCTGGCCCAGGGCACTCTTCCGGAAGCTTTCCATTGTCCTGCCAGAGATACCCCACCTGTCCCGGCCCCCACTGATTTTTTCCTTCCTCACCTCTGTCCGGAGAGAAATTCCAGCGGGAGGTATGGGTGACACATCCTCTTCTTTACAGGTGGCAGCTTGGCAACTCCTGCAGAAAGGCCAGCAGAACTCCACTCACACCGGGCCACCAACAAAGCTGTGGCCCCTCACTCCCTCCCACCAGCACAGCCCCGAGACTGCTCACGGGGCAAAGAATATGGAGGCAGGCACAGCTTCAGGGGCTATTGCTGCCTGGAGCGCTGTTTATATTGACCTCAACCAGGCACACCTGGGGAGGGCCGGCCGGCAGGATAAGGCTGCCCACGTCAGCTAATCCACAACCCTCAGGGAATCACAGTGTTGAAAATGGACCTCGCTAAAGCAGAATAGAAGCCAAGGAAAAACAGGACACAATGCCATTTGCAGCACCGTAGATGAGCCTAGAGGTTATCACATGACTTGTAGTAAGTCAGAAAGTGAAAGACACATATCGTATCATATCACTTATAGGTGTTACCTAAAAATGGATACCAGGGCAGATATTTCCACGGAGAAGGGCAATCACAGATTCATTAAACAAACTTATGGTTCACCAATGGAAAGGTGTGAGGATGGGTTTCATTACGATATTGGGGTTAACAGACATATACAAACACAGGTGACATATATAATCACCTAAGACCTACGGAATACAAAGAGAGGACTACTCAACATTCTGTCTTAACGTACATGGGCAAAGGATCCCAGGAAGAACAGACATCTGTATATGTGTCAAAGAACCACATCTTCCACACCTACAACAAGCCAAGCATTGTAATCAAACTTGCTGTAATAAAAAATAAAAAAATAAATTAAAAACACGAACAAGAAGTAGTGAGACAAACTTGAGGGGCTTTCTCCTGGCACATTCCATTCTAAATTCCAATCTAGAACAAGACTTCCATTGAGGCTCTGTTGCACTAATAACCTGATTTGAAAGAGAGAACTGCTGCCACCTTGTGGCCGTTTCACACAACAGCAGCTTTAATCCCAGCGCTAAAGGTCAGTTGATATTCAAAATCATTGCAGGCCTGTAAATGACACCTGCCCTGAAAACAAATCCTGGGGTCACATATCGACCAAAAAATTCAAAGGACGTCCATATTTCAAAACGACCGTTTCAAAAGCCATATTTTACGCACATTAGTGTTCTGCTTCTTTGTCTTTCTTTCTTTTTTGGTTAAAAACACGGGAATGGAAAAAGGCATCCCTCAGAAGGGGCGAAAATAGTTGCAAACGAATCAATGGACAAAGGTTTAATCTCCAATATATATAAACAGCTCCTGCAGCTTAATATTAAAAAAACAAACAACCCAATACAAACATGGGCAGAATATCTAAAGAGACGTTTCTTCAAAGAAGACACAGAGATGGCTAAGACGCACATGAAAAGCTGCTCAAGAGCACTAATTATTAGAGAAATGCAAATCAAAACTACAATGAGGTATCACCTCACACCTGTTAGAATCAGCATCATCAGAAAATCTACAGACAACAAATTCTGGGGAGGGTGTGGACAAAAGGAGCCCTCTTCCACTATTGTTGGGAATGTAAATTGATACAGTCACTATGGAGAACAGTATGGAGTTTCCTTAAAAAACCTACAAATAGAAACCTTGACTTTCCCTAACCCTAACCATAGGCTGGAACGGAAACCTACCACCAACCGTGCACCTTATCTACGCGGTACACTAATCCTAATCCGTACGCTGGCACTAACCGGTGAGTCAACATGTACCCTGACACTAACACGTTTCCGTACCCTCAGCTGTGCCCCAAACCTTGCCGTTGCCTATCCTTAACCTTAGCCCGGAACAGAAACCTACCATCAGCCCTACACCTTACCCTAAGCCGTACCCTAATCCTAATCCATACGTCAACACGTACCCTGACCCTAACACGTTTCCGTACCCTCACCTCTGCCATAAACCTTGCCGTTCCCTTACCTTAACCCTAGCCCGGAACGGAAAACTACCACCAACCCTACACCTTACCTTACGCCATACCCTAATCCTAATTCGTATGCTGACACTAACCTGTGCATCAACACGTACCCTGACCCTAACACGTTTCGTACCCTCACCTGTGCCCTAAACTTTGCCAGTCCCTAAACATAACCCTAGACTGGAACGGAAACCTACCACCAACCCTACACCTTACTCTATGCGGTACCCTAATCCTCATGCGTACGCTCACACTAACCCGTGAGTCAACACGTACCCTGAACCTAACACAATTCCGTACCATCACCTGTGCCCTATACCTTGCAATTCGCTATCCCTAACCCTACACCGGAATGTAAACCTACCGCCATCCGTACACCTTACTGTACGCCGTACCCTAATCCTAATGCGTACGATGACACTATTCCATGCATCAACATGCACCATGAACCTAACACGTTTCTGTACCCTCACCTGTGCCCTAAGCCTTGCCGTTCACTAACCCTAACCCTAGCCCTGAACTGAAACCCACCACCAGCCCTACACCATACCCTATGCCTTACCCTACTCCTGGCCTGTATGCTGGCACTGACCCGTGCGTCAGCACGTAGCCTGCCTCACCCAAGTTTCCGTACCCTCACCTGTGCCCTTAGCCTTGCCGTTCCCTAACCCTAACCCTAGCCCAGAACGGAAACCCACCACCAGCCCTACACATTACCCTACGCCGTACCCTACTCCTGGCCCATACGCTGGCACTGACCCATGCGTCAGCAGGTAGCCTGACCCTCCCACGTTTCCGTACCCTCACCTGTGTCCTAAAACTTGACGTTCCCTAACCCTAATCAAACCCCGGAATGGACACCCACCACCAGTCTTACACCTTACCCTACGCCGTACCCTACTCCTGGTCCACACCCTGGCACTGACCCGTGCTTCAGCATGTAGCCTGACCCTCCCACGTTTCCGTACCCTCACCTGTGCCCTAAGCCTTGCCGTTCCCTAACCCTAACCCTACACTTTACCCTACGCCATACCCTATTCCTGGGCCGTACGCTGGCACTGACACTTGCGTCAGCACGTAGCCTGAACCTCCCACGTTTCCGTACCCTCCCCTGTGCCCTAAGCCTTGCCATTCCCTAACCCTAACCCTAGCCGGAAACGGAAACCCACCACCAGCCCTACACCTTACCCTACGCCGTACCCTACTCCTGGGCCGTACACTGGAACTGACCCTTGTGTAAGCACGTAGCCTGCCACTCCCATGTTTCCATACCCTCACCTGTGCCCTAAGCCTTGCCGATCCCTAACCCTAACCCTACCCTGGAACAGAAACCCACCACCAGCCCTACACCTTACCCTACGCCGTACCCTAATTCTGGCGCGTACGCTGGCACTGACCCGTGTGTCAGCACGTAGCGTGCCTCTCCCTCGTTTCAGTACCCTTACCTGTGCCCTAAGCCTTGCCGTTCCCTAACCCTAACCCGGAACAGAAACCCACCAACAGCCCTACACCTTACCCTACTCCGTACCCTAATCCTGGCCCGTACACTGGCACTGAAACGTGCGTCAGCACATAGCCTGACCCTCCCACGTTTCTGTACCCTCAGCTGTGCCCTAAGCCTTGCCGTTCCCTAACCCTAACCCTAGCGCGGAATGGAAACCCACAACTAGCCCTACACCATACTTTACTCCAGACCCGTACGCTGGCACTGACACGTTTGTCAGCACGTAGCCTGCCTCTCCCACGTGTCCCTATGCTCACCTGTTCCCTAAACCTTGCCGTTCCCTAACCCTAACCCTAGCCCGGAACGGAAACCCACCACCAGCCCTACACGTTACCCTATGATGTACCCTACTCCTGGCCCTTACGCTGGCACTGACACGTGCGTCAGCACACAGCCTGACCATCCCACGATCCTCCCAATACAGAAATGGGCAGAAGATCTCAAGAGACGTTTCTTCAAAGAAGACACAGAGATGGCCAAGGCGCACATGAGAAGCTGCTCAAGAGCACTAATTATTAGAGAAATGCAAATCAAAACTACAATGAGGTATCACCTCACACCTGTTAGAATCGGCATCATCAGAAAATCTACAAACAACAAATTCTGGGGAGGGTGTGGACAAAAGGAGCCCTCTTCCACTATTGGTGGGAATGTAAATTGATAGAGTCACTATGGAGAACACTATGGAGTTTCCTTAAAAAATCTAGAAATAGAATTACCATCTGATCCAGCAATTCCACTTCTGGGCATATACCCAAAGAAAACCATAAATCAAAAAGGCACATTCACCACAATGTTCATTGCAGCACTATTTACAATAGCCAGGTAATGGAAGCAAACTAAACGCCCAAAGACAGATGAATGGATAAAGATGGGGTACATATATAAAATGGAATATTACTCGGCCATAAAAAGGAATGAATCTGGGTCATTTGTAGAGACATCGATGGATCTAGAGACAGTCATACAGAATGAAGTAAGTCAGAAAGGGGAAAACAAATATTGTATATTAATGCATATATGTGGAACCTAAAAAATGGTACAGATGAACTGGTTTGCAGGGAAGAAATAGAGACACAGAGGTAGAGAACAAACGTATGGACACCAAGTGTGGGAAGCCATGGGGTGGTGGTGGTGGGACGAGTTGGGAGATTGAGATTGACCTGTATACATGTATATGCATAAAATACATAACTAATAATAACCCGCTGTATAAAAAAGTAAATAAAATTAAATTTCAAAATGTTAAAATATAAAATTTAAAAATAAAACAGAAAAAAGCTCTTCCCTTCACACAGATGTATTTATAGGAATAAATTATTTCCATGCTTATATCTATAAATACATAAAAGAGGAATAAAAGCTAACTTGAACCATAAACGAAGAAAAACCTGAACCGACCAGTTATACAGAGAAAAACACTATCAGGGCACTTGCTCCAACGGTAAACAATATTGAAATTGTTCAGAGGTGGGGAATCATCTCCCGTACAGCCAGCAACCCACACCCCACACAAGGAGCTTCCTCATTGCAAAGCGGGGGGACCGAGCCGAGGCATCTCTGAACAAAGGTGAGCTGAGCCCCAGGCCAGCTGTTGCTGAACTGTTCCCACCCTTCCCAGGTAAAACACCTGAATATGTACAAGGGCTTGAAAGACTAGAGGAAGGGCCGTGGAGCCACAACAGCGAGGGAACGCAGGCCAACTTGGTGCCTCCAGGCCAGCCAGGGTGGTCCTGGCCCAGGGCACTCTTCCGGAAGCTTTCCATTGTCCTGCCAGAGATACCCCACCTGTCCCGGCCCCCACTGATTTTTTCCTTCCTCACCTCTGTCCGGAGAGAAATTCCAGCGGGAGGTATGGGTGACACATCCTCTTCTTTACAGGTGGCAGCTTGGCAACTCCTGCAGAAAGGCCAGCAGAACTCCACTCACACCGGGCCACCAACAAAGCTGTGGCCCCTCACTCCCTCCCACCAGCACAGCCCCGAGACTGCTCACGGGGCAAAGAATATGGAGGCAGGCACAGCTTCAGGGGCTATTGCTGCCTGGAGCGCTGTTTATATTGACCTCAACCAGGCACACCTGGGGAGGGCCGGCCGGCAGGATAAGGCTGCCCACGTCAGCTAATCCACAACCCTCAGGGAATCACAGTGTTGAAAATGGACCTCGCTAAAGCAGAATAGAAGCCAAGGAAAAAAAGGACACAATGCCATTTGCAGCACCGTAGATGAGCCTAGAGGTTATCACATGACTTGTAGTAAGTCAGAAAGTGAAAGACACATATCGTATCATATCACTTATAGGTGTTACCTAAAAATGGATACCAGGGCAGATATTTCCACGGAGAAGGGCAATCACAGATTCATTAAACAAACTTATGGTTCACCAATGGAAAGGTGTGAGGATGGGTTTCATTACGATATTGGGGTTAACAGACATATACAAACACAGGTGACATATATAATCACCTAAGACCTACGGAATACAAAGAGAGGACTACTCAACATTCTGTCTTAACGTACATGGGCAAAGGATCCCAGGAAGAACAGACATCTGTATATGTGTAAAAGAACCACATCTTCCACACCTACAACAAGCCAAGCATTGTAATCAAAATTGCTGTAATAAAAAATAAAAAATTAAATTAAAAACACGAACAAGAAGTAGTGAGACAAACTTGAGGGGCTTTCTCCTGGCACATTCCATTCTAAATTCCAATCTAGAACAAGACTTCCATTGAGGCTCTGTTGCACTAATAACCTGATTTGAAAGAGAGAACTGCTGCCACCTTGTGGCCGTTTCACACAACAGCAGCTTTAATCCCAGCGCTAAAGGTCAGTTGATATTCAAAATCATTGCAGGCCTGTAAATGACACCTGCCCTGAAAACAAATCCTGGGGTCACATATCGACCAAAAAATTCAAAGGACGTCCATATTTCAAAACGACCGTTTCAAAAGCCATATTTTACGCACATTAGTGTTCTGCTTCTTTGTCTTTCTTTCTTTTTTGGTTAAAAACACGGGAATGGAAAAAGGCATCCCTCAGAAGGGGCGAAAATAGTTGCAAACGAATCAATGGACAAAGGTTTAATCTCCAATATATATAAACAGCTCATGCAGCTTAATATTAAAAAAACAAACAACCCAATACAACCATGGGCACAGAGATGGCTAAGACACACATGAAAAGCTGCTCAAGAGCACTAATTATTAGAGAAATGCAAATCAAAACTACAATGAGGTATCACCTCACACCTGTTAGAATCAGCATCATCAGAAAATCTACAGACAAAAAATTCTGGGGAGGGTGTGGACAAAAGGAGCCCTCCTCCACTATTGTTGGGAATGTAAATTGATACAGTCACTCTGGAGAACAGTATGGAGTTTCCTTAAAAAACCTACAAATAGAAACCTTGACTTTCCCTAACCCTAACCATAGGCTGGAACGGAAACCTACCACCAACCGTGCACCTTATCTACGCGGTACACTAATCCTAATCCGTACGCTGGCACTAACCGGTGAGTCAACATGTACCCTGACACTAACACGTTTCCGTACCCTCAGCTGTGCCCCAAACCTTGCCGTTGCCTATCCTTAACCTTAGCCCGGAACAGAAACCTACCATCAGCCCTACACCTTACCCTAAGCCGTACCCTAATCCTAATCCATACGTCAACACGTACCCTGACCCTAACACGTTTCCGTACCCTCACCTCTGCCATAAACCTTGCCGTTCCCTTACCTTAACCCTAGCCCGGAACGGAAAACTACCACCAACCCTACACCTTACCTTACGCCATACCCTAATCCTAATTCGTATGCTGACACTAACCTGTGCATCAACACGTACCCTGACCCTAACACGTTTCGTACCCTCACCTGTGCCCTAAACTTTGCCAGTCCCTAAACATAACCCTAGACTGGAACGGAAACCTACCACCAACCCTACACCTTACTCTATGCGGTACCCTAATCCTCATGCGTACGCTCACACTAACCCGTGAGTCAACACGTACCCTGAACCTAACACAATTCCGTACCATCACCTGTGCCCTATACCTTGCAATTCGCTATCCCTAACCCTACACCGGAATGTAAACCTACCGCCATCCGTACACCTTACTGTACGCCGTACCCTAATCCTAATGCGTACGATGACACTATTCCATGCATCAACATGCACCATGAACCTAACACGTTTCTGTACCCTCACCTGTGCCCTAAGCCTTGCCGTTCACAAACCCTAACCCTAGCCCTGAACTGAAACCCACCACCAGCCCTACACCATACCCTATGCCTTACCCTACTCCTGGCCTGTATGCTGGCACTGACCCGTGCGTCAGCACGTAGCCTGCCTCACCCAAGTTTCCGTACCCTCACCTGTGCCCTTAGCCTTGCCGTTCCCTAACCCTAACCCTAGCCCAGAACGGAAACCCACCACCAGCCCTACACCTTAACCTACGCCGTACCCTACTCCTGGCCCATACGCTGGCACTGACCCATGCGTCAGCAGGTAGCCTGACCCTCCCACGTTTCCGTACCCTCACCTGTGCCCTAAAACTTGACGTTCCCTAACCCTAATCAAACCCCGGAATGGACACCCACCACCAGTCTTACACCTTACCCTACGCCGTACCCTACTCCTGGCCCATACGCTGGCACTGACCCGTGCTTCAGCATGTAGCCTGACCCTCCCACGTTTCCGTACCCTCACCTGTGCCCTAAGCCTTGCCGTTCCCTAACCCTAACCCTACACTTTACCCTACGCCATACCCTATTCCTGGGCCGTACGCTGGCACTGACACTTGCGTCAGCACGTAGCCTGACCCTCCCACGTTTCCGTACCCTCCCCTGTGCCCTAAGCCTTGCCATTCCCTAACCCTAACCCTAGCCGGAAACGGAAACCCACCACCAGCCCTACACCTTACCCTACGCCGTACCCTACTCCTGGGCCGTACACTGGAACTGACCCTTGTGTAAGCACGTAGCCTGCCACTCCCATGTTTCCATACCCTCACCTGTGCCCTAAGCCTTGCCGATCCCTAACCCTAACCCTACCCTGGAACAGAAACCCACCACCAGCCCTACACCTTACCCTACGCCGTACCCTAATTCTGGCGCGTACGCTGGCACTGACCCGTGTGTCAGCACGTAGCGTGCCTCTCCCTCGTTTCAGTACCCTTACCTGTGCCCTAAGCCTTGCCGTTCCCTAACCCTAACCCGGAACAGAAACCCACCAACAGCCCTACACCTTACCCTACTCCGTACCCTAATCCTGGCCCGTACACTGGCACTGAAACGTGCGTCAGCACATAGCCTGACCCTCCCACGTTTCTGTACCCTCAGCTGTGCCCTAAGCCTTGCCGTTCCCTAACCCTAACCCTAGCGCGGAATGGAAACCCACAACTAGCCCTACACCATACTTTACTCCAGACCCGTACGCTGGCACTGACACGTTTGTCAGCACGTAGCCTGCCTCTCCCACGTGTCCCTATGCTCACCTGTTCCCTAAACCTTGCCGTTCCCTAACCCTAACCCTAGCCCGGAACGGAAACCCACCACCAGCCCTACACGTTACCCTATGATGTACCCTACTCCTGGCCCTTACGCTGGCACTGACACGTGCGTCAGCACACAGCCTGACCATCCCAGGATCCTCCCAATACAGAAATGGGCAGAAGATCTCAAGAGACGTTTCTTCAAAGAAGACACAGAGATGGCCAAGGCGCACATGAGAAGCTGCTCAAGAGCACTAATTATTAGAGAAATGCAAATCAAAACTACAATGAGGTATCACCTCACACCTGTTAGAATCGGCATCATCAGAAAATCTACAAACAACAAATTCTGGGGAGGGTGTGGACAAAAGGAGCCCTCTTCCACTATTGGTGGGAATGTAAATTGATAGAGTCACTATGGAGAACACTATGGAGTTTCCTTAAAAAATCTAGAAATAGAATTACCATCTGATCCAGCAATTCCACTTCTGGGCATATACCCAAAGAAAACCATAAATCAAAAAGGCACATTCACCACAATGTTCATTGCAGCACTATTTACAATAGCCAGGTAATGGAAGCAAACTAAACGCCCAAAGACAGATGAATGGATAAAGATGGGGTACATATATAAAATGGAATATTACTCGGCCATAAAAAGGAATGAATCTGGGTCATTTGTAGAGACATCGATGGATCTAGAGACAGTCATACAGAATGAAGTAAGTCAGAAAGGGGAAAACAAATATTGTATATTAATGCATATATGTGGAACCTAAAAAATGGTACAGATGAACTGGTTTGCAGGGAAGAAATAGAGACACAGAGGTAGAGAACAAACGTATGGACACCAAGTGTGGGAAGCCATGGGGTGGTGGTGGTGGGACGAGTTGGGAGATTGAGATTGACCTGTATACATGTATATGCATAAAATACATAACTAATAATAACCCGCTGTATAAAAAAGTAAATAAAATTAAATTTCAAAATGTTAAAATATAAAATTTAAAAATAAAACAGAAAAAAGCTCTTCCCTTCACACAGATGTATTTATAGGAATAAATTATTTCCATGCTTATATCTATAAATACATAAAAGAGGAATAAAAGCTAACTTGAACCATAAACGAAGAAAAACCTGAACCGACCAGTTATACAGAGAAAAACACTATCAGGGCACTTGCTCCAACGGTAAACAATATTGAAATTGTTCAGAGGTGGGGAATCATCTCCCGTACAGCCAGCAACCCACACCCCACACAAGGAGCTTCCTCATTGCAAAGCGGGGGGACCGAGCCGAGGCATCTCTGAACAAAGGTGAGCTGAGCCCCAGGCCAGCTGTTGCTGAACTGTTCCCACCCTTCCCAGGTAAAACACCTGAATATGTACAAGGGCTTGAAAGACTAGAGGAAGGGCCGTGGAGCCACAACAGCGAGAGAACGCAGGCCAACTTGGTGCCTCCAGGCCAGCCAGGGTGGTCCTGGCCCAGGGCACTCTTCCGGAAGCTTTCCATTGTCCTGCCAGAGATACCCCACCTGTCCCGGCCCCCACTGATTTTTTCCTTCCTCACCTCTGTCCGGAGAGAAATTCCAGCGGGAGGTATGGGTGACACATCCTCTTCTTTACAGGTGGCAGCTTGGCAACTCCTGCAGAAAGGCCAGCAGAACTCCACTCACACCGGGCCACCAACAAAGCTGTGGCCCCTCACTCCCTCCCACCAGCACAGCCCCGAGACTGCTCACGGGGCAAAGAATATGGAGGCAGGCACAGCTTCAGGGGCTATTGCTGCCTGGAGCGCTGTTTATATTGACCTCAACCAGGCACACCTGGGGAGGGCCGGCCGGCAGGATAAGGCTGCCCACGTCAGCTAATCCACAACCCTCAGGGAATCACAGTGTTGAAAATGGACCTCGCTAAAGCAGAATAGAAGCCAAGGAAAAAAAGGACACAATGCCATTTGCAGCACCGTAGATGAGCCTAGAGGTTATCACATGACTTGTAGTAAGTCAGAAAGTGAAAGACACATATCGTATCATATCACTTATAGGTGTTACCTAAAAATGGATACCAGGGCAGATATTTCCACGGAGAAGGGCAATCACAGATTCATTAAACAAACTTATGGTTCACCAATGGAAAGGTGTGAGGATGGGTTTCATTACGATATTGGGGTTAACAGACATATACAAACACAGGTGACATATATAATCACCTAAGACCTACGGAATACAAAGAGAGGACTACTCAACATTCTGTCTTAACGTACATGGGCAAAGGATCCCAGGAAGAACAGACATCTGTATATGTGTAAAAGAACCACATCTTCCACACCTACAACAAGCCAAGCATTGTAATCAAACTTGCTGTAATAAAAAATAAAAAATTAAATTAAAAACACGAACAAGAAGTAGTGAGACAAACTTGAGGGGCTTTCTCCTGGCACATTCCATTCTAAATTCCAATCTAGAACAAGACTTCCATTGAGGCTCTGTTGCACTAATAACCTGATTTGAAAGAGAGAACTGCTGCCACCTTGTGGCCGTTTCACACAACAGCAGCTTTAATCCCAGCGCTAAAGGTCAGTTGATATTCAAAATCATTGCAGGCCTGTAAATGACACCTGCCCTGAAAACAAATCCTGGGGTCACATATCGACCAAAAAATTCAAAGGACGTCCATATTTCAAAACGACCGTTTCAAAAGCCATATTTTACGCACATTAGTGTTCTGCTTCTTTGTCTTTCTTTCTTTTTTGGTTAAAAACACGGGAATGGAAAAAGGCATCCCTCAGAAGGGGCGAAAATAGTTGCAAACGAATCAATGGACAAAGGTTTAATCTCCAATATATATAAACAGCTCATGCAGCTTAATATTAAAAAAACAAACAACCCAATACAACCATGGGCAGAATATCTAAAGAGACGTTTCTTCAAAGAAGACACAGAGATGGCTAAGACGCACATGAAAAGCTGCTCAAGAGCACTAATTATTAGAGAAATGCAAATCAAAACTACAATGAGGTATCACCTCACACCTGTTAGAATCAGCATCATCAGAAAATCTACAGACAAAAAATTCTGGGGAGGGTGTGGACAAAAGGAGCCCTCCTCCACTATTGTTGGGAATGTAAATTGATACAGTCACTCTGGAGAACAGTATGGAGTTTCCTTAAAAAACCTACAAATAGAAACCTTGACTTTCCCTAACCCTAACCATAGGCTGGAACGGAAACCTACCACCAACCGTGCACCTTATCTACGCGGTACACTAATCCTAATCCGTACGCTGGCACTAACCGGTGAGTCAACATGTACCCTGACACTAACACGTTTCCGTACCCTCAGCTGTGCCCCAAACCTTGCCGTTGCCTATCCCTAACCTTAGCCCGGAACAGAAACCTACCATCAGCCCTACACCTTACCCTAAGCCGTACCCTAATCCTAATCCATACGTCAACACGTACCCTGACCCTAACACGTTTCCGTACCCTCACCTCTGCCATAAACCTTGCCGTTCCCTTACCTTAACCCTAGCCCGGAACGGAAAACTACCACCAACCCTACACCTTACCTTACGCCATACCCTAATCCTAATTCGTATGCTGACACTAACCTGTGCATCAACACGTACCCTGACCCTAACACGTTTCGTACCCTCACCTGTGCCCTAAACTTTGCCAGTCCCTAAACATAACCCTAGACTGGAACGGAAACCTACCACCAACCCTACACCTTACTCTATGCGGTACCCTAATCCTCATGCGTACGCTCACACTAACCCGTGAGTCAACACGTACCCTGAACCTAACACAATTCCGTACCATCACCTGTGCCCTATACCTTGCAATTCGCTATCCCTAACCCTACACCGGAATGTAAACCTACCGCCATCCGTACACCTTACTGTACGCCGTACCCTAATCCTAATGCGTACGATGACACTATTCCATGCATCAACATGCACCATGAACCTAACACGTTTCTGTACCCTCACCTGTGCCCTAAGCCTTGCCGTTCACTAACCCTAACCCTAGCCCTGAACTGAAACCCACCACCAGCCCTACACCATACCCTATGCCTTACCCTACTCCTGGCCTGTATGCTGGCACTGACCCGTGCGTCAGCACGTAGCCTGCCTCACCCAAGTTTCCGTACCCTCACCTGTGCCCTTAGCCTTGCCGTTCCCTAACCCTAACCCTAGCCCAGAACGGAAACCCACCACCAGCCCTACACCTTACCCTACGCCGTACCCTACTCCTGGCCCATACGCTGGCACTGACCCATGCGTCAGCAGGTAGCCTGACCCTCCCACGTTTCCGTACCCTCACCTGTGCCCTAAAACTTGACGTTCCCTAACCCTAATCAAACCCCGGAATGGACACCCACCACCAGTCTTACACCTTACCCTACGCCGTACCCTACTCCTGGTCCACACCCTGGCACTGACCCGTGCTTCAGCATGTAGCCTGACCCTCCCACGTTTCCGTACCCTCACCTGTGCCCTAAGCCTTGCCGTTCCCTAACCCTAACCCTACACTTTACCCTACGCCATACCCTATTCCTGGGCCGTACGCTGGCACTGACACTTGCGTCAGCACGTAGCCTGACCCTCCCACGTTTCTGTACCCTCACCTGTGCCCTAAGCCTTGCCATTCCCTAACCCTAACCCTAGCCGGAAACGGAAACCCACCACCAGCCCTACACCTTACCCTACGCCGTACCCTACTCCTGGGCCGTACACTGGAACTGACCCTTGTGTAAGCACGTAGCCTGCCACTCCCATGTTTCCATACCCTCACCTGTGCCCTAAGCCTTGCCGATCCCTAACCCTAACCCTACCCTGGAACAGAAACCCACCACCAGCCCTACACCTTACCCTACGCCGTACCCTAATTCTGGCGCGTACGCTGGCACTGACCCGTGTGTCAGCACGTAGCGTGCCTCTCCCTCGTTTCAGTACCCTTACCTGTGCCCTAAGCCTTGCCGTTCCCTAACCCTAACCCGGAACAGAAACCCACCAACAGCCCTACACCTTACCCTACTCCGTACCCTAATCCTGGCCCGTACACTGGCACTGAAACGTGCGTCAGCACATAGCCTGACCCTCCCACGTTTCTGTACCCTCAGCTGTGCCCTAAGCCTTGCCGTTCCCTAACCCTAACCCTAGCGCGGAATGGAAACCCACAACTAGCCCTACACCATACTTTACTCCAGACCCGTACGCTGGCACTGACACGTTTGTCAGCACGTAGCCTGCCTCTCCCACGTGTCCCTATGCTCACCTGTTCCCTAAACCTTGCCGTTCCCTAACCCTAACCCTAGCCCGGAACGGAAACCCACCACCAGCCCTACACGTTACCCTATGATGTACCCTACTCCTGGCCCTTACGCTGGCACTGACACGTGCGTCAGCACACAGCCTGACCATCCCAGGATCCTCCCAATACAGAAATGGGCAGAAGATCTCAAGAGACGTTTCTTCAAAGAAGACACAGAGATGGCCAAGGCGCACATGAGAAGCTGCTCAAGAGCACTAATTATTAGAGAAATGCAAATCAAAACTACAATGAGGTATCACCTCACACCTGTTAGAATCGGCATCATCAGAAAATCTACAAACAACAAATTCTGGGGAGGGTGTGGACAAAAGGAGCCCTCTTCCACTATTGGTGGGAATGTAAATTGATAGAGTCACTATGGAGAACACTATGGAGTTTCCTTAAAAAATCTAGAAATAGAATTACCATCTGATCCAGCAATTCCACTTCTGGGCATATACCCAAAGAAAACCATAAATCAAAAAGGCACATTCACCACAATGTTCATTGCAGCACTATTTACAATAGCCAGGTAATGGAAGCAAACTAAACGCCCAAAGACAGATGAATGGATAAAGATGGGGTACATATATAAAATGGAATATTACTCGGCCATAAAAAGGAATGAATCTGGGTCATTTGTAGAGACATCGATGGATCTAGAGACAGTCATACAGAATGAAGTAAGTCAGAAAGGGGAAAACAAATATTGTATATTAATGCATATATGTGGAACCTAAAAAATGGTACAGATGAACTGGTGTGCAGGGAAGAAATAGAGACACAGAGGTAGAGAACAAACGTATGGACACCAAGTGTGGGAAGCCATGGGGTGGTGGTGGTGGGACGAGTTGGGAGATTGAGATTGACCTGTATACATGTATATGCATAAAATACATAACTAATAATAATCCGCTGTATAAAAAAGTAAATAAAATTAAATTTCAAAATGTTAAAATATAAAATTTAAAAATAAAACAGAAAAAAGCTCTTCCCTTCACACAGATGTATTTATAGGAATAAATTATTTCCATGCTTATATCTATAAATACATAAAAGAGGAATAAAAGCTAACTTGAACCATAAACGAAGAAAAACCTGAACCGACCAGTTATACAGAGAAAAACACTATCAGGGCACTTGCTCCAATGGTAAACAATATTGAAATTGTTCAGAGGTGGGGAATCATCTCCCGTACAGCCAGCAACCCACACCCCACACAAGGAGCTTCCTCATTGCAAAGCGGGGGGACCGAGCCGAGGCATCTCTGAACAAAGGTGAGCTGAGCCCCAGGCCAGCTGTTGCTGAACTGTTCCCACCCTTCCCAGGTAAAACACCTGAATATGTACAAGGGCTTGAAAGACTAGAGGAAGGGCCGTGGAGCCACAACAGCGAGAGAACGCAGGTCAACTTGGTGCCTCCAGGCCAGCCAGGGTGGTCCTGGCCCAGGGCACTCTTCCGGAAGCTTTCCATTGTCCTGCCAGAGATACCCCACCTGTCCCGGCCCCCACTGATTTTTTCCTTCCTCACCTCTGTCCGGAGAGAAATTCCAGCGGGAGGTATGGGTGACACATCCTCTTCTTTACAGGTGGCAGCTTGGCAACTCCTGCAGAAAGGCCAGCAGAACTCCACTCACACCGGGCCACCAACAAAGCTGTGGCCCCTCACTCCCTCCCACCAGCACAGCCCCGAGACTGCTCACGGGGCAAAGAATATGGAGGCAGGCACAGCTTCAGGGGCTATTGCTGCCTGGAGCGCTGTTTATATTGACCTCAACCAGGCACACCTGGGGAGGGCCGGCCGGCAGGATAAGGCTGCCCACGTCAGCTAATCCACAACCCTCAGGGAATCACAGTGTTGAAAATGGACCTCGCTAAAGCAGAATAGAAGCCAAGGAAAAAAAGGACACAATGCCATTTGCAGCACCGTAGATGAGCCTAGAGGTTATCACATGACTTGTAGTAAGTCAGAAAGTGAAAGACACATATCGTATCATATCACTTATAGGTGTTACCTAAAAATGGATACCAGGGCAGATATTTCCACGGAGAAGGGCAATCACAGATTCATTAAACAAACTTATGGTTCACCAATGGAAAGGTGTGAGGATGGGTTTCATTACGATATTGGGGTTAACAGACATATACAAACACAGGTGACATATATAATCACCTAAGACCTACGGAATACAAAGAGAGGACTACTCAACATTCTGTCTTAACGTACATGGGCAAAGGATCCCAGGAAGAACAGACATCTGTATATGTGTAAAAGAACCACATCTTCCACACCTACAACAAGCCAAGCATTGTAATCAAACTTGCTGTAATAAAAAATAAAAAATTAAATTAAAAACACGAACAAGAAGTAGTGAGACAAACTTGAGGGGCTTTCTCCTGGCACATTCCATTCTAAATTCCAATCTAGAACAAGACTTCCATTGAGGCTCTGTTGCACTAATAACCTGATTTGAAAGAGAGAACTGCTGCCACCTTGTGGCCGTTTCACACAACAGCAGCTTTAATCCCAGCGCTAAAGGCCAGTTGATATTCAAAATCATTGCAGGCCTGTAAATGACACCTGCCCTGAAAACAAATCCTGGGGTCACATATCGACCAAAAAATTCAAAGGACGTCCATATTTCAAAACGACCGTTTCAAAAGCCATATTTTACGCACATTAGTGTTCTGCTTCTTTGTCTTTCTTTCTTTTTTGGTTAAAAACACGGGAATGGAAAAAGGCATCCCTCAGAAGGGGCGAAAATAGTTGCAAACGAATCAATGGACAAAGGTTTAATCTCCAATATATATAAACAGCTCATGCAGCTTAATATTAAAAAAACAAACAACCCAATACAACCATGGGCAGAATATCTAAAGAGACGTTTCTTCAAAGAAGACACAGAGATGGCTAAGACGCACATGAAAAGCTGCTCAAGAGCACTAATTATTAGAGAAATGCAAATCAAAACTACAATGAGGTATCACCTCACACCTGTTAGAATCAGCATCATCAGAAAATCTACAGACAAAAAATTCTGGGGAGGGTGTGGACAAAAGGAGCCCTCCTCCACTATTGTTGGGAATGTAAATTGATACAGTCACTCTGGAGAACAGTATGGAGTTTCCTTAAAAAACCTACAAATAGAAACCTTGACTTTCCCTAACCCTAACCATAGGCTGGAACGGAAACCTACCACCAACCGTGCACCTTATCTACGCGGTACACTAATCCTAATCCGTACGCTGGCACTAACCGGTGAGTCAAAATGTACCCTGACACTAACACGTTTCCGTACCCTCAGCTGTGCCCCAAACCTTGCCGTTGCCTATCCCTAACCTTAGCCCGGAACAGAAACCTACCATCAGCCCTACACCTTACCCTAAGCCGTACCCTAATCCTAATCCATACGTCAACACGTACCCTGACCCTAACACGTTTCCGTACCCTCACCTCTGCCATAAACCTTGCCGTTCCCTTACCTTAACCCTAGCCCGGAACGGAAAACTACCACCAACCCTACACCTTACCTTACGCCATACCCTAATCCTAATTCGTATGCTGACACTAACCTGTGCATCAACACGTACCCTGACCCTAACACGTTTCGTACCCTCACCTGTGCCCTAAACTTTGCCAGTCCCTAAACATAACCCTAGACTGGAACGGAAACCTACCACCAACCCTACACCTTACTCTATGCGGTACCCTAATCCTCATGCGTACGCTCACACTAACCCGTGAGTCAACACGTACCCTGAACCTAACACAATTCCGTACCATCACCTGTGCCCTATACCTTGCAATTCGCTATCCCTAACCCTACACCGGAATGTAAACCTACCGCCCTCCGTACACCTTACTGTACGCCGTACCCTAATCCTAATGCGTACGATGACACTATTCCATGCATCAACATGCACCATGAACCTAACACGTTTCTGTACCCTCACCTGTGCCCTAAGCCTTGCCGTTCACTAACCCTAACCCTAGCCCTGAACTGAAACCCACCACCAGCCCTACACCATACCCTATGCCTTACCCTACTCCTGGCCTGTATGCTGGCACTGACCCGTGCGTCAGCACGTAGCCTGCCTCACCCAAGTTTCCGTACCCTCACCTGTGCCCTTAGCCTTGCCGTTCCCTAACCCTAACCCTAGCCCAGAACGGAAACCCACCACCAGCCCTACACCTTACCCTACGCCGTACCCTACTCCTGGCCCATACGCTGGCACTGACCCATGCGTCAGCAGGTAGCCTGACCCTCCCACGTTTCCGTACCCTCACCTGTGCCCTAAAACTTGACGTTCCCTAACCCTAATCAAACCCCGGAATGGACACCCACCACCAGTCTTACACCTTACCCTACGCCGTACCCTACTCCTGGTCCACACCCTGGCACTGACCCGTGCTTCAGCATGTAGCCTGACCCTCCCACGTTTCCGTACCCTCACCTGTGCCCTAAGCCTTGCCGTTCCCTAACCCTAACCCTACACTTTACCCTACGCCATACCCTATTCCTGGGCCGTACGCTGGCACTGACACTTGCGTCAGCACGTAGCCTGACCCTCCCACGTTTCTGTACCCTCACCTGTGCCCTAAGCCTTGCCATTCCCTAACCCTAACCCTAGCCGGAAACGGAAACCCACCACCAGCCCTACACCTTACCCTACGCCGTACCCTACTCCTGGGCCGTACACTGGAACTGACCCTTGTGTAAGCACGTAGCCTGCCACTCCCATGTTTCCATACCCTCACCTGTGCCCTAAGCCTTGCCGATCCCTAACCCTAACCCTACCCTGGAACAGAAACCCACCACCAGCCCTACACCTTACCCTACGCCGTACCCTAATTCTGGCGCGTACGCTGGCACTGACCCGTGTGTCAGCACGTAGCGTGCCTCTCCCTCGTTTCAGTACCCTTACCTGTGCCCTAAGCCTTGCCGTTCCCTAACCCTAACCCGGAACAGAAACCCACCAACAGCCCTACACCTTACCCTACTCCGTACCCTAATCCTGGCCCGTACACTGGCACTGAAACGTGCGTCAGCACATAGCCTGACCCTCCCACGTTTCTGTACCCTCAGCTGTGCCCTAAGCCTTGCCGTTCCCTAACCCTAACCCTAGCGCGGAATGGAAACCCACAACTAGCCCTACACCATACTTTACTCCAGACCCGTACGCTGGCACTGACACGTTTGTCAGCACGTAGCCTGCCTCTCCCACGTGTCCCTATGCTCACCTGTTCCCTAAACCTTGCCGTTCCCTAACCCTAACCCTAGCCCGGAACGGAAACCCACCACCAGCCCTACACGTTACCCTATGATGTACCCTACTCCTGGCCCTTACGCTGGCACTGACACGTGCGTCAGCACACAGCCTGACCATCCCAGGATCCTCCCAATACAGAAATGGGCAGAAGATCTCAAGAGACGTTTCTTCAAAGAAGACACAGAGATGGCCAAGGCGCACATGAGAAGCTGCTCAAGAGCACTAATTATTAGAGAAATGCAAATCAAAACTACAATGAGGTATCACCTCACACCTGTTAGAATCGGCATCATCAGAAAATCTACAAACAACAAATTCTGGGGAGGGTGTGGACAAAAGGAGCCCTCTTCCACTATTGGTGGGAATGTAAATTGATAGAGTCACTATGGAGAACACTATGGAGTTTCCTTAAAAAATCTAGAAATAGAATTACCATCTGATCCAGCAATTCCACTTCTGGGCATATACCCAAAGAAAACCATAAATCAAAAAGGCACATTCACCACAATGTTCATTGCAGCACTATTTACAATAGCCAGGTAATGGAAGCAAACTAAACGCCCAAAGACAGATGAATGGATAAAGATGGGGTACATATATAAAATGGAATATTACTCGGCCATAAAAAGGAATGAATCTGGGTCATTTGTAGAGACATCGATGGATCTAGAGACAGTCATACAGAATGAAGTAAGTCAGAAAGGGGAAAACAAATATTGTATATTAATGCATATATGTGGAACCTAAAAAATGGTACAGATGAACTGGTGTGCAGGGAAGAAATAGAGACACAGAGGTAGAGAACAAACGTATGGACACCAAGTGTGGGAAGCCATGGGGTGGTGGTGGTGGGACGAGTTGGGAGATTGAGATTGACCTGTATACATGTATATGCATAAAATACATAACTAATAATAATCCGCTGTATAAAAAAGTAAATAAAATTAAATTTCAAAATGTTAAAATATAAAATTTAAAAATAAAACAGAAAAAAGCTCTTCCCTTCACACAGATGTATTTATAGGAATAAATTATTTCCATGCTTATATCTATAAATACATAAAAGAGGAATAAAAGCTAACTTGAACCATAAACGAAGAAAAACCTGAACCGACCAGTTATACAGAGAAAAACACTATCAGGGCACTTGCTCCAATGGTAAACAATATTGAAATTGTTCAGAGGTGGGGAATCATCTCCCGTACAGCCAGCAACCCACACCCCACACAAGGAGCTTCCTCATTGCAAAGCGGGGGGACCGAGCCGAGGCATCTCTGAACAAAGGTGAGCTGAGCCCCAGGCCAGCTGTTGCTGAACTGTTCCCACCCTTCCCAGGTAAAACACCTGAATATGTACAAGGGCTTGAAAGACTAGAGGAAGGGCCGTGGAGCCACAACAGCGAGAGAACGCAGGTCAACTTGGTGCCTCCAGGCCAGCCAGGGTGGTCCTGGCCCAGGGCACTCTTCCGGAAGCTTTCCATTGTCCTGCCAGAGATACCCCACCTGTCCCGGCCCCCACTGATTTTTTCCTTCCTCACCTCTGTCCGGAGAGAAATTCCAGCGGGAGGTATGGGTGACACATCCTCTTCTTTACAGGTGGCAGCTTGGCAACTCCTGCAGAAAGGCCAGCAGAACTCCACTCACACCGGGCCACCAACAAAGCTGTGGCCCCTCACTCCCTCCCACCAGCACAGCCCCGAGACTGCTCACGGGGCAAAGAATATGGAGGCAGGCACAGCTTCAGGGGCTATTGCTGCCTGGAGCGCTGTTTATATTGACCTCAACCAGGCACACCTGGGGAGGGCCGGCCGGCAGGATAAGGCTGCCCACGTCAGCTAATCCACAACCCTCAGGGAATCACAGTGTTGAAAATGGACCTCGCTAAAGCAGAATAGAAGCCAAGGAAAAAAAGGACACAATGCCATTTGCAGCACCGTAGATGAGCCTAGAGGTTATCACATGACTTGTAGTAAGTCAGAAAGTGAAAGACACATATCGTATCATATCACTTATAGGTGTTACCTAAAAATGGATACCAGGGCAGATATTTCCACGGAGAAGGGCAATCACAGATTCATTAAACAAACTTATGGTTCACCAATGGAAAGGTGTGAGGATGGGTTTCATTACGATATTGGGGTTAACAGACATATACAAACACAGGTGACATATATAATCACCTAAGACCTACGGAATACAAAGAGAGGACTACTCAACATTCTGTCTTAACGTACATGGGCAAAGGATCCCAGGAAGAACAGACATCTGTATATGTGTCAAAGAACCACATCTTCCACACCTACAACAAGCCAAGCATTGTAATCAAACTTGCTGTAATAAAAAATAAAAAATTAAATTAAAAACACGAACAAGAAGTAGTGAGACAAACTTGAGGGGCTTTCTCCTGGCACATTCCATTCTAAATTCCAATCTAGAACAAGACTTCCATTGAGGCTCTGTTGCACTAATAACCTGATTTGAAAGAGAGAACTGCTGCCACCTTGTGGCCGTTTCACACAACAGCAGCTTTAATCCCAGCGCTAAAGGTCAGTTGATATTCAAAATCATTGCAGGCCTGTAAATGACACCTGCCCTGAAAACAAATCCTGGGGTCACATATCGACCAAAAAATTCAAAGGACGTCCATATTTCAAAACGACCGTTTCAAAAGCCATATTTTACGCACATTAGTGTTCTGCTTCTTTGTCTTTCTTTCTTTTTTGGTTAAAAACACGGGAATGGAAAAAGGCATCCCTCAGAAGGGGCGAAAATAGTTGCAAACGAATCAATGGACAAAGGTTTAATCTCCAATATATATAAACAGCTCATGCAGCTTAATATTAAAAAAACAAACAACCCAATACAACCATGGGCAGAATATCTAAAGAGACGTTTCTTCAAAGAAGACACAGAGATGGCTAAGACGCACATGAAAAGCTGCTCAAGAGCACTAATTATTAGAGAAATGCAAATCAAAACTACAATGAGGTATCACCTCACACCTGTTAGAATCAGCATCATCAGAAAATCTACAGACAAAAAATTCTGGGGAGGGTGTGGACAAAAGGAGCCCTCCTCCACTATTGTTGGGAATGTAAATTGATACAGTCACTCTGGAGAACAGTATGGAGTTTCCTTAAAAAACCTACAAATAGAAACCTTGACTTTCCCTAACCCTAACCATAGGCTGGAACGGAAACCTACCACCAACCATGCACCTTATCTACGCGGTACACTAATCCTAATCCGTACGCTGGCACTAACCGGTGAGTCAACATGTACCCTGACACTAACACGTTTCCGTACCCTCAGCTGTGCCCCAAACCTTGCCGTTGCCTATCCCTAACCTTAGCCCGGAACAGAAACCTACCATCAGCCCTACACCTTACCCTAAGCCGTACCCTAATCCTAATCCATACGTCAACACGTACCCTGACCCTAACACGTTTCCGTACCCTCACCTCTGCCATAAACCTTGCCGTTCCCTTACCTTAACCCTAGCCCGGAACGGAAAACTACCACCAACCCTACACCTTACCTTACGCCATACCCTAATCCTAATTCGTATGCTGACACTAACCTGTGCATCAACACGTACCCTGACCCTAACACGTTTCGTACCCTCACCTGTGCCCTAAACTTTGCCAGTCCCTAAACATAACCCTAGACTGGAACGGAAACCTACCACCAACCCTACACCTTACTCTATGCGGTACCCTAATCCTCATGCGTACGCTCACACTAACCCGTGAGTCAACACGTACCCTGAACCTAACACAATTCCGTACCATCACCTGTGCCCTATACCTTGCAATTCGCTATCCCTAACCCTACACCGGAATGTAAACCTACCGCCCTCCGTACACCTTACTGTACGCCGTACCCTAATCCTAATGCGTACGATGACACTATTCCATGCATCAACATGCACCATGAACCTAACACGTTTCTGTACCCTCACCTGTGCCCTAAGCCTTGCCGTTCACTAACCCTAACCCTAGCCCTGAACTGAAACCCACCACCAGCCCTACACCATACCCTATGCCTTACCCTACTCCTGGCCTGTATGCTGGCACTGACCCGTGCGTCAGCACGTAGCCTGCCTCACCCAAGTTTCCGTACCCTCACCTGTGCCCTTAGCCTTGCCGTTCCCTAACCCTAACCCTAGCCCAGAACGGAAACCCACCACCAGCCCTACACCTTACCCTACGCCGTACCCTACTCCTGGCCCATACGCTGGCACTGACCCATGCGTCAGCAGGTAGCCTGACCCTCCCACGTTTCCGTACCCTCACCTGTGCCCTAAAACTTGACGTTCCCTAACCCTAATCAAACCCCGGAATGGACACCCACCACCAGTCTTACACCTTACCCTACGCCGTACCCTACTCCTGGTCCACACCCTGGCACTGACCCGTGCTTCAGCATGTAGCCTGACCCTCCCACGTTTCCGTACCCTCACCTGTGCCCTAAGCCTTGCCGTTCCCTAACCCTAACCCTACACTTTATCCTACGCCATACCCTATTCCTGGGCCGTACGCTGGCACTGACACTTGCGTCAGCACGTAGCCTGACCCTCCCACGTTTCTGTACCCTCACCTGTGCCCTAAGCCTTGCCATTCCCTAACCCTAACCCTAGCCGGAAACGGAAACCCACCACCAGCCCTACACCTTACCCTACGCCGTACCCTACTCCTGGGCCGTACACTGGAACTGACCCTTGTGTAAGCACGTAGCCTGCCACTCCCATGTTTCCATACCCTCACCTGTGCCCTAAGCCTTGCCGATCCCTAACCCTAACCCTACCCTGGAACAGAAACCCACCACCAGCCCTACACCTTACCCTACGCCGTACCCTAATTCTGGCGCGTACGCTGGCACTGACCCGTGTGTCAGCACGTAGCGTGCCTCTCCCTCGTTTCAGTACCCTTACCTGTGCCCTAAGCCTTGCCGTTCCCTAACCCTAACCCGGAACAGAAACCCACCAACAGCCCTACACCTTACCCTACTCCGTACCCTAATCCTGGCCCGTACACTGGCACTGAAACGTGCGTCAGCACATAGCCTGACCCTCCCACGTTTCTGTACCCTCAGCTGTGCCCTAAGCCTTGCCGTTCCCTAACCCTAACCCTAGCGCGGAATGGAAACCCACAACTAGCCCTACACCATACTTTACTCCAGACCCGTACGCTGGCACTGACACGTTTGTCAGCACGTAGCCTGCCTCTCCCACGTGTCCCTATGCTCACCTGTTCCCTAAACCTTGCCGTTCCCTAACCCTAACCCTAGCCCGGAACGGAAACCCACCACCAGCCCTACACGTTACCCTATGATGTACCCTACTCCTGGCCCTTACGCTGGCACTGACACGTGCGTCAGCACACAGCCTGACCATCCCACGATCCTCCCAATACAGAAATGGGCAGAAGATCTCAAGAGACGTTTCTTCAAAGAAGACACAGAGATGGCCAAGGCGCACATGAGAAGCTGCTCAAGAGCACTAATTATTAGAGAAATGCAAATCAAAACTACAATGAGGTATCACCTCACACCTGTTAGAATCGGCATCATCAGAAAATCTACAAACAACAAATTCTGGGGAGGGTGTGGACAAAAGGAGCCCTCTTCCACTATTGGTGGGAATGTAAATTGATAGAGTCACTATGGAGAACACTATGGAGTTTCCTTAAAAAATCTAGAAATAGAATTACCATCTGATCCAGCAATTCCACTTCTGGGCATATACCCAAAGAAAACCATAAATCAAAAAGGCACATTCACCACAATGTTCATTGCAGCACTATTTACAATAGCCAGGTAATGGAAGCAAACTAAACGCCCAAAGACAGATGAATGGATAAAGATGGGGTACATATATAAAATGGAATATTACTCGGCCATAAAAAGGAATGAATCTGGGTCATTTGTAGAGACATCGATGGATCTAGAGACAGTCATACAGAATGAAGTAAGTCAGAAAGGGGAAAACAAATATTGTATATTAATGCATATATGTGGAACCTAAAAAATGGTACAGATGAACTGGTTTGCAGGGAAGAAATAGAGACACAGAGGTAGAGAACAAACGTATGGACACCAAGTGTGGGAAGCCATGGGGTGGTGGTGGTGGGACGAGTTGGGAGATTGAGATTGACCTGTATACATGTATATGCATAAAATACATAACTAATAATAACCCGCTGTATAAAAAAGTAAATAAAATTAAATTTCAAAATGTTAAAATATAAAATTTAAAAATAAAACAGAAAAAAGCTCTTCCCTTCACACAGATGTATTTATAGGAATAAATTATTTCCATGCTTATATCTATAAATACATAAAAGAGGAATAAAAGCTAACTTGAACCATAAACGAAGAAAAACCTGAACCGACCAGTTATACAGAGAAAAACACTATCAGGGCACTTGCTCCAACGGTAAACAATATTGAAATTGTTCAGAGGTGGGGAATCATCTCCCGTACAGCCAGCAACCCACACCCCACACAAGGAGCTTCCTCATTGCAAAGCGGGGGGACCGAGCCGAGGCATCTCTGAACAAAGGTGAGCTGAGCCCCAGGCCAGCTGTTGCTGAACTGTTCCCACCCTTCCCAGGTAAAACACCTGAATATGTACAAGGGCTTGAAAGACTAGAGGAAGGGCCGTGGAGCCACAACAGCGAGAGAACGCAGGCCAACTTGGTGCCTCCAGGCCAGCCAGGGTGGTCCTGGCCCAGGGCACTCTTCCGGAAGCTTTCCATTGTCCTGCCAGAGATACCCCACCTGTCCCGGCCCCCACTGATTTTTTCCTTCCTCACCTCTGTCCGGAGAGAAATTCCAGTGGGAGGTATGGGTGACACATCCTCTTCTTTACAGGTGGCAGCTTGGCAACTCCTGCAGAAAGGCCAGCAGAACTCCACTCACACCGGGCCACCAACAAAGCTGTGGCCCCTCACTCCCTCCCACCAGCACAGCCCCGAGACTGCTCACGGGGCAAAGAATATGGAGGCAGGCACAGCTTCAGGGGCTATTGCTGCCTGGAGCGCTGTTTATATTGACCTCAACCAGGCACACCTGGGGAGGGCCGGCCGGCAGGATAAGGCTGCCCACGTCAGCTAATCCACAACCCTCAGGGAATCACAGTGTTGAAAATGGACCTCGCTAAAGCAGAATAGAAGCCAAGGAAAAAAAGGACACAATGCCATTTGCAGCACCGTAGATGAGCCTAGAGGTTATCACATGACTTGTAGTAAGTCAGAAAGTGAAAGACACAGATCGTATCATATCACTTATAGGTGTTACCTAAAAATGGATACCAGGGCAGATATTTCCACGGAGAAGGGCAATCACAGATTCATTAAACAAACTTATGGTTCACCAATGGAAAGGTGTGAGGATGGGTTTCATTACGATATTGGGGTTAACAGACATATACAAACACAGGTGACATATATAATCACCTAAGACCTACGGAATACAAAGAGAGGACTACTCAACATTCTGTCTTAACGTACATGGGCAAAGGATCCCAGGAAGAACAGACATCTGTATATGTGTAAAAGAACCACATCTTCCACACCTACAACAAGCCAAGCATTGTAATCAAACTTGCTGTAATAAAAAATAAAAAATTAAATTAAAAACACGAACAAGAAGTAGTGAGACAAACTTGAGGGGCTTTCTCCTGGCACATTCCATTCTAAATTCCAATCTAGAACAAGACTTCCATTGAGGCTCTGTTGCACTAATAACCTGATTTGAAAGAGAGAACTGCTGCCACCTTGTGGCCGTTTCACACAACAGCAGCTTTAATCCCAGCGCTAAAGGTCAGTTGATATTCAAAATCATTGCAGGCCTGTAAATGACACCTGCCCTGAAAACAAATCCTGGGGTCACATATCGACCAAAAAATTCAAAGGACGTCCATATTTCAAAACGACCGTTTCAAAAGCCATATTTTACGCACATTAGTGTTCTGCTTCTTTGTCTTTCTTTCTTTTTTGGTTAAAAACACGGGAATGGAAAAAGGCATCCCTCAGAAGGGGCGAAAATAGTTGCAAACGAATCAATGGACAAAGGTTTAATCTCCAATATATATAAACAGCTCATGCAGCTTAATATTAAAAAAACAAACAACCCAATACAACCATGGGCACAGAGATGGCTAAGACACACATGAAAAGCTGCTCAAGAGCACTAATTATTAGAGAAATGCAAATCAAAACTACAATGAGGTATCACCTCACACCTGTTAGAATCAGCATCATCAGAAAATCTACAGACAAAAAATTCTGGGGAGGGTGTGGACAAAAGGAGCCCTCCTCCACTATTGTTGGGAATGTAAATTGATACAGTCACTCTGGAGAACAGTATGGAGTTTCCTTAAAAAACCTACAAATAGAAACCTTGACTTTCCCTAACCCTAACCATAGGCTGGAACGGAAACCTACCACCAACCGTGCACCTTATCTACGCGGTACACTAATCCTAATCCGTACGCTGGCACTAACCGGTGAGTCAACATGTACCCTGACACTAACACGTTTCCGTACCCTCAGCTGTGCCCCAAACCTTGCCGTTGCCTATCCTTAACCTTAGCCCGGAACAGAAACCTACCATCAGCCCTACACCTTACCCTAAGCCGTACCCTAATCCTAATCCATACGTCAACACGTACCCTGACCCTAACACGTTTCCGTACCCTCACCTCTGCCATAAACCTTGCCGTTCCCTTACCTTAACCCTAGCCCGGAACGGAAAACTACCACCAACCCTACACCTTACCTTACGCCATACCCTAATCCTAATTCGTATGCTGACACTAACCTGTGCATCAACACGTACCCTGACCCTAACACGTTTCGTACCCTCACCTGTGCCCTAAACTTTGCCAGTCCCTAAACATAACCCTAGACTGGAACGGAAACCTACCACCAACCCTACACCTTACTCTATGCGGTACCCTAATCCTCATGCGTACGCTCACACTAACCCGTGAGTCAACACGTACCCTGAACCTAACACAATTCCGTACCATCACCTGTGCCCTATACCTTGCAATTCGCTATCCCTAACCCTACACCGGAATGTAAACCTACCGCCATCCGTACACCTTACTGTACGCCGTACCCTAATCCTAATGCGTACGATGACACTATTCCATGCATCAACATGCACCATGAACCTAACACGTTTCTGTACCCTCACCTGTGCCCTAAGCCTTGCCGTTCACAAACCCTAACCCTAGCCCTGAACTGAAACCCACCACCAGCCCTACACCATACCCTATGCCTTACCCTACTCCTGGCCTGTATGCTGGCACTGACCCGTGCGTCAGCACGTAGCCTGCCTCACCCAAGTTTCCGTACCCTTACCTGTGCCCTTAGCCTTGCCGTTCCCTAACCCTAACCCTAGCCCAGAACGGAAACCCACCACCAGCCCTACACCTTAACCTACGCCGTACCCTACTCCTGGCCCATACGCTGGCACTGACCCATGCGTCAGCAGGTAGCCTGACCCTCCCACGTTTCCGTACCCTCACCTGTGCCCTAAAACTTGACGTTCCCTAACCCTAATCAAACCCCGGAATGGACACCCACCACCAGTCTTACACCTTACCCTACGCCGTACCCTACTCCTGGCCCATACGCTGGCACTGACCCGTGCTTCAGCATGTAGCCTGACCCTCCCACGTTTCCGTACCCTCACCTGTGCCCTAAGCCTTGCCGTTCCCTAACCCTAACCCTACACTTTACCCTACGCCATACCCTATTCCTGGGCCGTACGCTGGCACTGACACTTGCGTCAGCACGTAGCCTGACCCTCCCACGTTTCCGTACCCTCCCCTGTGCCCTAAGCCTTGCCATTCCCTAACCCTAACCCTAGCCGGAAACGGAAACCCACCACCAGCCCTACACCTTACCCTACGCCGTACCCTACTCCTGGGCCGTACACTGGAACTGACCCTTGTGTAAGCACGTAGCCTGCCACTCCCATGTTTCCATACCCTCACCTGTGCCCTAAGCCTTGCCGATCCCTAACCCTAACCCTACCCTGGAACAGAAACCCACCACCAGCCCTACACCTTACCCTACGCCGTACCCTAATTCTGGCGCGTACGCTGGCACTGACCCGTGTGTCAGCACGTAGCGTGCCTCTCCCTCGTTTCAGTACCCTTACCTGTGCCCTAAGCCTTGCCGTTCCCTAACCCTAACCCGGAACAGAAACCCACCAACAGCCCTACACCTTACCCTACTCCGTACCCTAATCCTGGCCCGTACACTGGCACTGAAACGTGCGTCAGCACATAGCCTGACCCTCCCACGTTTCTGTACCCTCAGCTGTGCCCTAAGCCTTGCCGTTCCCTAACCCTAACCCTAGCGCGGAATGGAAACCCACAACTAGCCCTACACCATACTTTACTCCAGACCCGTACGCTGGCACTGACACGTTTGTCAGCACGTAGCCTGCCTCTCCCACGTGTCCCTATGCTCACCTGTTCCCTAAACCTTGCCGTTCCCTAACCCTAACCCTAGCCCGGAACGGAAACCCACCACCAGCCCTACACGTTACCCTATGATGTACCCTACTCCTGGCCCTTACGCTGGCACTGACACGTGCGTCAGCACACAGCCTGACCATCCCACGATCCTCCCAATACAGAAATGGGCAGAAGATCTCAAGAGACGTTTCTTCAAAGAAGACACAGAGATGGCCAAGGCGCACATGAGAAGCTGCTCAAGAGCACTAATTATTAGAGAAATGCAAATCAAAACTACAATGAGGTATCACCTCACACCTGTTAGAATCGGCATCATCAGAAAATCTACAAACAACAAATTCTGGGGAGGGTGTGGACAAAAGGAGCCCTCTTCCACTATTGGTGGGAATGTAAATTGATAGAGTCACTATGGAGAACACTATGGAGTTTCCTTAAAAAATCTAGAAATAGAATTACCATCTGATCCAGCAATTCCACTTCTGGGCATATACCCAAAGAAAACCATAAATCAAAAAGGCACATTCACCACAATGTTCATTGCAGCACTATTTACAATAGCCAGGTAATGGAAGCAAACTAAACGCCCAAAGACAGATGAATGGATAAAGATGGGGTACATATATAAAATGGAATATTACTCGGCCATAAAAAGGAATGAATCTGGGTCATTTGTAGAGACATCGATGGATCTAGAGACAGTCATACAGAATGAAGTAAGTCAGAAAGGGGAAAACAAATATTGTATATTAATGCATATATGTGGAACCTAAAAAATGGTACAGATGAACTGGTTTGCAGGGAAGAAATAGAGACACAGAGGTAGAGAACAAACGTATGGACACCAAGTGTGGGAAGCCATGGGGTGGTGGTGGTGGGACGAGTTGGGAGATTGAGATTGACCTGTATACATGTATATGCATAAAATACATAACTAATAATAACCCGCTGTATAAAAAAGTAAATAAAATTAAATTTCAAAATGTTAAAATATAAAATTTAAAAATAAAACAGAAAAAAGCTCTTCCCTTCACACAGATGTATTTATAGGAATAAATTATTTCCATGCTTATATCTATAAATACATAAAAGAGGAATAAAAGCTAACTTGAACCATAAACGAAGAAAAACCTGAACCGACCAGTTATACAGAGAAAAACACTATCAGGGCACTTGCTCCAACGGTAAACAATATTGAAATTGTTCAGAGGTGGGGAATCATCTCCCGTACAGCCAGCAACCCACACCCCACACAAGGAGCTTCCTCATTGCAAAGCGGGGGGACCGAGCCGAGGCATCTCTGAACAAAGGTGAGCTGAGCCCCAGGCCAGCTGTTGCTGAACTGTTCCCACCCTTCCCAGGTAAAACACCTGAATATGTACAAGGGCTTGAAAGACTAGAGGAAGGGCCGTGGAGCCACAACAGCGAGAGAACGCAGGCCAACTTGGTGCCTCCAGGCCAGCCAGGGTGGTCCTGGCCCAGGGCACTCTTCCGGAAGCTTTCCATTGTCCTGCCAGAGATACCCCACCTGTCCCGGCCCCCACTGATTTTTTCCTTCCTCACCTCTGTCCGGAGAGAAATTCCAGCGGGAGGTATGGGTGACACATCCTCTTCTTTACAGGTGGCAGCTTGGCAACTCCTGCAGAAAGGCCAGCAGAACTCCACTCACACCGGGCCACCAACAAAGCTGTGGCCCCTCACTCCCTCCCACCAGCACAGCCCCGAGACTGCTCACGGGGCAAAGAATATGGAGGCAGGCACAGCTTCAGGGGCTATTGCTGCCTGGAGCGCTGTTTATATTGACCTCAACCAGGCACACCTGGGGAGGGCCGGCCGGCAGGATAAGGCTGCCCACGTCAGCTAATCCACAACCCTCAGGGAATCACAGTGTTGAAAATGGACCTCGCTAAAGCAGAATAGAAGCCAAGGAAAAAAAGGACACAATGCCATTTGCAGCACCGTAGATGAGCCTAGAGGTTATCACATGACTTGTAGTAAGTCAGAAAGTGAAAGACACATATCGTATCATATCACTTATAGGTGTTACCTAAAAATGGATACCAGGGCAGATATTTCCACGGAGAAGGGCAATCACAGATTCATTAAACAAACTTATGGTTCACCAATGGAAAGGTGTGAGGATGGGTTTCATTACGATATTGGGGTTAACAGACATATACAAACACAGGTGACATATATAATCACCTAAGACCTACGGAATACAAAGAGAGGACTACTCAACATTCTGTCTTAACGTACATGGGCAAAGGATCCCAGGAAGAACAGACATCTGTATATGTGTAAAAGAACCACATCTTCCACACCTACAACAAGCCAAGCATTGTAATCAAACTTGCTGTAATAAAAAATAAAAAATTAAATTAAAAACACGAACAAGAAGTAGTGAGACAAACTTGAGGGGCTTTCTCCTGGCACATTCCATTCTAAATTCCAATCTAGAACAAGACTTCCATTGAGGCTCTGTTGCACTAATAACCTGATTTGAAAGAGAGAACTGCTGCCACCTTGTGGCCGTTTCACACAACAGCAGCTTTAATCCCAGCGCTAAAGGTCAGTTGATATTCAAAATCATTGCAGGCCTGTAAATGACACCTGCCCTGAAAACAAATCCTGGGGTCACATATCGACCAAAAAATTCAAAGGACGTCCATATTTCAAAACGACCGTTTCAAAAGCCATATTTTACGCACATTAGTGTTCTGCTTCTTTGTCTTTCTTTCTTTTTTGGTTAAAAACACGGGAATGGAAAAAGGCATCCCTCAGAAGGGGCGAAAATAGTTGCAAACGAATCAATGGACAAAGGTTTAATCTCCAATATATATAAACAGCTCATGCAGCTTAATATTAAAAAAACAAACAACCCAATACAACCATGGGCAGAATATCTAAAGAGACGTTTCTTCAAAGAAGACACAGAGATGGCTAAGACGCACATGAAAAGCTGCTCAAGAGCACTAATTATTAGAGAAATGCAAATCAAAACTACAATGAGGTATCACCTCACACCTGTTAGAATCAGCATCATCAGAAAATCTACAGACAAAAAATTCTGGGGAGGGTGTGGACAAAAGGAGCCCTCCTCCACTATTGTTGGGAATGTAAATTGATACAGTCACTCTGGAGAACAGTATGGAGTTTCCTTAAAAAACCTACAAATAGAAACCTTGACTTTCCCTAACCCTAACCATAGGCTGGAACGGAAACCTACCACCAACCGTGCACCTTATCTACGCGGTACACTAATCCTAATCCGTACGCTGGCACTAACCGGTGAGTCAACATGTACCCTGACACTAACACGTTTCCGTACCCTCAGCTGTGCCCCAAACCTTGCCGTTGCCTATCCCTAACCTTAGCCCGGAACAGAAACCTACCATCAGCCCTACACCTTACCCTAAGCCGTACCCTAATCCTAATCCATACGTCAACACGTACCCTGACCCTAACACGTTTCCGTACCCTCACCTCTGCCATAAACCTTGCCGTTCCCTTACCTTAACCCTAGCCCGGAACGGAAAACTACCACCAACCCTACACCTTACCTTACGCCATACCCTAATCCTAATTCGTATGCTGACACTAACCTGTGCATCAACACGTACCCTGACCCTAACACGTTTCGTACCCTCACCTGTGCCCTAAACTTTGCCAGTCCCTAAACATAACCCTAGACTGGAACGGAAACCTACCACCAACCCTACACCTTACTCTATGCGGTACCCTAATCCTCATGCGTACGCTCACACTAACCCGTGAGTCAACACGTACCCTGAACCTAACACAATTCCGTACCATCACCTGTGCCCTATACCTTGCAATTCGCTATCCCTAACCCTACACCGGAATGTAAACCTACCGCCATCCGTACACCTTACTGTACGCCGTACCCTAATCCTAATGCGTACGATGACACTATTCCATGCATCAACATGCACCATGAACCTAACACGTTTCTGTACCCTCACCTGTGCCCTAAGCCTTGCCGTTCACTAACCCTAACCCTAGCCCTGAACTGAAACCCACCACCAGCCCTACACCATACCCTATGCCTTACCCTACTCCTGGCCTGTATGCTGGCACTGACCCGTGCGTCAGCACGTAGCCTGCCTCACCCAAGTTTCCGTACCCTCACCTGTGCCCTTAGCCTTGCCGTTCCCTAACCCTAACCCTAGCCCAGAACGGAAACCCACCACCAGCCCTACACCTTACCCTACGCCGTACCCTACTCCTGGCCCATACGCTGGCACTGACCCATGCGTCAGCAGGTAGCCTGACCCTCCCACGTTTCCGTACCCTCACCTGTGCCCTAAAACTTGACGTTCCCTAACCCTAATCAAACCCCGGAATGGACACCCACCACCAGTCTTACACCTTACCCTACGCCGTACCCTACTCCTGGTCCACACCCTGGCACTGACCCGTGCTTCAGCATGTAGCCTGACCCTCCCACGTTTCCGTACCCTCACCTGTGCCCTAAGCCTTGCCGTTCCCTAACCCTAACCCTACACTTTACCCTACGCCATACCCTATTCCTGGGCCGTACGCTGGCACTGACACTTGCGTCAGCACGTAGCCTGACCCTCCCACGTTTCTGTACCCTCACCTGTGCCCTAAGCCTTGCCATTCCCTAACCCTAACCCTAGCCAGAAACGGAAACCCACCACCAGCCCTACACCTTACCCTACGCCGTACCCTACTCCTGGGCCGTACACTGGAACTGACCCTTGTGTAAGCACGTAGCCTGCCACTCCCATGTTTCCATACCCTCACCTGTGCCCTAAGCCTTGCCGATCCCTAACCCTAACCCTACCCTGGAACAGAAACCCACCACCAGCCCTACACCTTACCCTACGCCGTACCCTAATTCTGGCGCGTACGCTGGCACTGACCCGTGTGTCAGCACGTAGCGTGCCTCTCCCTCGTTTCAGTACCCTTACCTGTGCCCTAAGCCTTGCCGTTCCCTAACCCTAACCCGGAACAGAAACCCACCAACAGCCCTACACCTTACCCTACTCCGTACCCTAATCCTGGCCCGTACACTGGCACTGAAACGTGCGTCAGCACATAGCCTGACCCTCCCACGTTTCTGTACCCTCAGCTGTGCCCTAAGCCTTGCCGTTCCCTAACCCTAACCCTAGCGCGGAATGGAAACCCACAACTAGCCCTACACCATACTTTACTCCAGACCCGTACGCTGGCACTGACACGTTTGTCAGCACGTAGCCTGCCTCTCCCACGTGTCCCTATGCTCACCTGTTCCCTAAACCTTGCCGTTCCCTAACCCTAACCCTAGCCCGGAACGGAAACCCACCACCAGCCCTACACGTTACCCTATGATGTACCCTACTCCTGGCCCTTACGCTGGCACTGACACGTGCGTCAGCACACAGCCTGACCATCCCAGGATCCTCCCAATACAGAAATGGGCAGAAGATCTCAAGAGACGTTTCTTCAAAGAAGACACAGAGATGGCCAAGGCGCACATGAGAAGCTGCTCAAGAGCACTAATTATTAGAGAAATGCAAATCAAAACTACAATGAGGTATCACCTCACACCTGTTAGAATCGGCATCATCAGAAAATCTACAAACAACAAATTCTGGGGAGGGTGTGGACAAAAGGAGCCCTCTTCCACTATTGGTGGGAATGTAAATTGATAGAGTCACTATGGAGAACACTATGGAGTTTCCTTAAAAAATCTAGAAATAGAATTACCATCTGATCCAGCAATTCCACTTCTGGGCATATACCCAAAGAAAACCATAAATCAAAAAGGCACATTCACCACAATGTTCATTGCAGCACTATTTACAATAGCCAGGTAATGGAAGCAAACTAAACGCCCAAAGACAGATGAATGGATAAAGATGGGGTACATATATAAAATGGAATATTACTCGGCCATAAAAAGGAATGAATCTGGGTCATTTGTAGAGACATCGATGGATCTAGAGACAGTCATACAGAATGAAGTAAGTCAGAAAGGGGAAAACAAATATTGTATATTAATGCATATATGTGGAACCTAAAAAATGGTACAGATGAACTGGTGTGCAGGGAAGAAATAGAGACACAGAGGTAGAGAACAAACGTATGGACACCAAGTGTGGGAAGCCATGGGGTGGTGGTGGTGGGACGAGTTGGGAGATTGAGATTGACCTGTATACATGTATATGCATAAAATACATAACTAATAATAATCCGCTGTATAAAAAAGTAAATAAAATTAAATTTCAAAATGTTAAAATATAAAATTTAAAAATAAAACAGAAAAAAGCTCTTCCCTTCACACAGATGTATTTATAGGAATAAATTATTTCCATGCTTATATCTATAAATACATAAAAGAGGAATAAAAGCTAACTTGAACCATAAACGAAGAAAAACCTGAACCGACCAGTTATACAGAGAAAAACACTATCAGGGCACTTGCTCCAATGGTAAACAATATTGAAATTGTTCAGAGGTGGGGAATCATCTCCCGTACAGCCAGCAACCCACACCCCACACAAGGAGCTTCCTCATTGCAAAGCGGGGGGACCGAGCCGAGGCATCTCTGAACAAAGGTGAGCTGAGCCCCAGGCCAGCTGTTGCTGAACTGTTCCCACCCTTCCCAGGTAAAACACCTGAATATGTACAAGGGCTTGAAAGACTAGAGGAAGGGCCGTGGAGCCACAACAGCGAGAGAACGCAGGTCAACTTGGTGCCTCCAGGCCAGCCAGGGTGGTCCTGGCCCAGGGCACTCTTCCGGAAGCTTTCCATTGTCCTGCCAGAGATACCCCACCTGTCCCGGCCCCCACTGATTTTTTCCTTCCTCACCTCTGTCCGGAGAGAAATTCCAGCGGGAGGTATGGGTGACACATCCTCTTCTTTACAGGTGGCAGCTTGGCAACTCCTGCAGAAAGGCCAGCAGAACTCCACTCACACCGGGCCACCAACAAAGCTGTGGCCCCTCACTCCCTCCCACCAGCACAGCCCCGAGACTGCTCACGGGGCAAAGAATATGGAGGCAGGCACAGCTTCAGGGGCTATTGCTGCCTGGAGCGCTGTTTATATTGACCTCAACCAGGCACACCTGGGGAGGGCCGGCCGGCAGGATAAGGCTGCCCACGTCAGCTAATCCACAACCCTCAGGGAATCACAGTGTTGAAAATGGACCTCGCTAAAGCAGAATAGAAGCCAAGGAAAAAAAGGACACAATGCCATTTGCAGCACCGTAGATGAGCCTAGAGGTTATCACATGACTTGTAGTAAGTCAGAAAGTGAAAGACACATATCGTATCATATCACTTATAGGTGTTACCTAAAAATGGATACCAGGGCAGATATTTCCACGGAGAAGGGCAATCACAGATTCATTAAACAAACTTATGGTTCACCAATGGAAAGGTGTGAGGATGGGTTTCATTACGATATTGGGGTTAACAGACATATACAAACACAGGTGACATATATAATCACCTAAGACCTACGGAATACAAAGAGAGGACTACTCAACATTCTGTCTTAACGTACATGGGCAAAGGATCCCAGGAAGAACAGACATCTGTATATGTGTAAAAGAACCACATCTTCCACACCTACAACAAGCCAAGCATTGTAATCAAACTTGCTGTAATAAAAAATAAAAAATTAAATTAAAAACACGAACAAGAAGTAGTGAGACAAACTTGAGGGGCTTTCTCCTGGCACATTCCATTCTAAATTCCAATCTAGAACAAGACTTCCATTGAGGCTCTGTTGCACTAATAACCTGATTTGAAAGAGAGAACTGCTGCCACCTTGTGGCCGTTTCACACAACAGCAGCTTTAATCCCAGCGCTAAAGGCCAGTTGATATTCAAAATCATTGCAGGCCTGTAAATGACACCTGCCCTGAAAACAAATCCTGGGGTCACATATCGACCAAAAAATTCAAAGGACGTCCATATTTCAAAACGACCGTTTCAAAAGCCATATTTTACGCACATTAGTGTTCTGCTTCTTTGTCTTTCTTTCTTTTTTGGTTAAAAACACGGGAATGGAAAAAGGCATCCCTCAGAAGGGGCGAAAATAGTTGCAAACGAATCAATGGACAAAGGTTTAATCTCCAATATATATAAACAGCTCATGCAGCTTAATATTAAAAAAACAAACAACCCAATACAACCATGGGCAGAATATCTAAAGAGACGTTTCTTCAAAGAAGACACAGAGATGGCTAAGACGCACATGAAAAGCTGCTCAAGAGCACTAATTATTAGAGAAATGCAAATCAAAACTACAATGAGGTATCACCTCACACCTGTTAGAATCAGCATCATCAGAAAATCTACAGACAAAAAATTCTGGGGAGGGTGTGGACAAAAGGAGCCCTCCTCCACTATTGTTGGGAATGTAAATTGATACAGTCACTCTGGAGAACAGTATGGAGTTTCCTTAAAAAACCTACAAATAGAAACCTTGACTTTCCCTAACCCTAACCATAGGCTGGAACGGAAACCTACCACCAACCGTGCACCTTATCTACGCGGTACACTAATCCTAATCCGTACGCTGGCACTAACCGGTGAGTCAAAATGTACCCTGACACTAACACGTTTCCGTACCCTCAGCTGTGCCCCAAACCTTGCCGTTGCCTATCCCTAACCTTAGCCCGGAACAGAAACCTACCATCAGCCCTACACCTTACCCTAAGCCGTACCCTAATCCTAATCCATACGTCAACACGTACCCTGACCCTAACACGTTTCCGTACCCTCACCTCTGCCATAAACCTTGCCGTTCCCTTACCTTAACCCTAGCCCGGAACGGAAAACTACCACCAACCCTACACCTTACCTTACGCCATACCCTAATCCTAATTCGTATGCTGACACTAACCTGTGCATCAACACGTACCCTGACCCTAACACGTTTCGTACCCTCACCTGTGCCCTAAACTTTGCCAGTCCCTAAACATAACCCTAGACTGGAACGGAAACCTACCACCAACCCTACACCTTACTCTATGCGGTACCCTAATCCTCATGCGTACGCTCACACTAACCCGTGAGTCAACACGTACCCTGAACCTAACACAATTCCGTACCATCACCTGTGCCCTATACCTTGCAATTCGCTATCCCTAACCCTACACCGGAATGTAAACCTACCGCCCTCCGTACACCTTACTGTACGCCGTACCCTAATCCTAATGCGTACGATGACACTATTCCATGCATCAACATGCACCATGAACCTAACACGTTTCTGTACCCTCACCTGTGCCCTAAGCCTTGCCGTTCACTAACCCTAACCCTAGCCCTGAACTGAAACCCACCACCAGCCCTACACCATACCCTATGCCTTACCCTACTCCTGGCCTGTATGCTGGCACTGACCCGTGCGTCAGCACGTAGCCTGCCTCACCCAAGTTTCCGTACCCTCACCTGTGCCCTTAGCCTTGCCGTTCCCTAACCCTAACCCTAGCCCAGAACGGAAACCCACCACCAGCCCTACACCTTACCCTACGCCGTACCCTACTCCTGGCCCATACGCTGGCACTGACCCATGCGTCAGCAGGTAGCCTGACCCTCCCACGTTTCCGTACCCTCACCTGTGCCCTAAAACTTGACGTTCCCTAACCCTAATCAAACCCCGGAATGGACACCCACCACCAGTCTTACACCTTACCCTACGCCGTACCCTACTCCTGGTCCACACCCTGGCACTGACCCGTGCTTCAGCATGTAGCCTGACCCTCCCACGTTTCCGTACCCTCACCTGTGCCCTAAGCCTTGCCGTTCCCTAACCCTAACCCTACACTTTACCCTACGCCATACCCTATTCCTGGGCCGTACGCTGGCACTGACACTTGCGTCAGCACGTAGCCTGACCCTCCCACGTTTCTGTACCCTCACCTGTGCCCTAAGCCTTGCCATTCCCTAACCCTAACCCTAGCCGGAAACGGAAACCCACCACCAGCCCTACACCTTACCCTACGCCGTACCCTACTCCTGGGCCGTACACTGGAACTGACCCTTGTGTAAGCACGTAGCCTGCCACTCCCATGTTTCCATACCCTCACCTGTGCCCTAAGCCTTGCCGATCCCTAACCCTAACCCTACCCTGGAACAGAAACCCACCACCAGCCCTACACCTTACCCTACGCCGTACCCTAATTCTGGCGCGTACGCTGGCACTGACCCGTGTGTCAGCACGTAGCGTGCCTCTCCCTCGTTTCAGTACCCTTACCTGTGCCCTAAGCCTTGCCGTTCCCTAACCCTAACCCGGAACAGAAACCCACCAACAGCCCTACACCTTACCCTACTCCGTACCCTAATCCTGGCCCGTACACTGGCACTGAAACGTGCGTCAGCACATAGCCTGACCCTCCCACGTTTCTGTACCCTCAGCTGTGCCCTAAGCCTTGCCGTTCCCTAACCCTAACCCTAGCGCGGAATGGAAACCCACAACTAGCCCTACACCATACTTTACTCCAGACCCGTACGCTGGCACTGACACGTTTGTCAGCACGTAGCCTGCCTCTCCCACGTGTCCCTATGCTCACCTGTTCCCTAAACCTTGCCGTTCCCTAACCCTAACCCTAGCCCGGAACGGAAACCCACCACCAGCCCTACACGTTACCCTATGATGTACCCTACTCCTGGCCCTTACGCTGGCACTGACACGTGCGTCAGCACACAGCCTGACCATCCCAGGATCCTCCCAATACAGAAATGGGCAGAAGATCTCAAGAGACGTTTCTTCAAAGAAGACACAGAGATGGCCAAGGCGCACATGAGAAGCTGCTCAAGAGCACTAATTATTAGAGAAATGCAAATCAAAACTACAATGAGGTATCACCTCACACCTGTTAGAATCGGCATCATCAGAAAATCTACAAACAACAAATTCTGGGGAGGGTGTGGACAAAAGGAGCCCTCTTCCACTATTGGTGGGAATGTAAATTGATAGAGTCACTATGGAGAACACTATGGAGTTTCCTTAAAAAATCTAGAAATAGAATTACCATCTGATCCAGCAATTCCACTTCTGGGCATATACCCAAAGAAAACCATAAATCAAAAAGGCACATTCACCACAATGTTCATTGCAGCACTATTTACAATAGCCAGGTAATGGAAGCAAACTAAACGCCCAAAGACAGATGAATGGATAAAGATGGGGTACATATATAAAATGGAATATTACTCGGCCATAAAAAGGAATGAATCTGGGTCATTTGTAGAGACATCGATGGATCTAGAGACAGTCATACAGAATGAAGTAAGTCAGAAAGGGGAAAACAAATATTGTATATTAATGCATATATGTGGAACCTAAAAAATGGTACAGATGAACTGGTGTGCAGGGAAGAAATAGAGACACAGAGGTAGAGAACAAACGTATGGACACCAAGTGTGGGAAGCCATGGGGTGGTGGTGGTGGGACGAGTTGGGAGATTGAGATTGACCTGTATACATGTATATGCATAAAATACATAACTAATAATAATCCGCTGTATAAAAAAGTAAATAAAATTAAATTTCAAAATGTTAAAATATAAAATTTAAAAATAAAACAGAAAAAAGCTCTTCCCTTCACACAGATGTATTTATAGGAATAAATTATTTCCATGCTTATATCTATAAATACATAAAAGAGGAATAAAAGCTAACTTGAACCATAAACGAAGAAAAACCTGAACCGACCAGTTATACAGAGAAAAACACTATCAGGGCACTTGCTCCAATGGTAAACAATATTGAAATTGTTCAGAGGTGGGGAATCATCTCCCGTACAGCCAGCAACCCACACCCCACACAAGGAGCTTCCTCATTGCAAAGCGGGGGGACCGAGCCGAGGCATCTCTGAACAAAGGTGAGCTGAGCCCCAGGCCAGCTGTTGCTGAACTGTTCCCACCCTTCCCAGGTAAAACACCTGAATATGTACAAGGGCTTGAAAGACTAGAGGAAGGGCCGTGGAGCCACAACAGCGAGAGAACGCAGGTCAACTTGGTGCCTCCAGGCCAGCCAGGGTGGTCCTGGCCCAGGGCACTCTTCCGGAAGCTTTCCATTGTCCTGCCAGAGATACCCCACCTGTCCCGGCCCCCACTGATTTTTTCCTTCCTCACCTCTGTCCGGAGAGAAATTCCAGCGGGAGGTATGGGTGACACATCCTCTTCTTTACAGGTGGCAGCTTGGCAACTCCTGCAGAAAGGCCAGCAGAACTCCACTCACACCGGGCCACCAACAAAGCTGTGGCCCCTCACTCCCTCCCACCAGCACAGCCCCGAGACTGCTCACGGGGCAAAGAATATGGAGGCAGGCACAGCTTCAGGGGCTATTGCTGCCTGGAGCGCTGTTTATATTGACCTCAACCAGGCACACCTGGGGAGGGCCGGCCGGCAGGATAAGGCTGCCCACGTCAGCTAATCCACAACCCTCAGGGAATCACAGTGTTGAAAATGGACCTCGCTAAAGCAGAATAGAAGCCAAGGAAAAAAAGGACACAATGCCATTTGCAGCACCGTAGATGAGCCTAGAGGTTATCACATGACTTGTAGTAAGTCAGAAAGTGAAAGACACATATCGTATCATATCACTTATAGGTGTTACCTAAAAATGGATACCAGGGCAGATATTTCCACGGAGAAGGGCAATCACAGATTCATTAAACAAACTTATGGTTCACCAATGGAAAGGTGTGAGGATGGGTTTCATTACGATATTGGGGTTAACAGACATATACAAACACAGGTGACATATATAATCACCTAAGACCTACGGAATACAAAGAGAGGACTACTCAACATTCTGTCTTAACGTACATGGGCAAAGGATCCCAGGAAGAACAGACATCTGTATATGTGTCAAAGAACCACATCTTCCACACCTACAACAAGCCAAGCATTGTAATCAAACTTGCTGTAATAAAAAATAAAAAATTAAATTAAAAACACGAACAAGAAGTAGTGAGACAAACTTGAGGGGCTTTCTCCTGGCACATTCCATTCTAAATTCCAATCTAGAACAAGACTTCCATTGAGGCTCTGTTGCACTAATAACCTGATTTGAAAGAGAGAACTGCTGCCACCTTGTGGCCGTTTCACACAACAGCAGCTTTAATCCCAGCGCTAAAGGTCAGTTGATATTCAAAATCATTGCAGGCCTGTAAATGACACCTGCCCTGAAAACAAATCCTGGGGTCACATATCGACCAAAAAATTCAAAGGACGTCCATATTTCAAAACGACCGTTTCAAAAGCCATATTTTACGCACATTAGTGTTCTGCTTCTTTGTCTTTCTTTCTTTTTTGGTTAAAAACACGGGAATGGAAAAAGGCATCCCTCAGAAGGGGCGAAAATAGTTGCAAACGAATCAATGGACAAAGGTTTAATCTCCAATATATATAAACAGCTCATGCAGCTTAATATTAAAAAAACAAACAACCCAATACAACCATGGGCAGAATATCTAAAGAGACGTTTCTTCAAAGAAGACACAGAGATGGCTAAGACGCACATGAAAAGCTGCTCAAGAGCACTAATTATTAGAGAAATGCAAATCAAAACTACAATGAGGTATCACCTCACACCTGTTAGAATCAGCATCATCAGAAAATCTACAGACAAAAAATTCTGGGGAGGGTGTGGACAAAAGGAGCCCTCCTCCACTATTGTTGGGAATGTAAATTGATACAGTCACTCTGGAGAACAGTATGGAGTTTCCTTAAAAAACCTACAAATAGAAACCTTGACTTTCCCTAACCCTAACCATAGGCTGGAACGGAAACCTACCACCAACCATGCACCTTATCTACGCGGTACACTAATCCTAATCCGTACGCTGGCACTAACCGGTGAGTCAACATGTACCCTGACACTAACACGTTTCCGTACCCTCAGCTGTGCCCCAAACCTTGCCGTTGCCTATCCCTAACCTTAGCCCGGAACAGAAACCTACCATCAGCCCTACACCTTACCCTAAGCCGTACCCTAATCCTAATCCATACGTCAACACGTACCCTGACCCTAACACGTTTCCGTACCCTCACCTCTGCCATAAACCTTGCCGTTCCCTTACCTTAACCCTAGCCCGGAACGGAAAACTACCACCAACCCTACACCTTACCTTACGCCATACCCTAATCCTAATTCGTATGCTGACACTAACCTGTGCATCAACACGTACCCTGACCCTAACACGTTTCGTACCCTCACCTGTGCCCTAAACTTTGCCAGTCCCTAAACATAACCCTAGACTGGAACGGAAACCTACCACCAACCCTACACCTTACTCTATGCGGTACCCTAATCCTCATGCGTACGCTCACACTAACCCGTGAGTCAACACGTACCCTGAACCTAACACAATTCCGTACCATCACCTGTGCCCTATACCTTGCAATTCGCTATCCCTAACCCTACACCGGAATGTAAACCTACCGCCCTCCGTACACCTTACTGTACGCCGTACCCTAATCCTAATGCGTACGATGACACTATTCCATGCATCAACATGCACCATGAACCTAACACGTTTCTGTACCCTCACCTGTGCCCTAAGCCTTGCCGTTCACTAACCCTAACCCTAGCCCTGAACTGAAACCCACCACCAGCCCTACACCATACCCTATGCCTTACCCTACTCCTGGCCTGTATGCTGGCACTGACCCGTGCGTCAGCACGTAGCCTGCCTCACCCAAGTTTCCGTACCCTCACCTGTGCCCTTAGCCTTGCCGTTCCCTAACCCTAACCCTAGCCCAGAACGGAAACCCACCACCAGCCCTACACCTTACCCTACGCCGTACCCTACTCCTGGCCCATACGCTGGCACTGACCCATGCGTCAGCAGGTAGCCTGACCCTCCCACGTTTCCGTACCCTCACCTGTGCCCTAAAACTTGACGTTCCCTAACCCTAATCAAACCCCGGAATGGACACCCACCACCAGTCTTACACCTTACCCTACGCCGTACCCTACTCCTGGTCCACACCCTGGCACTGACCCGTGCTTCAGCATGTAGCCTGACCCTCCCACGTTTCCGTACCCTCACCTGTGCCCTAAGCCTTGCCGTTCCCTAACCCTAACCCTACACTTTATCCTACGCCATACCCTATTCCTGGGCCGTACGCTGGCACTGACACTTGCGTCAGCACGTAGCCTGACCCTCCCACGTTTCTGTACCCTCACCTGTGCCCTAAGCCTTGCCATTCCCTAACCCTAACCCTAGCCGGAAACGGAAACCCACCACCAGCCCTACACCTTACCCTACGCCGTACCCTACTCCTGGGCCGTACACTGGAACTGACCCTTGTGTAAGCACGTAGCCTGCCACTCCCATGTTTCCATACCCTCACCTGTGCCCTAAGCCTTGCCGATCCCTAACCCTAACCCTACCCTGGAACAGAAACCCACCACCAGCCCTACACCTTACCCTACGCCGTACCCTAATTCTGGCGCGTACGCTGGCACTGACCCGTGTGTCAGCACGTAGCGTGCCTCTCCCTCGTTTCAGTACCCTTACCTGTGCCCTAAGCCTTGCCGTTCCCTAACCCTAACCCGGAACAGAAACCCACCAACAGCCCTACACCTTACCCTACTCCGTACCCTAATCCTGGCCCGTACACTGGCACTGAAACGTGCGTCAGCACATAGCCTGACCCTCCCACGTTTCTGTACCCTCAGCTGTGCCCTAAGCCTTGCCGTTCCCTAACCCTAACCCTAGCGCGGAATGGAAACCCACAACTAGCCCTACACCATACTTTACTCCAGACCCGTACGCTGGCACTGACACGTTTGTCAGCACGTAGCCTGCCTCTCCCACGTGTCCCTATGCTCACCTGTTCCCTAAACCTTGCCGTTCCCTAACCCTAACCCTAGCCCGGAACGGAAACCCACCACCAGCCCTACACGTTACCCTATGATGTACCCTACTCCTGGCCCTTACGCTGGCACTGACACGTGCGTCAGCACACAGCCTGACCATCCCAGGATCCTCCCAATACAGAAATGGGCAGAAGATCTCAAGAGACGTTTCTTCAAAGAAGACACAGAGATGGCCAAGGCGCACATGAGAAGCTGCTCAAGAGCACTAATTATTAGAGAAATGCAAATCAAAACTACAATGAGGTATCACCTCACACCTGTTAGAATCGGCATCATCAGAAAATCTACAAACAACAAATTCTGGGGAGGGTGTGGACAAAAGGAGCCCTCTTCCACTATTGGTGGGAATGTAAATTGATAGAGTCACTATGGAGAACACTATGGAGTTTCCTTAAAAAATCTAGAAATAGAATTACCATCTGATCCAGCAATTCCACTTCTGGGCATATACCCAAAGAAAACCATAAATCAAAAAGGCACATTCACCACAATGTTCATTGCAGCACTATTTACAATAGCCAGGTAATGGAAGCAAACTAAACGCCCAAAGACAGATGAATGGATAAAGATGGGGTACATATATAAAATGGAATATTACTCGGCCATAAAAAGGAATGAATCTGGGTCATTTGTAGAGACATCGATGGATCTAGAGACAGGCATACAGAATGAAGTAAGTCAGAAAGGGGAAAACAAATATTGTATATTAATGCATATATGTGGAACCTAAAAAATGGTACAGATGAACTGGTTTGCAGGGAAGAAATAGAGACACAGAGGTAGAGAACAAACGTATGGACACCAAGTGTGGGAAGCCATGGGGTGGTGGTGGTGGGACGAGTTGGGAGATTGAGATTGACCTGTATACATGTATATGCATAAAATACATAACTAATAATAACCCGCTGTATAAAAAAGTAAATAAAATTAAATTTCAAAATGTTAAAATATAAAATTTAAAAATAAAACAGAAAAAAGCTCTTCCCTTCACACAGATGTATTTATAGGAATAAATTATTTCCATGCTTATATCTATAAATACATAAAAGAGGAATAAAAGCTAACTTGAACCATAAACGAAGAAAAACCTGAACCGACCAGTTATACAGAGAAAAACACTATCAGGGCACTTGCTCCAACGGTAAACAATATTGAAATTGTTCAGAGGTGGGGAATCATCTCCCGTACAGCCAGCAACCCACACCCCACACAAGGAGCTTCCTCATTGCAAAGCGGGGGGACCGAGCCGAGGCATCTCTGAACAAAGGTGAGCTGAGCCCCAGGCCAGCTGTTGCTGAACTGTTCCCACCCTTCCCAGGTAAAACACCTGAATATGTACAAGGGCTTGAAAGACTAGAGGAAGGGCCGTGGAGCCACAACAGCGAGAGAACGCAGGCCAACTTGGTGCCTCCAGGCCAGCCAGGGTGGTCCTGGCCCAGGGCACTCTTCCGGAAGCTTTCCATTGTCCTGCCAGAGATACCCCACCTGTCCCGGCCCCCACTGATTTTTTCCTTCCTCACCTCTGTCCGGAGAGAAATTCCAGCGGGAGGTATGGGTGACACATCCTCTTCTTTACAGGTGGCAGCTTGGCAACTCCTGCAGAAAGGCCAGCAGAACTCCACTCACACCGGGCCACCAACAAAGCTGTGGCCCCTCACTCCCTCCCACCAGCACAGCCCCGAGACTGCTCACGGGGCAAAGAATATGGAGGCAGGCACAGCTTCAGGGGCTATTGCTGCCTGGAGCGCTGTTTATATTGACCTCAACCAGGCACACCTGGGGAGGGCCGGCCGGCAGGATAAGGCTGCCCACGTCAGCTAATCCACAACCCTCAGGGAATCACAGTGTTGAAAATGGACCTCGCTAAAGCAGAATAGAAGCCAAGGAAAAAAAGGACACAATGCCATTTGCAGCACCGTAGATGAGCCTAGAGGTTATCACATGACTTGTAGTAAGTCAGAAAGTGAAAGACACATATCGTATCATATCACTTATAGGTGTTACCTAAAAATGGATACCAGGGCAGATATTTCCACGGAGAAGGGCAATCACAGATTCATTAAACAAACTTATGGTTCACCAATGGAAAGGTGTGAGGATGGGTTTCATTACGATATTGGGGTTAACAGACATATACAAACACAGGTGACATATATAATCACCTAAGACCTACGGAATACAAAGAGAGGACTACTCAACATTCTGTCTTAACGTACATGGGCAAAGGATCCCAGGAAGAACAGACATCTGTATATGTGTAAAAGAACCACATCTTCCACACCTACAACAAGCCAAGCATTGTAATCAAACTTGCTGTAATAAAAAATAAAAAATTAAATTAAAAACACGAACAAGAAGTAGTGAGACAAACTTGAGGGGCTTTCTCCTGGCACATTCCATTCTAAATTCCAATCTAGAACAAGACTTCCATTGAGGCTCTGTTGCACTAATAACCTGATTTGAAAGAGAGAACTGCTGCCACCTTGTGGCCGTTTCACACAACAGCAGCTTTAATCCCAGCGCTAAAGGTCAGTTGATATTCAAAATCATTGCAGGCCTGTAAATGACACCTGCCCTGAAAACAAATCCTGGGGTCACATATCGACCAAAAAATTCAAAGGACGTCCATATTTCAAAACGACCGTTTCAAAAGCCATATTTTACGCACATTAGTGTTCTGCTTCTTTGTCTTTCTTTCTTTTTTGGTTAAAAACACGGGAATGGAAAAAGGCATCCCTCAGAAGGGGCGAAAATAGTTGCAAACGAATCAATGGACAAAGGTTTAATCTCCAATATATATAAACAGCTCCTGCAGCTTAATATTAAAAAAACAAACAACCCAATACAACCATGGGCAGAATATCTAAAGAGACGTTTCTTCAAAGAAGACACAGAGATGGCTAAGACGCACATGAAAAGCTGCTCAAGAGCACTAATTATTAGAGAAATGCAAATCAAAACTACAATGAGGTATCACCTCACACCTGTTAGAATCAGCATCATCAGAAAATCTACAGACAAAAAATTCTGGGGAGGGTGTGGACAAAAGGAGCCCTCCTCCACTATTGTTGGGAATGTAAATTGATACAGTCACTCTGGAGAACAGTATGGAGTTTCCTTAAAAAACCTACAAATAGAAACCTTGACTTTCCCTAACCCTAACCATAGGCTGGAACGGAAACCTACCACCAACCGTGCACCTTATCTACGCGGTACACTAATCCTAATCCGTACGCTGGCACTAACCGGTGAGTCAACATGTACCCTGACACTAACACGTTTCCGTACCCTCAGCTGTGCCCCAAACCTTGCCGTTGCCTATCCCTAACCTTAGCCCGGAACAGAAACCTACCATCAGCCCTACACCTTACCCTAAGCCGTACCCTAATCCTAATCCATACGTCAACACGTACCCTGACCCTAACACGTTTCCGTACCCTCACCTCTGCCATAAACCTTGCCGTTCCCTTACCTTAACCCTAGCCCGGAACGGAAAACTACCACCAACCCTACACCTTACCTTACGCCATACCCTAATCCTAATTCGTATGCTGACACTAACCTGTGCATCAACACGTACCCTGACCCTAACACGTTTCGTACCCTCACCTGTGCCCTAAACTTTGCCAGTCCCTAAACATAACCCTAGACTGGAACGGAAACCTACCACCAACCCTACACCTTACTCTATGCGGTACCCTAATCCTCATGCGTACGCTCACACTAACCCGTGAGTCAACACGTACCCTGAACCTAACACAATTCCGTACCATCACCTGTGCCCTATACCTTGCAATTCGCTATCCCTAACCCTACACCGGAATGTAAACCTACCGCCATCCGTACACCTTACTGTACGCCGTACCCTAATCCTAATGCGTACGATGACACTATTCCATGCATCAACATGCACCATGAACCTAACACGTTTCTGTACCCTCACCTGTGCCCTAAGCCTTGCCATTCACTAACCCTAACCCTAGCCCTGAACTGAAACCCACCACCAGCCCTACACCATACCCTATGCCTTACCCTACTCCTGGCCTGTATGCTGGCACTGACCCGTGCGTCAGCACGTAGCCTGCCTCACCCAAGTTTCCGTACCCTCACCTGTGCCCTTAGCCTTGCCGTTCCCTAACCCTAACCCTAGCCCAGAACGGAAACCCACCACCAGCCCTACACCTTACCCTACGCCGTACCCTACTCCTGGCCCATACGCTGGCACTGACCCATGCGTCAGCAGGTAGCCTGACCCTCCCACGTTTCCGTACCCTCACCTGTGCCCTAAAACTTGACGTTCCCTAACCCTAATCAAACCCCGGAATGGACACCCACCACCAGTCTTACACCTTACCCTACGCCGTACCCTACTCCTGGTCCACACCCTGGCACTGACCCGTGCTTCAGCATGTAGCCTGACCCTCCCACGTTTCCGTACCCTCACCTGTGCCCTAAGCCTTGCCGTTCCCTAACCCTAACCCTACACTTTACCCTAAGCCATACCCTATTCCTGGGCCGTACGCTGGCACTGACACTTGCGTCAGCACGTAGCCTGACCCTCCCACGTTTCTGTACCCTCACCTGTGCCCTAAGCCTTGCCATTCCCTAACCCTAACCCTAGCCGGAAACGGAAACCCACCACCAGCCCTACACCTTACCCTACGCCGTACCCTACTCCTGGGCCGTACACTGGAACTGACCCTTGTGTAAGCACGTAGCCTGCCACTCCCATGTTTCCATACCCTCACCTGTGCCCTAAGCCTTGCCGATCCCTAACCCTAACCCTACCCTGGAACAGAAACCCACCACCAGCCCTACACCTTACCCTACGCCGTACCCTAATTCTGGCGCGTACGCTGGCACTGACCCGTGTGTCAGCACGTAGCGTGCCTCTCCCTCGTTTCAGTACCCTTACCTGTGCCCTAAGCCTTGCCGTTCCCTAACCCTAACCCGGAACAGAAACCCACCAACAGCCCTACACCTTACCCTACTCCGTACCCTAATCCTGGCCCGTACACTGGCACTGAAACGTGCGTCAGCACATAGCCTGACCCTCCCCCGTTTCTGTACCCTCAGCTGTGCCTTAAGCCTTGCCGTTCCCTAACCCTAACCCTAGCGCGGAATGGAAACCCACAACTAGCCCTACACCATACTTTACTCCAGACCCGTACGCTGGCACTGACACGTTTGTCAGCACGTAGCCTGCCTCTCCCACGTGTCCCTATGCTCACCTGTTCCCTAAACCTTGCCGTTCCCTAACCCTAACCCTAGCCCGGAACGGAAACCCACCACCAGCCCTACACGTTACCCTATGATGTACCCTACTCCTGGCCCTTACGCTGGCACTGACACGTGCGTCAGCACACAGCCTGACCATCCCACGATCCTCCCAATACAGAAATGGGCAGAAGATCTCAAGAGACGTTTCTTCAAAGAAGACACAGAGATGGCCAAGGCACACATGAGAAGCTGCTCAAGAGCACTAATTATTAGAGAAATGCAAATCAAAACTACAATGAGGTATCACCTCACACCTGTTAGAATCGGCATCATCAGAAAATCTACAAACAACAAATTCTGGGGAGGGTGTGGACAAAAGGAGCCCTCTTCCACTATTGGTGGGAATGTAAATTGATAGAGTCACTATGGAGAACACTATGGAGTTTCCTTAAAAAATCTAGAAATAGAATTACCATCTGATCCAGCAATTCCACTTCTGGGCATATACCCAAAGAAAACCATAAATCAAAAAGGCACATTCACTACAATGTTCATTGCAGCACTATTTACAATAGCCAGGTAATGGAAGCAAACTAAACGCCCAAAGACAGATGAATGGATAAAGATGGGGTACATATATAAAATGGAATATTACTCGGCCATAAAAAGGAATGAATCTGGGTCATTTGTAGAGACATCGATGGATCTAGAGACAGTCATACAGAATGAAGTAAGTCAGAAAGGGGAAAACAAATATTGTATATTAATGCATATATGTGGAACCTAAAAAATGGTACAGATGAACTGGTTTGCAGGGAAGAAATAGAGACACAGAGGTAGAGAACAAACGTATGGACACCAAGTGTGGGAAGCCATGGGGTGGTGGTGGTGGGACGAGTTGGGAGATTGAGATTGACCTGTATACATGTATATGCATAAAATACATAACTAATAATAACCCGCTGTATAAAAAAGTAAATAAAATTAAATTTCAAAATGTTAAAATATAAAATTTAAAAATAAAACAGAAAAAAGCTCTTCCCTTCACACAGATGTATTTATAGGAATAAATTATTTCCATGCTTATATCTATAAATACATAAAAGAGGAATAAAAGCTAACTTGAACCATAAACGAAGAAAAACCTGAACCGACCAGTTATACAGAGAAAAACACTATCAGGGCACTTGCTCCAACGGTAAACAATATTGAAATTGTTCAGAGGTGGGGAATCATCTCCCGTACAGCCAGCAACCCACACCCCACACAAGGAGCTTCCTCATTGCAAAGCAGGGGGACCGAGCCGAGGCATCTCTGAACAAAGGTGAGCTGAGCCCCAGGCCAGCTGTTGCTGAACTGTTCCCACCCTTCCCAGGTAAAACACCTGAATATGTACAAGGGCTTGAAAGACTAGAGGAAGGGCCGTGGAGCCACAACAGCGAGAGAACGCAGGCCAACTTGGTGCCTCCAGGCCAGCCAGGGTGGTCCTGGCCCAGGGCACTCTTCCGGAAGCTTTCCATTGTCCTGCCAGAGATACCCCACCTGTCCCGGCCCCCACTGATTTTTTCCTTCCTCACCTCTGTCCGGAGAGAAATTCCAGCGGGAGGTATGGGTGACACATCCTCTTCTTTACAGGTGGCAGCTTGGCAACTCCTGCAGAAAGGCCAGCAGAACTCCACTCACACCGGGCCACCAACAAAGCTGTGGCCCCTCACTCCCTCCCACCAGCACAGCCCCGAGACTGCTCACGGGGCAAAGAATATGGAGGCAGGCACAGCTTCAGGGGCTATTGCTGCCTGGAGCGCTGTTTATATTGACCTCAACCAGGCACACCTCGGGAGGGCCGGCCGGCAGGATAAGGCTGCCCACGTCAGCTAATCCACAACCCTCAGGGAATCACAGTGTTGAAAATGGACCTCGCTAAAGCAGAATAGAAGCCAAGGAAAAAAAGGACACAATGCCATTTGCAGCACCGTAGATGAGCCTAGAGGTTATCACATGACTTGTAGTAAGTCAGAAAGTGAAAGACACATATCGTATCATATCACTTATAGGTGTTACCTAAAAATGGATACCAGGGCAGATATTTCCACGGAGAAGGGCAATCACAGATTCATTAAACAAACTTATGGTTCACCAATGGAAAGGTGTGAGGATGGGTTTCATTACGATATTGGGGTTAACAGACATATACAAACACAGGTGACATATATAATCACCTAAGACCTACGGAATACAAAGAGAGGACTACTCAACATTCTGTCTTAACGTACATGGGCAAAGGATCCCAGGAAGAACAGACATCTGTATATGTGTAAAAGAACCACATCTTCCACACCTACAACAAGCCAAGCATTGTAATCAAACTTGCTGTAATAAAAAATAAAAAATTAAATTAAAAACACGAACAAGAAGTAGTGAGACAAACTTGAGGGGCTTTCTCCTGGCACATTCCATTCTAAATTCCAATCTAGAACAAGACTTCCATTGAGGCTCTGTTGCACTAATAACCTGATTTGAAAGAGAGAACTGCTGCCACCTTGTGGCCGTTTCACACAACAGCAGCTTTAATCCCAGCGCTAAAGGTCAGTTGATATTCAAAATCATTGCAGGCCTGTAAATGACACCTGCCCTGAAAACAAATCCTGGGGTCACATATCGACCAAAAAATTCAAAGGACGTCCATATTTCAAAACGACCGTTTCAAAAGCCATATTTTACGCACATTAGTGTTGTGCTTCTTTGTCTTTCTTTCTTTTTTGGTTAAAAACACGGGAATGGAAAAAGGCATCCCTCAGAAGGGGCGAAAATAGTTGCAAACGAATCAATGGACAAAGGTTTAATCTCCAATATATATAAACAGCTCATGCAGCTTAATATTAAAAAAACAAACAACCCAATACAAACATGGGCAGAATATCTAAAGAGACGTTTCTTCAAAGAAGACACAGAGATGGCTAAGACGCACATGAAAAGCTGCTCAAGAGCACTAATTATTAGAGAAATGCAAATCAAAACTACAATGAGGTATCACCTCACACCTGTTAGAATCAGCATCATCAGAAAATCTACAGACAACAAATTCTGGGGAGGGTGTGGACAAAAGGAGCCCTCTTCCACTATTGTTGGGAATGTAAATTGATACAGTCACTATGGAGAACAGTATGGAGTTTCCTTAAAAAACCTACAAATAGAAACCTTGACTTTCCCTAACCCTAACCATAGGCTGGAACGGAAACCTACCACCAACCGTGCACCTTATCTACGCGGTACACTAATCCTAATCCGTACGCTGGCACTAACCGGTGAGTCAACATGTACCCTGACACTAACACGTTTCCGTACCCTCAGCTGTGCCCCAAACCTTGCCGTTGCCTATCCTTAACCTTAGCCCGGAACAGAAACCTACCATCAGCCCTACACCTTACCCTAAGCCGTACCCTAATCCTAATCCATACGTCAACACGTACCCTGACCCTAACACGTTTCCGTACCCTCACCTCTGCCATAAACCTTGCCGTTCCCTTACCTTGACTCTAGCCCGGAACGGAAAACTACCACCAACCCTACACCTTACCTTACGCCATACCCTAATCCTAATTCGTATGCTGACACTAACCTGTGCATCAACACGTACCCTGACCCTAACACGTTTCGTACCCTCAACTGTGCCCTAAACTTTGCCAGTCCCTAAACATAACCCTAGACTGGAACGGAAACCTACCACCAACCCTACACCTTACTCTATGCGGTACCCTAATCCTCATGCGTACGCTCACACTAACCCGTGAGTCAACACGTACCCTGAACCTAACACAATTCCGTACCATCACCTGTGCCCTATACCTTGCAATTCGCTATCCCTAACCCTACACCGGAATGTAAACCTACCGCCATCCGTACACCTTACTGTACGCCGTACCCTAATCCTAATGCGTACGATGACACTATTCCATGCATCAACATGCACCATGAACCTAACACGTTTCTGCACCCTCACCTGTGCCCTAAGCCTTGCCGTTCACTAACCCTAACCCTAGCCCTGAACTGAAACCCACCACCAGCCCTACACCATACCCTATGCCTTACCCTACTCCTGGCCTGTATGCTGGCACTGACCCGTGCGTCAGCACGTAGCCTGCCTCACCCAAGTTTCCGTACCCTCACCTGTGCCCTTAGCCTTGCCGTTCCCTAACCCTAACCCTAGCCCAGAACGGAAACCCACCACCAGCCCTACACCTTACCCTACGCCGTACCCTACTCCTGGCCCATACGCTGGCACTGACCCATGCGTCAGCAGGTAGCCTGACCCTCCCACGTTTCCGTACCCTCACCTGTGCCCTAAAACTTGACGTTCCCTAACCCTAATCAAACCCCGGAATGGACACCCACCACCAGTCTTACACCTTACCCTACGCCGTACCCTACTCCTGGTCCACACCCTGGCACTGACCCGTGCTTCAGCATGTAGCCTGACCCTCCCACGTTTCCGTACCCTCACCTGTGCCCTAAGCCTTGCCGTTCCCTAACCCTAACCCTACACTTTACCCTACGCCATACCCTATTCCTGGGCCGTACGCTGGCACTGACACTTGCGTCAGCACGTAGCCTGACCCTCCCACGTTTCTGTACCCTCACCTGTGCCCTAAGCCTTGCCATTCCCTAACCCTAACCCTAGCCGGAAACGGAAACCCACCACCAGCCCTACACCTTACCCTACGCTGTACCCTACTCCTGGGCCGTACACTGGAACTGACCCTTGTGTAAGCACGTAGCCTGCCACTCCCATGTTTCCATACCCTCACCTGTGCCCTAAGCCTTGCCGATCCCTAACCCTAACCCTACCCTGGAACAGAAACCCACCACCAGCCCTACACCTTACCCTACGCCGTACCCTAATTCTGGCGCGTACGCTGGCACTGACCCGTGTGTCAGCACGTAGCGTGCCTCTCCCTCGTTTCAGTACCCTTACCTGTGCCCTAAGCCTTGCCGTTCCCTAACCCTAACCCGGAACAGAAACCCACCAACAGCCCTACACCTTACCCTACTCCGTACCCTAATCCTGGCCCGTACACTGGCACTGAAACGTGCGTCAGCACATAGCCTGACCCTCCCACGTTTCTGTACCCTCAGCTGTGCCCTAAGCCTTGCCGTTCCCTAACCCTAACCCTAGCGCGGAATGGAAACCCACAACTAGCCCTACACCATACTTTACTCCAGACCCGTACGCTGGCACTGACACGTTTGTCAGCACGTAGCCTGCCTCTCCCACGTGTCCCTATGCTCACCTGTTCCCTAAACCTTGCCGTTCCCTAACCCTAACCCTAGCCCGGAACGGAAACCCACCACCAGCCCTACACGTTACCCTATGATGTACCCTACTCCTGGCCCTTACGCTGGCACTGACACGTGCGTCAGCACACAGCCTGACCATCCCACGATCCTCCCAATACAGAAATGGGCAGAAGATCTCAAGAGACGTTTCTTCAAAGAAGACACAGAGATGGCCAAGGCGCACATGAGAAGCTGCTCAAGAGCACTAATTATTAGAGAAATGCAAATCAAAACTACAATGAGGTATCACCTCACACCTGTTAGAATCGGCATCATCAGAAAATCTACAAACAACAAATTCTGGGGAGGGTGTGGACAAAAGGAGCCCTCTTCCACTATTGGTGGGAATGTAAATTGATAGAGTCACTATGGAGAACACTATGGAGTTTCCTTAAAAAATCTAGAAATAGAATTACCATCTGATCCAGCAATTCCACTTCTGGGCATATACCCAAAGAAAACCATAAATCAAAAAGGCACATTCACCACAATGTTCATTGCAGCACTATTTACAATAGCCAGGTAATGGAAGCAAACTAAACGCCCAAAGACAGATGAATGGATAAAGATGGGGTACATATATAAAATGGAATATTACTCGGCCATAAAAAGGAATGAATCTGGGTCATTTGTAGAGACATCGATGGATCTAGAGACAGTCATACAGAATGAAGTAAGTCAGAAAGGGGAAAACAAATATTGTATATTAATGCATATATGTGGAACCTAAAAAATGGTACAGATGAACTGGTTTGCAGGGAAGAAATAGAGACACAGAGGTAGAGAACAAACGTATGGACACCAAGTGTGGGAAGCCATGGGGTGGTGGTGGTGGGACGAGTTGGGAGATTGAGATTGACCTGTATACATGTATATGCATAAAATACATAACTAATAATAACCCGCTGTATAAAAAAGTAAATAAAATTAAATTTCAAAATGTTAAAATATAAAATTTAAAAATAAAACAGAAAAAAGCTCTTCCCTTCACACAGATGTATTTATAGGAATAAATTATTTCCATGCTTATATCTATAAATACATAAAAGAGGAATAAAAGCTAACTTGAACCATAAACGAAGAAAAACCTGAACCGACCAGTTATACAGAGAAAAACACTATCAGGGCACTTGCTCCAACGGTAAACAATATTGAAATTGTTCAGAGGTGGGGAATCATCTCCCGTACAGCCAGCAACCCACACCCCACACAAGGAGCTTCCTCATTGCAAAGCGGGGGGACCGAGCCGAGGCATCTCTGAACAAAGGTGAGCTGAGCCCCAGGCCAGCTGTTGCTGAACTGTTCCCACCCTTCCCAGGTAAAACACCTGAATATGTACAAGGGCTTGAAAGACTAGAGGAAGGGCCGTGGAGCCACAACAGCGAGAGAACGCAGGCCAACTTGGTGCCTCCAGGCCAGCCAGGGTGGTCCTGGCCCAGGGCACTCTTCCGGAAGCTTTCCATTGTCCTGCCAGAGATACCCCACCTGTCCCGGCCCCCACTGATTTTTTCCTTCCTCACCTCTGTCCGGAGAGAAATTCCAGCGGGAGGTATGGGTGACACATCCTCTTCTTTACAGGTGGCAGCTTGGCAACTCCTGCAGAAAGGCCAGCAGAACTCCACTCACACCGGGCCACCAACAAAGCTGTGGCCCCTCACTCCCTCCCACCAGCACAGCCCCGAGACTGCTCACGGGGCAAAGAATATGGAGGCAGGCACAGCTTCAGGGGCTATTGCTGCCTGGAGCGCTGTTTATATTGACCTCAACCAGGCACACCTGGGGAGGGCCGGCCGGCAGGATAAGGCTGCCCACGTCAGCTAATCCACAACCCTCAGGGAATCACAGTGTTGAAAATGGACCTCACTAAAGCAGAATAGAAGCCAAGGAAAAAAAGGACACAATGCCATTTGCAGCACCGTAGATGAGCCTAGAGGTTATCACATGACTTGTAGTAAGTCAGAAAGTGAAAGACACATATCGTATCATATCACTTATAGGTGTTACCTAAAAATGGATACCAGGGCAGATATTTCCACGGAGAAGGGCAATCACAGATTCATTAAACAAACTTATGGTTCACCAATGGAAAGGTGTGAGGATGGGTTTCATTACGATATTGGGGTTAACAGACATATACAAACACAGGTGACATATATAATCACCTAAGACCTACGGAATACAAAGAGAGGACTACTCAACATTCTGTCTTAACGTACATGGGCAAAGGATCCCAGGAAGAACAGACATCTGTATATGTGTAAAAGAACCACATCTTCCACACCTACAACAAGCCAAGCATTGTAATCAAACTTGCTGTAATAAAAAATAAAAAATTAAATTAAAAACACGAACAAGAAGTAGTGAGACAAACTTGAGGGGCTTTCTCCTGGCACATTCCATTCTAAATTCCAATCTAGAACAAGACTTCCATTGAGGCTCTGTTGCACTAATAACCTGATTTGAAAGAGAGAACTGCTGCCACCTTGTGGCCGTTTCACACAACAGCAGCTTTAATCCCAGCGCTAAAGGTCAGTTGATATTCAAAATCATTGCAGGCCTGTAAATGACACCTGCCCTGAAAACAAATCCTGGGGTCACATATCGACCAAAAAATTCAAAGGACGTCCATATTTCAAAACGACCGTTTCAAAAGCCATATTTTACGCACATTAGTGTTCTGCTTCTTTGTCTTTCTTTCTTTTTTGGTTAAAAACACGGGAATGGAAAAAGGCATCCCTCAGAAGGGGCGAAAATAGTTGCAAACGAATCAATGGACAAAGGTTTAATCTCCAATATATATAAACAGCTCCTGCAGCTTAATATTAAAAAAACAAACAACCCAATACAAACATGGGCAGAATATCTAAAGAGACGTTTCTTCAAAGAAGACACAGAGATGGCTAAGACGCACATGAAAAGCTGCTCAAGAGCACTAATTATTAGAGAAATGCAAATCAAAACTACAATGAGGTATCACCTCACACCTGTTAGAATCAGCATCATCAGAAAATCTACAGACAACAAATTCTGGGGAGGGTGTGGACAAAAGGAGCCCTCTTCCACTATTGTTGGGAATGTAAATTGATACAGTCACTATGGAGAACAGTATGGAGTTTCCTTAAAAAACCTACAAATAGAAACCTTGACTTTCCCTAACCCTAACCATAGGCTGGAACGGAAACCTACCACCAACCGTGCACCTTATCTACGCGGTACACTAATCCTAATCCGTACGCTGGCACTAACCGGTGAGTCAACATGTACCCTGACACTAACACGTTTCCGTACCCTCAGCTGTGCCCCAAACCTTGCCGTTGCCTATCCTTAACCTTAGCCCGGAACAGAAACCTACCATCAGCCCTACACCTTACCCTAAGCCGTACCCTAATCCTAATCCATACGTCAACACGTACCCTGACCCTAACACGTTTCCGTACCCTCACCTCTGCCATAAACCTTGCCGTTCCCTTACCTTAACCCTAGCCCGGAACGGAAAACTACCACCAACCCTACACCTTACCTTACGCCATACCCTAATCCTAATTCGTATGCTGACACTAACCTGTGCATCAACACGTACCCTGACCCTAACACGTTTCGTACCCTCACCTGTGCCCTAAACTTTGCCAGTCCCTAAACATAACCCTAGACTGGAACGGAAACCTACCACCAACCCTACACCTTACTCTATGCGGTACCCTAATCCTCATGCGTACGCTCACACTAACCCGTGAGTCAACACGTACCCTGAACCTAACACAATTCCGTACCATCACCTGTGCCCTATACCTTGCAATTCGCTATCCCTAACCCTACACCGGAATGTAAACCTACCGCCATCCGTACACCTTACTGTACGCCGTACCCTAATCCTAATGCGTACGATGACACTATTCCATGCATCAACATGCACCATGAACCTAACACGTTTCTGTACCCTCACCTGTGCCCTAAGCCTTGCCGTTCACTAACCCTAACCCTAGCCCTGAACTGAAACCCACCACCAGCCCTACACCATACCCTATGCCTTACCCTACTCCTGGCCTGTATGCTGGCACTGACCCGTGCGTCAGCACGTAGCCTGCCTCACCCAAGTTTCCGTACCCTCACCTGTGCCCTTAGCCTTGCCGTTCCCTAACCCTAACCCTAGCCCAGAACGGAAACCCACCACCAGCCCTACACCTTACCCTACGCCGTACCCTACTCCTGGCCCATACGCTGGCACTGACCCATGCGTCAGCAGGTAGCCTGACCCTCCCACGTTTCCGTACCCTCACCTGTGCCCTAAAACTTGACGTTCCCTAACCCTAATCAAACCCCGGAATGGACACCCACCACCAGTCTTACACCTTACCCTACGCCGTACCCTACTCCTGGTCCACACCCTGGCACTGACCCGTGCTTCAGCATGTAGCCTGACCCTCCCACGTTTCCGTACCCTCACCTGTGCCCTAAGCCTTGCCGTTCCCTAACCCTAACCCTACACTTTATCCTACGCCATACCCTATTCCTGGGCCGTACGCTGGCACTGACACTTGCGTCAGCACGTAGCCTGACCCTCCCACGTTTCTGTACCCTCACCTGTGCCCTAAGCCTTGCCATTCCCTAACCCTAACCCTAGCCGGAAACGGAAACCCACCACCAGCCCTACACCTTACCCTACGCCGTACCCTACTCCTGGGCCGTACACTGGAACTGACCCTTGTGTAAGCACGTAGCCTGCCACTCCCATGTTTCCATACCCTCACCTGTGCCCTAAGCCTTGCCGATCCCTAACCCTAACCCTACCCTGGAACAGAAACCCACCACCAGCCCTACACCTTACCCTACGCCGTACCCTAATTCTGGCGCGTACGCTGGCACTGACCCGTGTGTCAGCACGTAGCGTGCCTCTCCCTCGTTTCAGTACCCTTACCTGTGCCCTAAGCCTTGCCGTTCCCTAACCCTAACCCGGAACAGAAACCCACCAACAGCCCTACACCTTACCCTACTCCGTACCCTAATCCTGGCCCGTACACTGGCACTGAAACGTGCGTCAGCACATAGCCTGACCCTCCCACGTTTCTGTACCCTCAGCTGTGCCCTAAGCCTTGCCGTTCCCTAACCCTAACCCTAGCGCGGAATGGAAACCCACAACTAGCCCTACACCATACTTTACTCCAGACCCGTACGCTGGCACTGACACGTTTGTCAGCACGTAGCCTGCCTCTCCCACGTGTCCCTATGCTCACCTGTTCCCTAAACCTTGCCGTTCCTTAACCCTAACCCTAGCCCGGAACGGAAACCCACCACCAGCCCTACACGTTACCCTATGATGTACCCTACTCCTGGCCCTTACGCTGGCACTGACACGTGCGTCAGCACACAGCCTGACCATCCCACGATCCTCCCAATACAGAAATGGGCAGAAGATCTCAAGAGACGTTTCTTCAAAGAAGACACAGAGATGGCCAAGGCGCACATGAGAAGCTGCTCAAGAGCACTAATTATTAGAGAAATGCAAATCAAAACTACAATGAGGTATCACCTCACACCTGTTAGAATCGGCATCATCAGAAAATCTACAAACAACAAATTCTGGGGAGGGTGTGGACAAAAGGAGCCCTCTTCCACTATTGGTGGGAATGTAAATTGATAGAGTCACTATGGAGAACACTATGGAGTTTCCTTAAAAAATCTAGAAATAGAATTACCATCTGATCCAGCAATTCCACTTCTGGGCATATACCCAAAGAAAACCATAAATCAAAAAGGCACATTCACCACAATGTTCATTGCAGCACTATTTACAATAGCCAGGTAATGGAAGCAAACTAAATGCCCAAAGACAGATGAATGGATAAAGATGGGGTACATATATAAAATGGAATATTACTCGGCCATAAAAAGGAATGAATCTGGGTCATTTGTAGAGACATCGATGGATCTAGAGACAGTCATACAGAATGAAGTAAGTCAGAAAGGGGAAAACAAATATTGTATATTAATGCATATATGTGGAACCTAAAAAATGGTACAGATGAACTGGTTTGCAGGGAAGAAATAGAGACACAGAGGTAGAGAACAAACGTATGGACACCAAGTGTGGGAAGCCATGGGGTGGTGGTGGTGGGACGAGTTGGGAGATTGAGATTGACCTGTATACATGTATATGCATAAAATACATAACTAATAATAACCCGCTGTATAAAAAAGTAAATAAAATTAAATTTCAAAATGTTAAAATATAAAATTTAAAAATAAAACAGAAAAAAGCTCTTCCCTTCACACAGATGTATTTATAGGAATAAATTATTTCCATGCTTATATCTATAAATACATAAAAGAGGAATAAAAGCTAACTTGAACCATAAACGAAGAAAAACCTGAACCGACCAGTTATACAGAGAAAAACACTATCAGGGCACTTGCTCCAACGGTAAACAATATTGAAATTGTTCAGAGGTGGGGAATCATCTCCCGTACAGCCAGCAACCCACACCCCACACAAGGAGCTTCCTCATTGCAAAGCGGGGGGACCGAGCCGAGGCATCTCTGAACAAAGGTGAGCTGAGCCCCAGGCCAGCTGTTGCTGAACTGTTCCCACCCTTCCCAGGTAAAACACCTGAATATGTACAAGGGCTTGAAAGACTAGAGGAAGGGCCGTGGAGCCACAACAGCGAGAGAACGCAGGCCAACTTGGTGCCTCCAGGCCAGCCAGGGTGGTCCTGGCCCAGGGCACTCTTCCGGAAGCTTTCCATTGTCCTGCCAGAGATACCCCACCTGTCCCGGCCCCCACTGATTTTTTCCTTCCTCACCTCTGTCCGGAGAGAAATTCCAGCGGGAGGTATGGGTGACACATCCTCTTCTTTACAGGTGGCAGCTTGGCAACTCCTGCAGAAAGGCCAGCAGAACTCCACTCACACCGGGCCACCAACAAAGCTGTGGCCCCTCACTCCCTCCCACCAGCACAGCCCCGAGACTGCTCACGGGGCAAAGAATATGGAGGCAGGCACAGCTTCAGGGGCTATTGCTGCCTGGAGCGCTGTTTATATTGACCTCAACCAGGCACACCTGGGGAGGGCCGGCCGGCAGGATAAGGCTGCCCACGTCAGCTAATCCACAACCCTCAGGGAATCACAGTGTTGAAAATGGACCTCGCTAAAGCAGAATAGAAGCCAAGGAAAAAAAGGACACAATGCCATTTGCAGCACCGTAGATGAGCCTAGAGGTTATCTCATGACTTGTAGTAAGTCAGAAAGTGAAAGACACATATCGTATCATATCACTTATAGGTGTTACCTAAAAATGGATACCAGGGCAGATATTTCCACGGAGAAGGGCAATCACAGATTCATTAAACAAACTTATGGTTCACCAATGGAAAGGTGTGAGGATGGGTTTCATTACGATATTGGGGTTAACAGACATACAAACACAGGTGACATATATAATCACCAAAGACCTACGGAGTACCAAGAGAAGACTACTCAACATTCTGTCATAACGTACATGGGAAAAGGATCCCAGGAAGAACAGACATATGTGTATGTGTAAAAGAAGCACATCTTCCACACCTACCACAAGCCAAACATTGTAATCAAACTTGCTGTAATAAAAAATAAAAAATTAAATTAAAAACACGAAGAAGTAGTGAGACCAACTTGAGGGGCTTTCTCCTGGCACATTCCATTCTAAATTCCAATCTAGAACACGACTTCCATTGAGGCTCTGTTGCCCTAGTTAGCAGAATTGGTAAGGGAAAACTGCTGCCACCTTGTGGCCGTTTCACACAACAGCAGCTTTAATCCCAGCGCTAATGGTCAGTTGATATTCAAAATCATTGCAGGCCTGTAAATGACACCTGCCCTGAAAACAAATTCTGGGGTCACATATCGACCAAAAAATTCAAAGGACGCCCATATTTCAAAACGACCGTTTCAAAAGGCATATTTTACGCACATTAGTTTTCTACTTCTTTTTCTTTTTTTCTTTTTTGGTTAAAAATACGGGAAAGGAAAAAGACATCCCTCAAAAGGGGCGAAAATAGTTGCAAACGAATCAATGGACAAAGGTTTAATCTCCAATATATATAAACAGCTCATGCTGCTTAATATTAAAAAAACAAACAACCCAATACAAAAATGGGCAGATCTAAAGAGACGTTTCTTCAAAGAAGACACAGAGATGGCCAAGACGCACATGAAAAGGTGTTCAACAGCACTAATTATTAGAGAAATGCAAATCAAAACTACAATGAGGTATCACCTCACACATGTTAGAATAGGCATCATCAGATAATCTACAAACAACAAATTCTGGGGAGGGTGTGGACAAAAGGAACCCTCTTCCGCTATTGGTGGGAATTTAATTGATACAGTCACTATGGAGAACAGTATGGAGGTTCCTTTAAAAAACTAAAAAGAGAATTACCATAGGATCCAGCAATCCCACTTCTGGGCATATACCCAGAGAAAACCATAAATCACAAAGACACATTCACCACAATGTTCATTGCAGCACTATTTACAATAGCCAGGGAATGGAAGCAACCTAAATGCCCACAGACAGACGAATGGATAAAGATGTGGTACATATATAAAATGGAATATTACTCAGCCATAAAAAGGAATGAACCTGGGTCATTTGTAGAGAAGTTGATGGATCTAGAGACTGTCATACAGAGTGAAGTAAGTCAGAAAGAGAAAAACAAATATTGTATATTAATGCCTATATGTGGAACCTAGAAAAATGGTACAGATGAACTGGTTTGCAGGGCAGAAATAGAGACACAGAGGTAGAGAACAAACGTATGGACACAAAGTGGGGGAAGCCATGGGTTGGTGGTGGTGGGATGAGTTGGGAGATTGGGATTGAACTGTATACATGTCTATGCATAAAATAGATAACTAATAATAACCTACTGTATAAAAAAAATAAATAAAATTAAATTTCAAAAATTTTAAAAATAAAATGTAAAAATAAAACAGAAAAAAATGTTCTTCCATTCACACTGATGTATTTATAAGAATGAATTATTTCCATGCTTATATCCATAAATACATAAAAGTGGAATAAAATCTAACTTGAACCAAAAAAGAAAAGAAAACTACACCTAACAGTTATACAGAGGAAAACACTACCAAGGCACTTGCTCCAGTGGTATACAATTCTGAAATTGGTCAGAGGTGGGGAATCATCTCCCATACAGCCAGCAGCCCCACCCGCCCACGCAAGGAGCGTCCTTATTGCAAAGCTGGGGGACCGTGTCGAGGCCTCTGTGAGTAAACGTGAGCTGAGCCCCAGGCCAGCTGCTGCTGAACTGTTCCCACCCTTCCCAGGTGAAACACCTGAATATGTACAAGGGCTTGAAAGCCTAGAGGAAGGGCCGTGGAGCCACACCAGCGACAGCACTCAGGCCACCTTGGTGCCTGCAGGTCAGCCAGGATGGTCCTGGCCACGGGCGCTCTTCTGGAAGCTTTCCATTGCCCTGCCTAAGATACCCCTCCTGTCCCGGCCCCCACTCCTTTTTTTCCTTCCTCACCTCAGCCCGGAGAGATATTCCAGTGGATATTATGGGTGACACATCCTATTTTTTACAGGTGGCAGCCTGGCAACTCCTGCAGAAAGTTCAGCAGAGCCCCACTCACACCGGGCCACCCACAAAGCCGTGGACCCTCACACCCTCCCACCAGCACAGCCCCGAGACTGCTGACGGGGCAGAGAATATGGAGTCAGGCACAGCTGCAGTGGATATTGCTGCCTGGAGTGCTGTTTATATTGACCTCAACCCAGGCACACCTGGGGAGGGCTTGCCGGCAGGGTCAGGCTGCCCAGGTCAGCTAATCCTCAGCCCTCAGGGAATCACACTGCAGAAAATGGACCACGCTAAGACAGAATATCCGCCAAGGAAAAGAAGCACACAATGCCATTTGCAGCACCGTAGATGAGTCTAGAGGTAATCACGTGACTTGGAGTAAGTCAGAAAGTGAAAGACACATATCATATCATATCACTTATAGGTGTTACCTATAAATTGATACCAGGGCAAATATTTCCACGGAGAAGGGCAATCACAGATTCATTAAACAAACTTATGGTTCACCAAAGGAAAGGTGTGAGGATTGAATTCATTACCATATTGGGGTTAACAGACATATACAAACACAGTAGACATATATAATCACCAAAGACCTACGGAGTACCAAGAGAAGACTACTCAACATTCTGTCATAACGTACATGGGAAAAGGATCCCAGGAAGAACAGACATATGTATATCTGTAAAAGAACCACCTGTTGCACACCTACAACAAGCTAAACGTTGTACTCAAACTTGCTGTAATAAAAAATAAAAAATTAAATTAAAAACACGAACAAGAAGTAGTGACACAAACTTGAGGGGCTTTCTCCTGGCACATTCCGTTCTACATTCCAATCTAGAACGCGACTTCCATTGAGGCTCTGCTGCCCTAGTAACCAGATTTGGTAAGGGAGAACTGCTGCCACCTTGTGGCCGTTTCACACAACAGCAGCTTTAATACCAGCGCTAATGGTCAGTGGATATTCCAAATCATTACAGGCCTGTAAATGACACCTGCCCTGAAAACAAATCCTGGGGTCATATATCGACCAAAAAATTCAAAAGACGTCCATATTTCAAAACGACAGTTTCAAGAGGCATATTTCACGAACATTAGTGTTCTGATTCTTTTTCTTTCTTTCTTTCTTTGTTAAAAAAACGGGAATGGAAAAAGGTAACCCTCAGAAGGGGCGAAAACATTCACAAACGTATCAATGGACAAAGGTTTAATCTCCAATATATATATACAGCTCATGCAGCTTAATATTAATACAATAAACCACCCAATACAAAAATGGGCAGAAGATCTAAATAGACGTTTCTTCAAAGAAGACACAGAGATGGCCAAGACGCACATGAAAAGCTGCTCAACATCACTAATTATTAGAGAAATGCAAATCAAAACTCCAATGAGGTAAGACCTCACACCTGTTAGAATCAGCATCATCAGATAATCTACAAACAACAAATTCTGGGGAGGGTGTGGACAAAAGGAACCCTCTTCCGCTATTGGTGGGAATGTAAATTGATACAGTCACTATGGAGAACAGTATGGAGGTTCTTTTAAAAAACTAAAAAGAGAATTACCATAGGGTCCAGCAATCCCACTTCTGGGCATATACACAGAGAAAACCATAAATCACAGAGACACATTCACCACAATGTTCATTGCAGCACTATTTACAATAGCCAGGCAATGGAAGCAACCTAAATGGCCACAGACAGACGAATGGATAAAGATGCGGTACATATATAAAATGGAATATTACTCAGCCATAAAAAGGAATGAACCTGGGTCATTTGTAGAGAAGTTGATGGATCTAGTGACTGTCATACAGAGTGAAGTAAGTTAGAAAGAGAAAAACAAATATTGTATATTAATGCCTATATGTGGAACCTAGAAAAATGGTACAGATGAAATGGTTTGCAGGGCAGAAATAGAGACACAGAGGTAGAGAACAAACGTATGGACACAAAGTGGGGGAAGCCATGGGGTGGTGGTGGTGGGATGAGTTGGGAGATTGGTATTGACCTGTATACATGTTTACGCATAAAATAGATAACTAATAATAACCTACTGTATAAAAAATAAATAAAATTAAATTTCCAAATTTTTTAAAATAAAATGTAAAAATAAAACAGAAAAAAATTTCTTCCATTCACACTGATGTATGTATAAGAATGAATTATTTCCATGCTTATATCTATAAATACATAAAAGAGGAATAAAATGTAACTTGAACCAAAAAAGAAAAAAAAAAACCTGAACCTAACAGTTATACAGAGGAAAACACTACCAAGGCACTTGCTCCAGTGGTAAACAATTCTGAAATTGGTCAGAGGTGGGGAATCATCTCCCATACAGCCAGCAGCCCCGCCCGCCCACGCAAGGAGCGTCCTTATTGCAAAGCTGGGGTACCGTGCCGAGGCCTCTGTAAGTAAACGTGAGCTGAGCCCCAGGCCAGCTGCTGCTGAACTGTTCCCACCCTTCCCAGGTGAAACACCTGAATATGTACAAGGGCTTGAAAGCCTAGAGGAAGGGCCGTGGAGCCACACAAGCGACAGCACGCAGGCCAACTTGGTGCCTGCAGGTCAGCCAGGATGGTCCTGGCCACGGGCGCTCTTCTGGAAGCTTGCCATTGCCCTGCCTGAGATACCCCTCCTGTCCCGGCCCCCACTCCTTTTTTCCTTCCTCACCTCAGCCCGGAGAGATATTCCAGTGGAAATTATGGGTGACACATCGTCTTCTTTACAGGTGGCAGCCTGGCAACTCCTGCAGAAATTCCAGCAGAGCCCCACTCACACCGGGCCACCCACAAAGCCGTGGACCCTCACACCCTGCCAGCAGCACAGCCCCGAGACTGCTGACGGGGCAGAGAATATGGAGTCAGGCACAGCTGCAGGGGCTATTGCTGCCTGGAGTGCTGTTTATATTGACCTCAACCCAGGCACACCTGGGGAGGGCTTGCCGGCAGGGTCAGGCTGCCCAGGTCAGCTAATCCTCAGCCCTCAGGGAATCACATTGCAGAAAATGGACCTCGCTAAGACAGAATATTCGCCAAGGAAAAAAAGGACACAATGCCATTTGCAGCACCGTAGATGAGTCTAGAGGTAATCACGTGACTTGGAGTAAGTCAGAAAGTGAAAGACACATATCATATCATATCACTTATAGGTGTTACCTATAAATTGATACCAGGGCAGATATTTCCACGGAGAAGGGCAATCACAGATTCATTAAACAAACTTATGGTTCACCAAAGGAAAGGTGTGAGGATTGAATTCATTACGATATTGGGGTTAACAGACATATACAAACACAGTAGACATATATAATCACAAAAGACCTACGGAGTACCAAGAGAAGACTACTCAACATTCTGTCATAACGTACATGGGAAAAAGATCCCAGGAAGAACAGACATATGTATATGTGTAAAAGAACCACCTCTTGCACACCTACAACAAGCTAAACGTTGTACTCAAACTTGCTGTAATAAAAAATAAAAAATTAAATTAAAAACACGAACAAGAAGTAGTGAGACAAACTTGAGGGGCTTTCTCCTGGCACATTCCGTTCTACATTCCAATCTTGAACGTGACTTCCATTGAGGCTCTGCTGCCCTAGTAACCAGATTTGGTAAGGGAGAACTGCTGCCACCTTGTGGCCGTTTCACACAACAGCAGCTTTAATCCCAGCGCTAATGGTCAGTGGATATTCCAAATCATTACAGGCCTGTAAATGACACCTGCCCTGAAAACAAATCCTGGGGTCATATATCGACCAAAAAATTCAAAAGACGTCCATATTTCAAAACGACAGTTTCAAGAGGCATATTTCACGCACATTAGTGTTCTGCTTCTTTTGCTTTCTTTCTTTCTTTGTTAAAAAAACGGGAATGGAAAAAGGCAACCCTCAGAATGGGCGAAAACGTTCACAAACGAATCAATGGACAAAGGTCTAATCTCCAATGTATATAAACAGCTCTTGCAGCTTAATATTAATAAAACAAACAACCCAATACAAAAATGGGCAGAAGATCTAAATAGACGTTTCTTCAAAGAAGACAGAGAGATGGCCAAGACGCACATGAAAAGCTGCTCAACATCACTAATTATTAGAGAAATGCAAATCAAAACTCCAATGGGGTAAGACCTCACACCTTTTAGAATCGGCATCGTCAGATAATCTACAAACAACAAATTCTGGGGAGGGTGTGGACAAAAGGAACCCTCTTCCGCTATTGGTGGGAATTTAATTGATACAGTCACTATGGAGAACAGTATGGAGGTTCCTTTAAAAAACTAAAAAGAGAATTACCATAGGATCCAGCAATCCCACTTCTGGGCATATACCCAGAGAAAACCATAAATCCCAAGGACACATTCACACAATGTTCATTGCAGCACTATATACAATAGCCAGGTAATGGAAGCAACCTAAATGGCCACAGACAGACGAATGGATATAGATGTGGTACATATATAAAATGGAATATTACTCAGCCATAAAAAGGAATGAAACTGGGTCATTTGTAGAGAAGTTGATGGATCTAGAGAGAGTCATACAGAGTGAAGTAAGTCAGAAAGAGAAAAACAAATATTGTATATTAATGCCTATATGTGGAACCTAGAAAGATGGTACAGATGAACTTGTTTGCAGGGCAGAAATAGAGACACAGAGGTAGAGAACAAACGTATGGAAACAAAGTGGGGGAAGCCATGGGGTGGTGGTCGTGGGATGAGTTGGGGATTGGAATTGACCTGTATACATGTATATGCATAAAATAGATAACTAATAATAACCTACTTTATAAAAAAAATAAATAAAATTAAATTTCAAAATCTTTAAAAATAAAATGTAAACATAAAACAGAAAAAAAGTTCTTCCATTCACACTGATGTATTTATAAGAATGAATTATTTCCATGCTTATATCTATAAATACCTAAAAGAAGAATAAAATCTAACTTGAACCAAAAAAGAAAAAAAAAACTGAACCTAACAGTTATACAGAGGAAAACACTACCAAGGCACTTGCTCCAGTGGTAAACAATTCTGAAAATGGTCAGAGGTGGGGAATCATCTCCCATACAGCCAGCAGCCCCGCCCGCCCACGCAAGGAGCGTCCTTATTGCAAAGCTGGGGGACCGTGCTGAGGCCTCTGTGAGTAAACGTGAGCTGAGCCCCATGCCTGCTGCTGCTTAACTGGTCCCACCCTTCCCAGGTGAAACACCTGAATATGTGCTAGGGCTTGAAAGCCTACAGGAAGGGCCGTGGAGCCACAAGAGCGACAGCACGCCGACCAACTTGGTGCCTGCAGGTCAGCCAGGATGGTCCTGGCCACGGGCGATCTTCTGGACACTTTCCATTGCCCTGCCTGAGATACCCCTCCTTTCCCGGGCCCCACTCGTTTTTTTTCCTTCCGCACCTCAACCCGGAGAGATATTCCAGTGGAATTTATGGGTGACACATACTCTTCTTTACAGGTGGCAGCCTGGCAACTCCTGCAGAAAGTCCAGCCGAGCCCCACCCACACCGGGCCACCCACAAAGCCGTGGACGCTCACAGCCTCCCACCAGCACAGCCCCGAGACTGCTGACGGGGCAGAGAATATGGAGTCAGGCACAGCTGCAGGGGCTATTGCTGCCTGGAGTGCTGTTTATATTGACCTCAACCCAGGCACACCTGGGGAGGGCTTGCCGGCAGGGTCAGGCTGCCCAGGTCAGCTAATCCTCAGCCCTCAGGAAATCACATTGCAGAAAATGGACCTCGCTAAGACAGAATATTCGCCAAGGAGAAAAAGGACACAATGCCATTTGCAGCACCGTAGATGAGTCTAGAGGTAATCACGTGACTTGGAGTAAGTCAGAAAGTGAAAGACACATCTCATATCATATCACTTATAGGTGTTACCTATAAATTGATACCAGGGCAGATATTTCCACGGAGAAGGGCAATCACAGATTCATTAAACAAACTTATGGTTCACCAAAGGAAAGGTGTGAGGATTGAATTCATTACCATTTTGGGGTTAACAGACATATACAAACACAGTAGACGTATATAATCACCAAAGACCTACGGAGTACCAAGAGAAGACTACTCAACATTCTGTCATAACGTACATGGGAAAAGGATCCCAGGAAGAACAGACATATGTATATGTGTAAAAGAACCAACTCTTGCACACCTACAACAAGCTAAACGTTGTACTCAAACTTGCTGTAATAAAAAATAAAAATTTAAATTAAAAACACGAACAAGAAGTAGTGAGACAAACTTGAGGGGCTTTCTCCTGGCACATTCCGTTCTACATTCCAATCTAGAACGCGACTTCCATTGAGGCTCTGCTGCCCTAGTAACCAGATTTGGTAAGGGAGAACTGCTGCCACCTTGTGGTCGTTTCACACAACAGCAGCTTTAATCCCAGCGCTAATGGTCAGTGGATATTCCAAATCATTAAGGGGCTGTAAATGACACCTGCCCTGAAAACAAATCCTGGGGTCATATATCGACCAAAAAATTCAAAAGTCGTCCATATTTCAAAACGACAGTTTCAAGAGGCATATTTCACGCACAAAAGTGTCCTGCTTCTTTTGCTTCCTTTCTTTCTTTGTTAAAAAACGGGAATGGAAAAAGGCAACCCTCAGAATGGGCGAAAACGTTCACAAACAAATCAATGGACAAAGGTTTAATCTCCAATATATATAAACAGCTCATGCAGCTTAATATTAATAAAACAAACAACCCAATACATAAATGGGCAGAAGAACTAAATAGACATTTCTTCAAAGAAGACACAGAGATGGCCAAGACGCACATGAAAAGCTGCTCAACACCACTAATTATTAGAGAAATGCAAATCAAAACTACAATGAGGTAAGACCTCACACCTGTTAGAATCGGCATCATCAGATAATCTACAAACAACAAATTCTGGGGAGGGTGTGGACAAAAGGAACCCTCTTCCGCTATTGGTGGGAATGTAAATTGATACAGTCACTATGGAGAACAGTATGGAGTTTCCTTTAAAAAACTAAAAAGAGAATTACCATAGGATCCAGCAATCCCACTTCTGGGCATATACCCAGAGAAAACCATAAATCACAGAGACACATTCACCACAATGTTCATTGCAGCACTATTTACAATAGCCAGGTAATGGAAGCAACCTAAATGCCCACAGACAGATGAATGGATAAAGATGTGGTACATATATAAAATGGAATATTACTCAGCCATAAAAAGGAATGAACCTGGGTCATTTGTAGAGAAGTTGATGGATCTAGAGACTGTCATACAGAGTGAAGTAAGTCAGAAAGAGAAAAACAAATATTGTATAATAATGCCTATATGTGGAACCTAGAAAAATGGTAGAGATGAACTGGTTTGCAGGGCAGAAATAGAGACACAGAGGTAGAGAACAAACGTATGGACACAAAGTGGGGGAAGCCATGGGGTGGTGGTGGTGGGATGAGTTGGGAGATTGGGATTGACCTGTATACATGTCTATGCATAAAATAGATAACTAATAATAACCTACTGTATAAAAAATAACTAAAATTAAATTTCAAAATTTTTAAAAATAAAATGTAAAAATAAAACAGAAAAAAAGTTCTTCCATTCACACTGATGTATTTATAAGAATGAATTATTTCCATGCTTATATCTATAAATACATAAAAGAGGAATAAAATCTAACTTGAACCAAAGAAGAAAAAAAAAACTGAACCTTAAAGTTATACAGAGGAAAACACTACCAAGGCACTTGCTCCAGTGGTAAACAATTCTGAAATTGGTCAGAGGTGGGGAATCATCTCCCATCCATCCAGCAGCCCCGCCCGCCCACGCAAGGAGCGTCCTTATTGCAAAGCTGGGAGACCGTGCCGAGGCCTCTGTGAGTAAACGTAAGCTGAGCCCCAGGCCCGATGCTGCTGAACTGTTCCCACCCTTCCCAGGTGAAACACCTGAATATGTACAAGGGCTTGAAAGCCTAGAGGAAGGGCCGTGGAGCCACACCAGCGACAGCACGCAGGCCAACTTGGTGCCTGCAGGTCAGCCAGGATGGTACTGGCCATGGGCGCTCTTCTGGAAGCTTTCCATTGCCCTGCCTGAGATACCCCTCCTGTCCCGGCCCCCACTCCTTTTTTTCCTTACTCACCTCAGCCCGCAGAGATATCCTGAGGAAGTTATGGGTGACACATCCTCTTCTTTACATGCGGCAGCCTGGCAACTCCTGCCGAAAGTCCAGCAGAGCCCCACTCACACCGGGCCACCCACAAAGCCGTGGACCCTCACACCCACCCACCAGCACAGCCCCGAGAGTGCTGACGGGGCAGAGAATATGGAGTCAGGCACAGCTGCAGGGGCTATTGATGCCTGGAGTGCTGTTTATATTGACCTCAACCCAGGCACACCTGGGGAAGTCTTGCCGGCAGGGTCAGGCTGCCCAGGTCAGCTAATCCCCAGCCCTCAGGGAATCACATTGCAGAAAATGGACCTCGCTAAGACAGAATATTCGCCAAGGAAAAAAAGGACACAATGCCATTTGCAGCACCGTAGATGAGTCTCGAGGTAATCACGTGACTTGTAGTAAGTCAGAATGTGAAAGACACATATCATATCATATCACTTATAGGTGTTACCTATAAATTGATACCAGGGCAGATATTTCCACGGAGAAGGGCAATCACAGATTCATTAAACAAACTTATGGTTCACCAAAGGAAAGGTGTGAGGATTGAATTCATTACGATATTGGGGTTAACAGACATATACAAACACAGTAGACGTATATAATCACCAAAGACCTACGGAGTACCAAGAGAAGACTACTCAACATTCTGTCATAACGTACATGGGAAAAGGATCCCAGGAAAAACAGACATATGTATATGTGTAAAAGAACCACCTCTTGCACACCTACAACATGCTAAACGTTGTACTCAAACTTGCTGTAATAAAAAATAAAAAAATAAATTAAAAACACGAACAAGAATTAGTGAGAAAAACTTGAGGGGCTTTCTCCTGGTACATTCCGTTCTACATTCCAATCTAGAACGCGACTTCCATTGAGGCTCTGCTGCCCTAGTAACCAGATTTGGTAAGGGAGAACTGCTGCCACCTTGTGGCCGTTTCACACAACAGCAGCTTTAATCCCAGCGCTAATGGTCAGTGGATATTCCAAATCATTACAGGCCTGTAAATGACACCTGCCCTGAAAACAAATCCTGGGGTCATATATCGACCAAAAAATTCAAAAAACGTCCATATTTCAAAACGACAGTTTCGAGAGGCATATTTCACGCACATTAGTGTTCTGCTTCTTTTGCTTTCTTTCTTTCTTTGTTAAAAAAAACGGGAATGGAAAAAGGCAACCCTCAGAATGGGCGAAAACGTTCACAAACGAATCAATGGACAAAGGTTTAATCTCCAATATATATAAACAGCTCATGCAGCTTAATATTAATAAAACAAACAACCCAATACAAAAATGGGCAGAAGATCTAAAGAGACGTTTCTTCAAAGAAGACACAGAGATGGCCAAGACGCACATGAAAAGCTGCTCAACATCACTAATTATTAGAGAAATGCAAATCAAAACTACAATGAGGTAAGACCTCACACCTGTTAGAATCGGCATCATCAGATAATCTACAAACAACAAATTCTGGGGAGGGTGTGGACAAAAGGAACCCTCTTCCGCTATTGGTGGGAATGTAAATTGATACAGTCACTATGGAGAACAGTATGGAGGTTCCTTTAAAAAACTAAAAAGAGAATTACCATAGGATCCAGCAATCCCACTTCTGGGCATAAACCCAGAGAAAACCATAAATCACAGAGACACATTCACCACAATGTTCATTGCAGCACTATTTAAAATAGCCAGGTAATGGAAGCAACCTAAATGCCCACAGACAGACGAATGGATAAAGATGTGGTACATATATAAAATGGAATATTACTCAGCCATAAAAAGGAATGAAACTGGGTCATTTGTAGAGAAGTTGATGTATCTAGAGACAGTCATACAGAGTGAAGTAAGTCAGAAAGAGAAAAACAAATATTGTATATTAATGCCTATATGTGGAACCTAGAAAGATGGTACAGATGAACTTGTTTGCAGGGCAGAAATAGAGACACAGAGGTAGAGAACAAACGTATGGAAACAAAGTGGGGGAAGCCATGGGGTGGTGGTGGTGGGATGAGTTGGGGATTGGGATTGACCTGTATACATGTATATGCATAAAATAGATAACTAATAATAACCTACTGTATAAAAAAATAAATAAAATTAAATTTCAAAATCTTTAAAAATAAAATGTAAACATAAAACAGAAAAAAAGTTCTTCCATTCACACTGATGTATTTATAAGAATGAATTATTTCCATGCTTATATCTATAAATACCTAAAAGAGGAATAAAATCTAACTTGAACCAAAAAAAAAAAAAAAACTGAACCTAACAGTTATACAGAGGAAAACACTACCAAGGCACTTGCTCCAGTGGTAAACAATTCTGAAAATGCTCAGAGGTGGGGAATCATCTCCCATACAGCCAGCAGCCCCGCCCGCCCACGCAAGGAGCATCCTTATTGCAAAGCTGGGGGACCGTGCTGAGGCCTCTGTGAGTAAACGTGAGCTGAGCCCCATGCCTGCTGCTGCTTAACTGGTCCCACCCTTCCCAGGTGAAACACCTGAATATGTGCTAGGGCTTGAAAGCCTACAGGAAGGGCCGTGGAGCCACACCAGCGACAGCACGCCGACCAACTTGGTGCCTGCAGGTCAGCCAGGATGGTCCTGGCCACGGGTGCTCTTCTGGAAACTTTCCATTGCCCTGCCTGAGATACCCCTCCTTTCCCGGCCCCCACTCGTTTTTTTTCCTTCCGCACCTCAACCCGGAGAGATATTCCAGTGGAATTTATGGGTGACACATCCTCTTCTTTACAGGTGGCAGCCTGGCAACTCCTGCAGAAAGTCCAGCAGAGCCCCACTCACACCGGGCCACCCACAAAGCCGTGGACGCTCACACCCTCCCACCAGCACAGCCCCGAGACTTCTGACGGGGCAGAGAATATGGAGTCAGGCACAGCTGCAGGGGCTATTGCTGCCTGGAGTGCTGTTTATATTGACCTCAACCCAGGCACACCTGGGGAGGGCTTGCCGGCAGGGTCAGGCTGCCCAGGTCAGCTAATCCTCAGCCCTCAGGGAATCACATTGCAGAAAATGGACCTCGCTAAGACAGAATATTCGCCAAGGAGAAAAAGGACACAATGCCATTTGCAGCACCGTAGATGAGTCTAGAGGTAATCACGTGACTTGGAGTAAGTCAGAAAGTGAAAGACACATATCATATCATATCACTTATATGTGTTACCTATAAATTGATACCAGGGCAGATATTTCCACGGAGAAGGGCAATCACAGATTCATTAAATAAACTTATGGTTCACCAAAGGAAAGGTGTGAGGATTGAATTCATTATGATATTGGGGTTAACAGACATATACAAACACAGTAGACGTATATAATCACCAAAGACCTATGGAGTACCAAGAGAAGACTACTCAACATTTTGTCATAACGTACATGGGAAAAGGATCCCAGGAAGAACAGACATATGTATATGTGTAAAAGAACCACCTCTTGCACACCTACAACAAGCTAAACGTTGTACTCAAACTTGCTGTAATAAAAAATAAAAATTTAAATTAAAAACACGAACAAGAAGTAGTGAGACAAACTTGAGGGGTTTTCTCCTGGCACATTCCATTCTACATTCCAATCTAGAACGCGCCTTCCATTGAGGCTCTGCTGCCCTAGTAACCAGATTTGGTAAGGGAGAACTGCTGCCACCTTGTGGCCGTTTCACACAACAGCAGCTTTAATCCCAGCGCTAATGGTCTGGGGATATTCCAAATCATTAAAGGGCTGTAAATGACACCTGCCCTGAAAACAAATCCTGGGGTCATATATCGACCAAAAAATTCAAAAGACGTCCATATTTCGAAACGACAGTTTCAAGAGGCATATTTCACGAACAATAGTGTCCTGCTTCTTTTGCTTTCTTTCTTTCTTTGTTAAAAAACGGGAATGGAAAAAGGCAACCCTCAGAATGGGCGAAAACGTTCACAAACGAATCAATGGACAAAGGTTTAATCTCCAATATAAATAAACAGCTCATGCAGCTTAATATTAATAAAACAAACAACCCAATACATAAATGGGCAGAAGAACTAAATAGACATTTCTTCAAAGAAGACACAGAGATGGCCAAGACGCACATGAAAAGCTGCTCAACATCACTAATTATTAGAGAAATGCAAATCAAAACTACAATGAGGTAAGACCTCACACCTGTTAGAATCGGCATCATCAGATAATCTACAAACAACAAATTCTGGGGAGGGTGTGGACAAAAGGAACCCTCTTCTGCTATTGGTGGGAATGTAAATTGATACAGTCACTATGGAGAACAGTATGGAGGTTCCTTTAAAAAACTAAAAAGAGAATTACCATAGGATCCAGCAGTCCAACTTCTGGGCATATACCCAGAGAAAACCATAAATCACAGAGACACATTCACCACAATGTTCATTGCAGCACTATTTACAATAGCCAGGTAATGGAAGCAACCTAAATGGCCACAGACAGAAGAATGGATAAAGATGTGGTACATATATAAAATGGAATATTACTCAGCAATAAAAAGGAATGAAACTGGGTCATTTGTAGAGAAGTTTATGGATCTAGAGACTGTCATACAGAGTGAAGTCAGTCAGAAAGAGAAAAACAAATATTGTATATTAATGCCTATATGTGGAACCTAGAAAAATGGTACAGATGAACTGGTTTGCAGGGCAGAAATAGAGATAAAGAGGTAGAGAACAAACGTATGCACACAAAGTGGGGGAAGCCATGGGTTGGTGGTGGTGGGATGAGTTGGGAGATTGGGATTGACCTGTATACATGTCTATGCATAAAATAGATAACTAAGAATAAACTACTGTATAAAAAACTAAATAAAATTAAATTTCAAAATTTTCAAAAATAAAATGTAAAAATAAACAGAAAAAATGTTCTTCCATTCACACTGATGTATTTATAAGAATGAATTATTTCCATGCTTATATCCATAAATACATAAAAGAGGAATAAAATCTAACTTGAAGCAAAAAAGAAAAAAAACTGAACCTAACTGTTATACAGAGGAAAATACTACCAAGGCACTTGCTCCAGTGGTAAACAATTCTGAAATTGGTCAGAGATGGGGAATCATCCCCCATACAGCCAGCAGCCCCGCCCGCCCACGCAAGGAGCGTCCTTATTGCAAAGCTGGGGGACCGTGCTGAGGCCTCTGTGAGTAAACGTGAGCTGAGCCCCATGCCTGCTGCTGCTTAACTGGTCCCACCCTTCCCAGGTGAAACACCTGAATATGTGCTAGGGCTTGAAAGCCTACAGGAAGGGCCGTGGAGCCACACCAGCGACAGCACGCCGACCAACTTGGTGCCTGCAGGTCAGCCAGGATGGTCCTGGCCACGGGTGCTCTTCTGGAAACTTTCCATTGCCCTGCCTGAGATACCCCTCCTTTCCCGGCCCCCACTCGTTTTTTTTCCTTCCGCACCTCAACCCGGAGAGATATTCCAGTGGAATTTATGGGTGACACATCCTCTTCTTTACAGGTGGCAGCCTGGCAACTCCTGCAGAAAGTCCAGCAGAGCCCCACTCACACCGGGCCACCCACAAAGCCGTGGACGCTCACACCCTCCCACCAGCACAGCCCCGAGACTTCTGACGGGGCAGAGAATATGGAGTCAGGCACAGCTGCAGGGGCTATTGCTGCCTGGAGTGCTGTTTATATTGACCTCAACCCAGGCACACCTGGGGAGGGCTTGCCGGCAGGGTCAGGCTGCCCAGGTCAGCTAATCCTCAGCCCTCAGGGAATCACATTGCAGAAAATGGACCTCGCTAAGACAGAATATTCGCCAAGGAGAAAAAGGACACAATGCCATTTGCAGCACCGTAGATGAGTCTAGAGGTAATCACGTGACTTGGAGTAAGTCAGAAAGTGAAAGACACATATCATATCATATCACTTATATGTGTTACCTATAAATTGATACCAGGGCAGATATTTCCACGGAGAAGGGCAATCACAGATTCATTAAATAAACTTATGGTTCACCAAAGGAAAGGTGTGAGGATTGAATTCATTATGATATTGGGGTTAACAGACATATACAAACACAGTAGACGTATATAATCACCAAAGACCTATGGAGTACCAAGAGAAGACTACTCAACATTTTGTCATAACGTACATGGGAAAAGGATCCCAGGAAGAACAGACATATGTATATGTGTAAAAGAACCACCTCTTGCACACCTACAACAAGCTAAACGTTGTACTCAAACTTGCTGTAATAAAAAATAAAAATTTAAATTAAAAACACGAACAAGAAGTAGTGAGACAAACTTGAGGGGTTTTCTCCTGGCACATTCCATTCTACATTCCAATCTAGAACGCGCCTTCCATTGAGGCTCTGCTGCCCTAGTAACCAGATTTGGTAAGGGAGAACTGCTGCCACCTTGTGGCCGTTTCACACAACAGCAGCTTTAATCCCAGCGCTAATGGTCTGGGGATATTCCAAATCATTAAAGGGCTGTAAATGACACCTGCCCTGAAAACAAATCCTGGGGTCATATATCGACCAAAAAATTCAAAAGACGTCCATATTTCGAAACGACAGTTTCAAGAGGCATATTTCACGAACAATAGTGTCCTGCTTCTTTTGCTTTCTTTCTTTCTTTGTTAAAAAACGGGAATGGAAAAAGGCAACCCTCAGAATGGGCGAAAACGTTCACAAACGAATCAATGGACAAAGGTTTAATCTCCAATATAAATAAACAGCTCATGCAGCTTAATATTAATAAAACAAACAACCCAATACATAAATGGGCAGAAGAACTAAATAGACATTTCTTCAAAGAAGACACAGAGATGGCCAAGACGCACATGAAAAGCTGCTCAACATCACTAATTATTAGAGAAATGCAAATCAAAACTACAATGAGGTAAGACCTCACACCTGTTAGAATCGGCATCATCAGATAATCTACAAACAACAAATTCTGGGGAGGGTGTGGACAAAAGGAACCCTCTTCTGCTATTGGTGGGAATGTAAATTGATACAGTCACTATGGAGAACAGTATGGAGGTTCCTTTAAAAAACTAAAAAGAGAATTACCATAGGATCCAGCAGTCCAACTTCTGGGCATATACCCAGAGAAAACCATAAATCACAGAGACACATTCACCACAATGTTCATTGCAGCACTATTTACAATAGCCAGGTAATGGAAGCAACCTAAATGGCCACAGACAGAAGAATGGATAAAGATGTGGTACATATATAAAATGGAATATTACTCAGCAATAAAAAGGAATGAAACTGGGTCATTTGTAGAGAAGTTTATGGATCTAGAGACTGTCATACAGAGTGAAGTCAGTCAGAAAGAGAAAAACAAATATTGTATATTAATGCCTATATGTGGAACCTAGAAAAATGGTACAGATGAACTGGTTTGCAGGGCAGAAATAGAGATAAAGAGGTAGAGAACAAACGTATGCACACAAAGTGGGGGAAGCCATGGGTTGGTGGTGGTGGGATGAGTTGGGAGATTGGGATTGACCTGTATACATGTCTATGCATAAAATAGATAACTAAGAATAAACTACTGTATAAAAAACTAAATAAAATTAAATTTCAAAATTTTCAAAAATAAAATGTAAAAATAAACAGAAAAAATGTTCTTCCATTCACACTGATGTATTTATAAGAATGAATTATTTCCATGCTTATATCCATAAATACATAAAAGAGGAATAAAATCTAACTTGAAGCAAAAAAGAAAAAAAACTGAACCTAACTGTTATACAGAGGAAAATACTACCAAGGCACTTGCTCCAGTGGTAAACAATTCTGAAATTGGTCAGAGATGGGGAATCATCCCCCATACAGCCAGCAGCCCCGCCCGCCCACGCAAGGAGCGTCCTTATTGCAAAGCTGTGGGACCATGCCGAGGCCTCTGTTAGTAAACGTGACCTGAGCCCCAGGCCAGCTGCTGCTGAACTGTTCCCACCCTTCCCAGGTGAAACACCTGAATATGTACAAGGGCTTGAAAGCCTAGAGGAAGGGCCGTGTAGCCACATGAGCGACAGCACGCAGGCCAACTTGGTGCCTGCAGGTCAGCCAGGATGGTCCTGGCCACGGGCGATCTTCTGGACACTTTCCATTGCCCTGCCTGAGATACCCCTCCTTTCCCGGCCCCCACTCGTTTTTTTTCCTTCCGCACCTCAACCCGGAGAGATATTCCAGTGGAATTTATGGATGACACATACTCTTCTTTACAGGTGGCAGCCTGGCAACTCCTGCAGAAAGTCCAGCAGAGCCCCACTCACACCGGGCCACCCACAAAGCCGTGGACGCTCACACCCTCCCACCAGCACAGCCCCGAGACTGTTGACGGGGCAGAGAATATGGAGTCAGGCACAGCTGCAGGGGCTATTGCTGCCTGGAGTGCTGTTTATATTGACCTCAACACAGGCACACCTGGGGAGGGCTTGCCGGCAGGGTCAGGCTGCCCAGGTCAGCTAATCCTCAGCCCTCAGGGAATCACATTGCAGAAAATGGACCTCGCTAAGACAGAATATTCGCCAAGGAGAAAAAGGACACAATGCCATTTGCAGCACCGTAGATGAGTCTAGAGGTAATCACGTGACTTGGAGTAAGTCAGAAAGTGAAAGACACATCTCATATCATATCACTTATAGGTGTTACCTATAAATTGATACCAGGGCAGATATTTCCACGGAGAAGGGCAATCACAGATTCATTAAACAAACTTATGGTTCACCAAAGGAAAGGTGTGAGGATTGAATTCATTACCATTTTGGGGTTAACAGACATATACAAACACAGTAGACGTATATAATCACCAAAGACCTACGGAGTACCAAGAGAAGACTACTCAACATTCTGTCATAACGTACATGGGAAAAGGATCCCAGGAAGAACAGACATATGTATATGTGTAAAAGAACCACCTCTTGCACACCTACAACAAGCTAAACGTTGTACTCAAACTTGCTGTAATAAAAAATAAAAATTTAAATTAAAAACACGAACAAGAAGTAGTGAGACAAACTTGAGGGGCTTTCTCCTGGCACATTCCGTTCTACATTCCAATCTAGAAAGCGACTTCCATTGAGGTTCTGCTGCCCTAGTAACCAGATTTGGTAAGGGAGAACTGCTGCCACCTTGTGGTCGTTTCACACAACAGCAGCTTTAATCCCAGCGCTAATGGTCAGTGGATATTACAAATCATTAAGGGGCTGTAAATGACACCTGCCCTGAAAACAAATCCTGGGGTCATATATCGACCAAAAAATTCAAAAGACGTCCATATTTCAAAACGACAGTTTCAAGAGGCATATTTCACGCACAAAAGTGTCCTGCTTCTTTTGCTTCCTTTCTTTCTTTGTTAAAAAACGGGAATGGAAAAATGCAACCCTCAGAATGGGCGAAAACGTTCACAAACGAATCAATGGACAAAGGTTTAATCTCCAATATATATAAACAGCTCATGCAGCTTAATTTTAATAAAACAAACAACCCAATACATAAATGGGCAGAAGAACTAAATAGACATTTCTTCAAAGAAGACACAGAGATGGCCAAGACGCACATAAAAAGCTGCTCAACATCACTAATTATTAGAGAAATGCAAATCAAAACTACAATGAGGTAAGACCTCACACCTGTTAGAATCGGCATCATCAGATAATCTACAAACAACAAATTCTGGGGAGGGTGTGGACAAAAGGAACCCTCTTCCGCTATTGGTGGGAATGTAAATTGATACAGTCACTATGGAGAACAGTATGGAGGTTCCTTTAAAAAACTAAAAAGAGAATTACCATAGGATCCAGCAATCCCACTTCTGGGCATATACCCAGAGAAAACCATAAATCACAGAGACACATTCACCACAATGTTCATTGCAGCACTATTTACAATAGCCAGGTAATGGAAGCAACCTAAATGCCCACAGACAGACGAATGGATAAAGATGTGGTACATATATAAAATGGAATATTACTCAGCAATAAAAAGGAATGAAACTGGGTCATTTTTAGAGAAGTTGATGGATCTAGAGACTGTCATACAGAGTGCAGTAAGTCAGAAAGAGAAAAACAAATATTGTATATTAATGCCTATATGTGGCACCTAGAAAAATGGTACAGATGAACTGGTTTGCAGGGCAGAAATAGAGACACAGAGGTGGATATCAAACGTATGGACACAAAGTGGGGGAAGCCATGGGGTGGTGGTGGTGGGATGAGTTGGGAGATTGGGATTGACCTGTATACATGTCTATGCATAAAATAGATAACTAATAATAACCTACTGTATAAAAAAATAAATAAAATTAAATTTCAAAATTTTTAAAAATAAAATGTAAAAATAAAACAGAAAAAAAGTTCTTCCATTCACACTGATGTATTTATAAGAATGAATTATTTCCATGCTTATATCTATAAATACATAAAAGAGGAATAAAATCTAACTTGAACCAAAAAAGAAAAAAAATAACTGAACCTAACAGTTATACAGAGGAAAACACTACCAAGGCACTTGCTCCAGTGGTAAACAATTCTGAAATTGGTCAGAGGTGGGGAATCATCTCCCATACAGCCAGCAGCCTCGCCCGCCCACGCAAGGAGCGTCCTTATTGCAAAGCTGGGAGACCGTGCCGAGGCCTCTGTGAGTAAACGTAAGCTGAGCCCCAGGCCCGATGCTGCTGAACTGTTCCCACCCTTCCCAGGTGAAACACCTGAATATGTACAAGGGCTTGAAAGCCTAGAGGAAGGGCCGTGGAGCCACACCAGCAACAGCACGCAGGCCAACTTGGTGCCTGCAGGTCAACCAGGATGGTACTGGCCATCCGCGCTCTTCTGGAAGCTTTCCATTGCCCTGCCTGAGATACCCCTCCTGTCCCGGCCCCCAATCCTTTTTTTCCTTACTCACCTAGCCCGCAGAGATATCCAGTGGAAGTTATGGGCGACACATCCTCTTCTATACATGTGGCAGCCTGGCAACTCCTGCCAAAAGTCCAGCAGAGCCCCACTCACACCGGGCCACCCACAAAGCCCTGGACCCTCACACCGTCCCACCAGCACAGCCCCGAGACTGCTGACGGGGCAGAGAATATGGAGTCAGGCACAGCTGCAGGGGCTATTGCTGCCTGGAGTGCTGTTTATATTGACCTCAACACAGGCACACCTGGGGAGGGCTTGCCGGCAGGGTCAGGCTGCCCAGGTCAGCTAATCCTCAGCCCTCAGGGAATCACATTGCAGAAAATGGACCACGCTAAGACAGAATATTCGCCAAGGAAAAAAAGGACACAATGCCATTTGCAGCACCGTAGATGAGTCTCGAGGTAATCACGTGACTTGTAGTAAGTCAGAATGTGAAAGACACATATCATATCATATCACTTATAGGTGTTACCTATAAATTTTTACCAGGGCATATATTTCCACGGAGAAGGGCAATCACAGATTCATTAAACAAACTTATGGTTCACCAAAGGAAAGGTGTGAGGATTGAATTCATTACGATATTGGGGTTAACAGACATATACAAACCCAGTAGGCGTATATAATCACCAAAGACCTACGGAGTACCAAGAGAAGACTACTCAACATTCTGTCATAACGTACATGGGAAAAGGATCCCAGGAAGAACAGACATATGTATATGTGTAAAAGAACCACCTCTTGCACACCTACAACATGCTAAACGTTGTACTCAAACTTGCTGTAATAAAAAATAAAAAATTAAAATAAAAACACGAACAAGAAATAGTGAGACAAACTTGAGGGGCTTTCTCCTGGCACATTCCGTTCTACATTCCAATCTAGAACACGACTTCCATTGAGGTTCTGCTGCCCTAGTAACCAGATTTGGTATGGGAGAACTGCTGCCACCTTGTGGCCGTTTCACACAACTGCAGCTTTAATCCCAGCGCTAATGGTCAGTGGATATTCCAAATCATTACAGGCCTGTAAATGACACCTGCCCTGAAAACAAATCCTGGGGTCATATATCGACCAAAAAATTCAAAAGACGTCCATATTTCAAAACGACAGTTTCAAGAGGCATATTTCACGCACATTAGTGTCCTGCTTCTTTTGCTTTCTTTCTTTCTTTGTTCAAAAAACGGGAATGGAAAAAGGCAACCCTCAGAATGGGCGAAAACGTTCACAAACGAATCAATGGATAAAGGTTTAATCTCCAATATATATAAACAGCTCATGCAGCTTAATATTAATAAAACAAACAACCCAATACATAAATGGGCAGAAGATCTAAATAGACATTTCTTCAAAGAAGACACAAAGATGGCCAAGACGCACATGAAAAGCTGCTCATCATCACTAATTATTAGAGAAATGCAAATCAAAACTACAATGAGGTAAGACCTCACACCTGTTAGAATCGGCATCATCAGATACTCTACAAACAACAAATTCTGGGGAGGGTGTGGACAAAAGGAACCCTCTTCCGCTATTGGTGGGAATGTAAATTGATACAGTCACTATGGAGAACAGTATGGAGGTTCCTTTAAAAAACTAAAAAGAGAATTACCATAGGATCCAGCAATCCCACTTCTGGGCATTTACCCAGAGAAAACCATAAATCACAGAGACACATTCACCACAATGTTCATTGCAGCACTATTTAAAATAGCCAGGTAATGGAAGCAACCTAAATGCCCACAGACAGACGAATGGATAAAGATGTGGTACATATATAAAATGGAATATTACTCAGCCATAAAAAGGAATGAAACTGGGTCATTTGTAGAGAAGTTGATGGATCTAGAGACAGTCATACAGAGTGAAGTAAGTCAGAAAGAGAAAAACAAATATTGTATATTAATGCCTATATGTGGAACCTAGAAAGATGGTACAGATGAACTTGTTTGCAGGGCAGAAATAGAGACACAGAGGTAGAGAACAAACGTATGGACACAAAGTGGGGGAAGCCATGGGGTGGTGGTGGTGGGATGAGTTGGGGATTGGGATTGACCTGTATACATGTGTATGCATAAAATAGATAACTAATAATAACCTACTGTATAAAAAAATAAATAAAATTAAATTTCAAAATTTTCAAAAATAAAATGTAAAAATAAACAGAAAAAATGTTCTTCCATTCACACTGATGTATTTATAAGAATGAATTATTTCCATGCTTATATCCATAAATACATAAAAGAGGAATAAAATCTAACTTGAAGCAAAAAAGAAAAAAAACTGAACCTAACTGTTATACAGAGGAAAATACTACCAAGGCACTTGCTCCAGTGGTAAACAATTCTGAAATTGGTCAGAGATGGGGAATCATCCCCCATACAGCCAGCAGCCCCGCCCGCCCACACAAGGAGCGTCCTTATTGCAAAGCTGTGGGACCATGCCGAGGCCTCTGTGAGTAAACGTGACCTGAGCCCCAGGCCAGCTGCTGCTGAACTGTTCCCACCCTTCCCAGGTGAAACACCTGAATATGTACAAGGGCTTGAAAGCCTAGAGGAAGGGCCGTGTAGCCACACGAGCGACAGCACGCAGGCCAACTTGGTGCCTGCAGGTCAGCCAGGATGGTCCTGTCCACGGGCGCTCTTCTGGAAGCATTCCATTGCCCTTCCTGAGATACCCCTCCTGTCCCGGCCCCCACTCCTTTTTTTCCTTCCTCATCACTGCCCGGAGAGATATTCCAGTGGAAGTTATGGGTAACACATCATCTTCTTTACAGGTGGTAGCCTGGCAACTCCTGTAGAAAGTCCAGCAGAGCCACACTCACACCGGGCCACCCACAAACCCGTGGACCCTCACAGCCTCCCACCAGCACGGCCCCGAGACTGCTGACGGGGCAGAGAATATGGAGTCAGGCACAGCTGCAGGGGCTATTGCTGCCTGGAGTGCTGTTTATATTGACCTCAACCCAGGCACACCTGGGGAGGGCTTGCCGGCAGGGTCAGGCTGCCCAGGTCAGCTAATCCTCAGCCCTCAGGTTATCACATTGCAGAAAATGGACCTCGCTAAGACAGAATATTCGCCAAGGAAAAAAAGGACACAATGCCATTTGCAGCACCCTAGATGAGTCTAGAGGTAATCACGTGACTTGGAGTAAGTCAGAAAGTGAAAGACAAATATCATATCATATCACTTATAGGTGTTACCTATAAATTGATACCAGGGCAGATATTTCCATGGAGAAGGGCAATCACAGATTCATTAAACAAACTTATGGTTCACCAAAGGAAAGGTGTGAGGATTGAATTCATTACGATATTGGGGTTAACAGACATATACAAACACAGTAGACGTATATAATCACCAAAGACCTACGGAGTACCAAGAGAAGACTACTCAACATTCTGTCATAACGTACATGGGAAAAGGATCCCAGGAAGAACAGACATATGTATATGTGTAAAAGAACCACCTCTTGCACACCTACAACAAGCTAAATGTTGTACTCAAACTTGCTGTAATAAAAAATAAAAAAATTAAATTAAAAACACGAACAAGAAGTAGTGAGACAAACTTGAGGGGCTTTCTCCTGGCACATTCCGTTCTACATTCCAATCTAGAACGCGACTTCCATTGAGGCTCTGCTGCCTTAGTAAACAGGTTTGGTAAGGGAGAACTGCTGCCACCTTGTGGCCGTTTCACACAAGAGCAGCTTTAATCCCAGCGAAATGGTCAGTGGATATTCCAAATCATTACAGGCCTGTAAATGACACCTGCCCTGAAAAGAAATCCTGGGGTCATATATCGACCAAAAAATTCAAAAGACGTCCATATTTCAAAACGACAGTTTCAAGAGGCATATTTCACGCACATTAGTGTTCTGCTTCTTTTGCTTGCTTTCTTTCTTTGTTAAAAAATCGGGAATGGTAAAAGGCAACCCTCAGAATGGGCGAAAACGTTCACAAACGAATCAATGGACAAAGGTTTAATCTCCAATATATATAAACAGCTCATGCAGCTTAATATTAATAAAACAAACAACCCAATACAAAAATGGGCAGAAGATCTAAATAGACGTTTCTTCAAAGAAGACACAGAGATGGCCAAGACGCACATGAAAAGCTGCTCAACATCACTAATTATTAGCGAAATGCAAATCAAAACTACAATGAGGTAAGACCTCACACCTGTTAGAATCGGCATCATCACAAAATCTACAAACAACAAAATCTGGGGAGGGTGTGGACAAAAGGAACCCTCTTCCGCTATTGGTGGGAATGTAAATTGATACAGTCACTATGGAGAACAGTATGGAGGTTCCTTTAAAAAACTAAAAAGAGAATTACCATAGGATCCAGCAATCCCACTTCTGAGCATAAACCCAGAGAAAACCATAAATCACAGAGACACATTCACCACAATGTTCATTGCAGCACTATTTAAAATAGCCAGGTAATGGAAGCAACCTAAATGCCCACAGACAGACGAATGGATAAAGATGTGGTACATATATAAAATGGAATATTACTCAGCCATAAAAAGGAATGAAACTGGGTCATTTGTAGAGAAGTTGATGGATCTAGAGAGAGTCATACAGAGTGAAGTAAGTCAGAAAGAGAAAAACAAATATTGTATATTAATGCCTATATGTGGAACCTAGAAAGATGGTACAGATGAACTTGTTTGCAGGGCAGAAATAGAGACACAGAGGTAGAGAACAAACGTATGGAAACAAAGTGGGGGAAGCCATGGGGTGGTGGTGGTGGGATGTGTTGGGGATGGGAATTGACCTGTATACATGTATATGCATAAAATAGATAACTAATAATAACCTACTGTATAAAAAAAATAAATAAAATTAAATTTCAAAATCTTTAAAAATAAAATGTAAACATAAAACAGAAAAAAAGTTCTTCCATTCACACTGATGTATTTATAAGAATGAATTATTTCCATGCTTATATCTATAAATACCTAAAAGAAGAATAAAATCTAACTTGAACCAAAAAAGAAAAAAAAAACTGAACCTAACAGTTATACAGAGGAAAACACTACCAAGGCACTTGCTCCAGTGGTAAACAATTCTGAAAATGGTCAGAGGTGGGGAATCATCTCCCATACAGCCAGCAGCCCCGCCCGCCCACGCAAGGAGCGTCCTTATTGCAAAGCTGGGGGACCGTGCTGAGGCCTCTGTGAGTAAACGTGAGCTGAGCCCCATGCCTGCTGCTGCTTAACTGGTCCCACCCTTCCCAGGTGAAACACCTAAATATGTGCTAGGGCTTGAAAGCCTACAGGAAGGGCCGTGGAGCCACACCAGAGACAGCACGCCGACCAACTTGGTGCCTGCAGGTCAGCCAGGATGGTCCTGGCCACGGGCGATCTTCTGGACACTTTCCATTGCCCTGCCTGAGATACCCCTCCTTTCCCGGCCCCCACTCGTTTTTTTTCCTTCCGCACCTCAACCCGGAGAGATATTCCAGTGGAATTTATGGATGACACATACTCTTCTTTACAGGTGGCAGCCTGGCAACTCCTGCAGAAAGTCCAGCAGAGCCCCACTCACACCGGGCCACCCACAAAGCCGTGGACCCTCACACCTTCCCACCAGCACAGCCCCGAGACTGCTGACGGGGCAGAGAATATGGAGTCAGGCACAGCTGCAGGGGCTATTGCTGCCTGGAGTGCTGTTTATATTGACCTCAACCCAGGCACACCTGGGGAGGTCTTGCCGGCAGGGTCAGGCTCTCATGTCAGCTATTCCTCAGCCCTCAGGGAATCACATTGCAGAAAATGGACCTCGCTAAGACAGAATATTCGCCAAGGAAAAAAAGGACACAATGCCATTTGCAGCACCGTAGATGAGTCTAGAGGTAATCACGTGACATGGAGTAAGTCAGAAAGTGAAAGACACATATCATATCATATCACTTATAGGTGTTACCTATAAATTGATACCAGGGCAGATATTTCCACGGAGAAGGGCAATCACAGATTCATTAAACAAACTTATGGTTCACCAAAGGAAAGGTGTGAGGATTGAATTCATTACGATATTGGGGTTAACAGACATATACAAACACAGTAGACGTATATAATCACCAAAGTCCTATGGAGTACCAAGAGAAGACTACTCAAATTTCTGTCATAACGTACATGGGAAAAGGATCCCAGGAAGAACAGACATATATATATGTGTAAAAGAACCACCTCTTGCACACCTACAACAAGCTAAACGTTGTACTCAAACTTGCTGTAATAAAAAATAAAAAATTAAATTAAAAACACGAACAAGAAGTAGTGAGACAAACTTGAGGGGCTTTCTCCTGGCACATTCCGTTCTACATTCCAATCTAGAACGCGACTTCCATTGAGGCTCTGCTGCCCTAGTAACCAGATTTGGAAAGGGAGACCTGCTGCCACCTTGTGGCCGTTTCACACAACAGCAGCTTTAATCCCAGCGCTAATGGTCAGTGGATATTCCAAATCATTACAGGCCTGTAAATGACACCTACCCTGAAAACAAATCCTGGGGTCATATATCGACCAAAAAATTCAAAAGACGTCCATATTTCAAAATGACAGTTTCAAGAGGCATATTTCATGCACATTAGTGTTCTGCTTCTTTAGCTTTCCTTCTTTCTTTGTTAAAAAAACGGGAATGGTAAAAGGCAACCTCAGAATGGGCGAAAACGTTCACAAACGAATCAATGGACAAAGGTTTAATCTCCAATATATATAAACAGCACATGCAGCTTAATATTAATAAAACAAACAACCCAATACAAAAATGGGCAGAAGATCTAAATAGACGTTTCTTCAAAGAAGACACAGAGATGGCCAAGACGCACATGAAAAGCTGCTCAACATCACTAATTATTAGAGAAATGCAAATCAAAACTACAATGAGGTAAGACCTCACACCTGTTAGAATCGACATCATCAGATAATCTACAAACAACAAATTCTGGGGAGGGTGTGGACAAAAGGAACCCTCTTCCGCTATTGTTGGGAATGTAAATTGATACAGTCACTATGGAGAACAGTATGGAGGTTCCTTTAAAAAACTAAAAAGAGAATTACCATAGGATTCAGCAATCCCACTTCTGGGCATTTACCCAGAGAAAATCATAAATCACAGAGACACATTCACCACAATGTTCTTTGCAGCACTATTTACAATAGCCAGGTAATGGAAGCAACCTAAATGGCCACAGACAGATGAATGGATAAAGATGTGGTACATACATAAAATGGAATATTACACAGCCATAAAAAGGAATGAAACTGGGTCATTTGTAGAGAAGTTGACGGATCTAGAGACTGTCACACAGAGTGAATTAAGTCAGAAAGAGAAAAACAAATATTGTATATTAATGCCTATATGTGGAACCTAGAAAAAATGGTACAGATGAACTGGTTTGCAGGGCAGAAATAGAGACACAGAGGCAGAGAACAAACGTATGGACACAAAGTGGGGGAAGCCATGGGGTGGTGGTGGTGGGATGAGTTGGGAGATTGGGATTGACCTGTATACATGTCTATGCATAAAATAGATAACTAATAATAACCTACTGTATAAAAAAATAACTAAAATTAAATTTCAAAATTTTTAAAAATAAAATGTAAAAATAAAACAGAAAAAAAGTTCTTCCATTCACACTGATGTATTTATAAGAATGAATTATTTCCATGCTTATATCCATAAATACATAAAAGAGGAATAAAATCTAACTTGAACCAAAAAAGAAAAAAAAAAGCTGAACCTAACAGTTATACAGAGGGAAACACAACCAAGGCACATGTTCCAGTGGTAAACAATTCTAAAATTGGTCAGAGGTGGGGAATCATCCCCCATACAGCCAGCAGCCCCGCCCGCCCACGCAAGGAGCGTCCTTATTGCAAAGCTCTGGGACCCTGGCGAGGCCTCTGTGAGTAAACGTGAGCTGAGCCCCAGGCCAGCTGCTGCTGAACTGTTCCCACCCTTCCCACGTGAAACACCTGAATATGTACAAGGGCTTGAAAGCCTAGAGGAAGGGCCGTGGAGCCACACCAGCGACAGCATGCAGGCCAACTTGGTGCCTGCAGGTCAGCCAGGATGGTCCTGGCCACGGGCGCTCTTCTGGAAGCTTTCCATTGCCCTGCCTGAGATACCCCTCCTGTCCCGGCCCCCACTCCTATTTTTCCTTCCTCACCTCAGCCCGGAGACATATTCCAGTGGAAGTTATGGGTGACACATCCTCTTCTTTACAGGTGGCAGCCTGGCAACTCCTGCAGAAAGTCCAGCAGAGCCCCACTCACCCCGGGCCGCCCACAAAGCCCTGGACCATCACACCCTCCTACCAGCACAGCCCCGAGACTGATGACGGGGCAGAGAATATGGAGTCAGGCACAGCTGCAGGGGCTATTGCTGCCTGGAGTGCTGTTTATATTGACCTCAACCCAGGCACACCTGGGGAGGGCTTGCCGGCAGGGCCAGGCTGCCCATGTCAGCTAATCCTCAGCCCTCAGGGAATCACACTGCAGAAAATGGACCTCGCTAAGACAGAATATTCGCCAAGGAAAAAAAGGACACAATGCCATTTGCAGCACCGTAGATGAGTCTAGAGGTAATCACGTGACTTGGAGTAAGTCAGAAAGTGAAAGACACATATCATATCATATCACTTATAGGTGTTACCTATAAATTGATACCAAGGCAGATATTTCCACGGAGAAGGGCAATCACAGATTCATTAAGCAAACTTATGGTTCACCAAAGGAAAGGTGTGAGCATTGAATTCATTACGATATTGGGTTTAACAGACATATACAAACACAGTAGACGTATATAATCACCAAAGACCTACGGAGTACCAAGAGAAGACTACTCAACATTCTGTCATAACGTACATGGGAAAAGGATCCCAGGAAGAACAGACATATGTATATGTGTAAAAGAACCACCTCTTGCACACCTACATGAAGCTAAACGTTGTACTCAAACTTGCTGTAATAAAAAATAAAAAATTAAATTAAAAACACGAACAAGAAGTAGTGAGACAAACTTGAGGGGCTTTCTCCTGGCACATTCCGTTCTACATTCCAATCTAGAACGCGACTTCCACTGAGGCTCTGCTGCCCTAGTAACCAGATTTGGTAAGGGAGAACTGCTGCCACCTTGTGGCCGTTTCACACAACAGCAGCTTTAATCCCAGCGCTAATGGTCAGTGGATATTCCAAATCATTACAGGCCTGTAAATGACACCTGCCCTGAAAACAATTCCTGGGGTCATATATCGACCAAAAATTTCAAAAGACGTCCATATTTCAAAACGACAGTTTCAAGAGGCATATTTCACGCACATTAGTGTTCTGCTTCTTTTGCTTTCTTTCTTTCTTTGTTAAAAAAAACGGGAATGGAAAAAGGCAACCCTCAGAATGGGCGAAAACCTTCAAAAACGAATCAATGGACAAAGGTTTAATCTCCAATATATAAAAACAGCTCATGCAGCTTAATATTAATAAAACAAACAACCCAATACAAAAATGGGCAGAAGATCTAAATAGACGTTTCTTCCAAGAAGACACAGAGATGGCCAAGACGCACATGAAAAGCTGCTCATCATCACTAATTATTAGAGAAATGCAAATCAAAACTACAATGAGGTAAGACCTCACACCTGTTAGAATCGGCATCATCAGATAATCTACAAACAACAAATTCTGGGGAGGGTGTGGACAAAAGGAACCCTCTTCCGCTATTGTTGGGAATGTAAATTGATACAGTCACTATGGAGAACAGTATGGAGGTTCCATTAAAAAACTAAAAAGAGAATTACCATAGGATCCAGCAATCCCACTTTTGGGCATTTACCCAGAGAAAACCATAAATCAAAGAGACACATTCACCACAATGTTCATTGCAGCACTATTTACAATAGCCAGGTAATGGAAGCAACCTAAATGGCCACAGACAGACGAATGGAGAAAGATGTGGTACATACATAAAATGGAATATTACTCAGCCATAAATAGGAATGAAACTGGGTCATTTGTAGAGAAGTTGACGGATCTAGAGACTGTCATACAGAGTGAAGTAAGTCAGAAAGAGAAAAACAAATATTGTATATTATTGCCTATATGTGGAACCTAGAAAAAATTGTACAGATGAACTGGTTTGCAGGGCAGAAATAGAGACACAGAGGTAGAGAACAAACGTATGGACACAAAGTGGGGGAAGCCATGGGGTGGTGGTGGTGGGATGAGTTGGGAGATTGGGATTGACCTGTATACATGTCTATGCATAAAATAGATAACTAATAATAACCTAGTGTATAAAAAAATAAATAAAATTAAATTTCAAAATTTTTAAAAATAAAATGTAAAAATAAAACACAAAAAAATTTCTTCCATTCACACTGATGTATTTATAAGAATGAATTATTTCCATGCTTATATCCATAAATACATAAAAGAGGAATAAAATCTAACTTGAACCAAAAAAGAAAAAAAAAAACTGAACCTAACAGTTATACAGAGGAAAACACTACCAAGGCAGTTGCTCCAGTGGTAAACAATACTGAAATTGGTCAGAGGTGGGGAATCATCTCCCATAGAGCCAGCAGCCCCACCCGACCACGCAAGGAGCGTCCTTATTGCAAAGCTGTGGAACCGTGCCGAGGCCTCTGTGAGTAAACGTGAGCTGAGCCCCAGGCCAGCTGCTGCTGAACTGTTCCCACCCTTCCCAGGTGAAACACCTGAATATGTACAAGGGCTTGAAAGCCTAGAGGTAGGGCCGCGGAGCCACACCAGCGACAGCACGCAGGCCAACATGGTGACTGCAGGTCAGCCAGGATGGTCCTGGCCACGGGCACTCTTCTGGAAGCTTTCCATTGCCCTCCCTGAGATACCCCTCCTGTCCCGGCCCCCACTCCTTTTTTTCCTTCCTCACCTCAGCCCGGAGAGATATTCCAGTGGAAGTTATGGGTGACACATCCTCTTCTTTACAGGTGGCAGCCTGGCAACTCCTGCAGAAAGTCCAGCAGAGCCCCACTCACACCGGGCCACCAATAAAGCCGTGGACCCTCACACCCTCCCACCAGCACAGCCCCGAGACTGCTGAAGGGGCAGAGAATATGGAGTCAGGCACAGCTGCAGGGGCTATTGCTGCCTGGAGTGTTGTTTATATTGACCTCAACCCAGGCACACCTGGGGAGGGATTGCTGGCAGGGTCAGGCTGCCCAGGTCAGCTAATCCTCAGCCCTCAGGGAATCACATTGCAGAAAATGGACCTCGCTAAGACAGAATATTAGCTAAGGAAAAAATGCACACAATGCCATTTGCAGCACCATAGATGAGTCTAGAGTTAATCACGTGACTTGGAGTAAGTCAGAAAGTGAAAGACACATATCATATCATATCACTTATAGGTGTTACCTATAAATTGATACCAGGGCAGATATTTCCACGGAGAAGGGCAATCACAGATTCATTAAACAAACTTATGGTTCACCAAAGGAAAGGTGTGAGGATTGAATTCATTATGATATTGGTGTTAACAGACATATACAAACACAGTTGACGTATATAATCACCAAAGACCTACGGAGTACCAAGAGAAGACTACTCAACATTCTGTCATAACGTACATGGGAAAAGGATCCCAGGAAGAACAGACATATGTATATTTGTAAAAGAACCACCTCTTGCACATCTACAACAAGCTAAACGTTGTACTCAAACTTGCTGTAATAAAAAATAAAAAATTAAATTAAAAACACGAACAAGAAGTAGTGAGACAAACTTGAGGGGCTTTCTCCTGGCACATTCCGTTCTAAATTCCAATCTAGAACGCGACTTCCATTGAGGCTCTGCTGCCCTAGTAACCAGATTTCGTAAGGGAGAACTGCTGCCACCTTGTGGCCGTTTCACACAACAGCAGCTTTAATCCCAGCGCTAGTGGTCAGTGGATATTCCAAATCATTACAGGCCTGTAAATGACACCTGCCATGAAAACAAATCCTGGGGTCATATATCGACCAAAAAATTCAAAAGACGTCCATATTTCAAAACGACAGTTTCAAGAGGCATATTTCACGCACATTAGTGTTCTGATTCTTTTGCTTTCTTTCTTTCTTTGTTAAAAAAACGGGAATGGAAAAAGGTAACCCTCAGAAGGGGCGAAAACGTTCACAAACGAATCAATGGACAAAGGTTTAATCTCCAATATATATATATACAGCTCATGCAGCTTAATATTAATACAACAAACAATCCAATACAAAAATGGGCAGAAGATCTAAATAGACGTTTCTTCAAAGAAGACACAGAGAACGCCAAGACGCACATGAAAAGCTGCTCAACATCACTAATTATTAGAGAAATGCAAATCAAAACTACTATGAGGTAAGACCTCACACCTGTTAGAATCGGCATCATCAGATAATCTACAAACAACAAATTCTGGGGAGGGTGTGGACAAAAGGAACCCTCTTCCGCTATTGGTGGGAATGTAAATTGATACAGTCACTATGGAGAACAGTATGGACGTTCCTTTGAAAAACTAAAAACAGAATTACAATAGGATCCAGCAATCCCACTTCTGGGCATATACCCAGAGAAAACCATAAATCACAGAGACACATTCACCACAATGTTCATTGCAGCACTATTTACAATAGCCAGGTAATGGAAGCAACCTAAATGCCCACAGACAGACGAATGGATAAAGATGTGGTACATATATAAAATGGAATATTACTCAGCCATAAAAAGGAATGAAACTGAGTCATTTGTAGAGAAGTTGATGGATCTAGAGACTGTCATACAGAGTGAAGTAAGTCAGAAAGAGAAAAACAAATATTGTATATTAATGCCTATATGTGGAACCTAGAAAAATGGTACAGATGAACTGGTTTGCAGGGCAGAAATAGAGACACAGAGGTAGAGAACAAACGTATGGACCCAAAGTGGGGGAAGCCATGGGGTGGTGGTGGTGGGATGAGTTGGGAGATTGGGATTGACCTGTATACATGTCTATGCATAAAATAGATAACTAATAATAAACTAGTGTATAAAAAAATAAATAAAATTAAATTTCAAAATTTTTAAAAATAAAATGTAAAAATAAAACAGAAAAAAATTTCTTCCATTCACACTGATGTATTTATAAGAATGAATTATTTCCATGCTTATATCTATAAATACATAAAAGAGGAATAAAATCTAACTTGAACCAAAAAAGAAAAAAAAAAAACAGAACCTAACAGTTATACAGAGGAAAACACTACCAAGGCACTTGCTCCAGTGGTAAACAATTCTGAAATTGGTCAAAGGTGGGGAATCATCTCCCAAACAGCCAGCGGCCCCACCCGCCCACGCAAGGAGCGTCCTTATTGCAAAGCTCGGGGACCGTGCCGAGGCCTCTGTGAGTAAACGTGAGCTGAGCCCCAGGCCAGCTGCTGCTGAACTGTTCCCACCCTTCCCAGGTGAAACACCTGAATATGTACAAGGGATTGAAAGACTAGAGGAAGGGCCGTGGAGCCACACCAGCGGCAGCACGCAGGCCAACTTGGTGCCTGCAGGACAGCCAGGATGGTCCTGGCCCCGGGTGCTCTTCTAGAAGCTTTCCATTGCCCTGCCTGAGATACCCTTCTTGTCCAGGCCCCCACTGCTTTTTTCCTTCCTCACCTCTGTCTGGAGAGAAATTCCAGCGGAAGGTATGGGTGACACATACTCTTCTTTACAGGTGGCAGCCTGGCAACCCCTGCAGAAAGTCCAGCAGAGCCCCACTCACAACGGGCCACCCACAAAGCCGTGGCCCCTCACTCCCTCCCACCAGCACAGCCCCGAGACTGCTGACGGGGCAGAGAATATGGAGTCAGGCACGGCTTCAGGGGCTATTGCTGCCTGGAGCGCTGTTTATATTGACCTCAACCCAGGCACACCTGAGGAGGGCCGGCCGGCAGGTTCAGGCTGCCCAGGTCAGCTAATCCTCAGCCCTCAGGGAATCACACTATTGAAAATGGACCTCAATAAGGCAGAGTAGAAGCCAAGGAATAAAAGGACACAATGCCATTTGCAGCACTGTAGATGTGTCTAGAGGTAATCACGTGACTTGTAGTAAGTCAGAAAGTGAAAGACACATATCATATCATATCACTTATAGGTGTTACCTAAAAACGGATACCAGGGCAGATATTTCCACAGAGAAGGACAATCACAGATTCATTAAACAAACTTATGGTTCACCAATGGAAAGGTGTGAGAATTGGTTTCATTACGATATTGGGGTTAACAGACATACAAACACAGGTGACATATATAATCACCAAAGACCTATGGAATACCAAGAGAAGACGACTCAACATTCTGTCATAACGTACATGGGAAAAGGATCCCAGGAAGAACAGACATATGTGTATGTGTAAAAGAAGCACATCTTCCACACCTACCACAAGCCAAACATTGTAATCACACTTGCTGTAATCAAAAATAAAAAATTAAATTAAAAACACGAAGAAGAAGTAGTGAGACCAACTTGAGGGGCTTTCTCCTGGCACATTCCATTCTAAATTCCAATCTAGAACACGACTTCCATTGAGGCTCTGTTGCCCTAGTAACCAGATTTGGTAAGGGAGTACTGCTGCCACCTTGTGGCCGTTTCACACAACAGCAGCTTTAATCCCAGCGCTCATGGTCAGTTGATATTCAAAATCATTGCAGACCTGTAAATAACACCTGCCCTGAAAACAAATCCTGGGGTCACATATCGACCAAAAAATTCAAAGGACGCCCATATTTCAAAACGACCGTTTCAAAAGGCATATTTTACGCACATTAGTGTTCTGCTTCTTTTTCTTTCTTTCTTTCTTTGTTAAAAAAACAGGAATGGAAAAAGGCATCCCTCAGAATGGGCGAAAATATTTGCAAACGAATCAATGGACAAAGGTTTAATCTCCAACATATATAAAGAGCTCATGCAGCTTAATATTAAAACAACAAACAACCCAATACAAAAATGGGCAGAAGATCTAAAGAGACGTTTCTTCAAAGAAGACACAGAGACGGCCAAGACGCACATGAAAAGCTGCTCAACATCACTAATTATTAGAGAAATGCAAATCAAAACTACAATGAGGGATCACCTCACACCTGTTAGAATCGGCATCATCAGAAAATCTACAACCAACAAACTCTGGGGAGGGTGTGGACAAAAGGAACCCTCTTCCACTATTGGTGGGAATGTAAATTGATACAGTGTCTATGGACAACAGTATGGAGTTTCGTTAAAAAAACTTGAAATAGAATTACCATATGATCCAGCAATCCTACTTCTGGGCATATACCAGAGAAAACCATAAATCAAAAAGGCACATTCACCACAATGGTCAGTGCAGCACTATTGACAATAGCCAAGTAATGGAAGCAACCTAAATACCCACAGACAGACGAATGGATAAAGATGTGGTACATATATAAAATGGAATATTACTCAGCCATAAGAAGGAATGAAACTGGGTCATTTGTAGAGACGTCGATGGATCAAGAGACTGTCATACAGAATGAAGTAAGTCAGAAAGAGAAAAACAAATATTGTATATTAATGCATATATGTGGAACCTAGACAAATGGTACAGATGAACTGGTTTGCAGAGAAGAAATAGAGACACAGAGGTAGAGAACAAACGTATGGACACCAAGTGTGGGAAGCCATGGGGTGGTGGTGGTGGGATGAGTCGGGAGATTGGGATTGACCTGTATACATGTATATGCATAAAATACATAACTAATAATAACCTGCTGTATAAAAAAATAAATAAAATTACATTTCAAAATTTTATAAAATAAAATTTAAAAATAGAAAAAAGGTCTTCCCTTCACACAGATGTATTTATATGAATGAACTATTGCCATGCTTATATCAATAAATACACAAAAGAGGAATAAAACCTAACTTGAACCAAAAAGGAAAAAATACCTGAACCCACCAGTTATACAGAGGAAAACCCTATCAGGGCACTTGCTCCAGCGGTAAACAATTCTGAAATTGGTCAGAGGTGGGGAATCATCTCCCATACAGCCAGCAGCCCACCCCCCACGCAAGGAGCGTCCTCATTGCAAATCTGGGGGACAATGCCGAGGCATCTGTGAGTAAACGTGAGCAGAGCCCCAGGCCAGCTGCTGCTGAACTGTTCCCACCCTTCCCAGGTAAAACACCTGAATATGTACAAGGGCTTGAAAGCCTAGAGGAAGGGCCGTGGAGCCACACCAGCGACAGCACGCAGGCCAACTTGGTGCCTGCAGGACAGCCATGATGGTCCTGGCCCCGGGTGCTCTTCTAGAAGCTTTCCACTGCCCTGCCTGAGATACCCTTCTTGTCCAGGCCCCCACTGCTTTTTTCCTTCCTCACCTCTGTCCGGAGAGAAATTCCAGCGGAAGGTATGGGTGACACATACTCTTCTTTACAGGTGGCAGCCTGGCAACCCCTGCAGAAAGTCCAGCAGAGCCCCACTCACAACGGGCCACCCACAAAGCCGTGGCCCCTCACTCCCTCCCACCAGCACAGCCCCGAGACTGCTGACGGGGCAGAGAATATGGAGTCAGGCACGGCTTCAGGGGCTATTGCTGCCTGGAGCGCTGTTTATATTGACCTCAACCCAGGCACACCTGAGGAGGGCCGGCCGGCAGGTTCAGGCTGCCCATGTCAGCTAATCCTCAGCCCTCAGGGAATCACACTATTGAAAATGGACCTCAATAAGGCAGAGTAGAAGCCAAGGAATAAAAGGACACAATGCCATTTGCAGCACTGTAGATGTGTCTAGAGGTAATCACGTGACTTGTAGTAAGTCAGAAAGTGAAAGACACATATCATATCATATCACTTATAGGTGTTACCTAAAAACGGATACCAGGGCAGATATTTCCACGGAGAAGGACAATCACAGATTCATTAAACAAACTTATGGTTCACCAATGGAAAGGTGTGAGGATTGGTTTCACTACGATATTGGGGTTAACAGACATACAAACACAGGTGACATATATAATCACCAAAGACCTATGGAATACCAAGAGAAGACGACTCAACATTCTGTCATAACGTACATGGGAAAAGGATCCCAGGAAGAACAGACATATGTGTATGTGTAAAAGAAGCACATCTTCCACACCTACCACAAGCCAAACATTGTAATCACACTTGCTGTAATCAAAAATAAAAAATTAAATTAAAAACACGAAGAAGAAGTAGTGAGACCAACTTGAGGGGCTTTCTCCTGGCACATTCCATTCTAAATTCCAATCTAGAACAGGACTTCCATTGAGGCTCTGTTGCCCTAGTAACCAGATTTGGTAAGGGAGAACTGCTGCCACCTTGTGGCCGTTTCACACAACAGCAGCTTTAATCCCAGCGCTCATGGTCAGTTGATATTCAAAATCATTGCAGACCTGTAAATGACACCTGCCCTGAAAACAAATCCAGGGGTCACATATCGACCAAAAAATTCAAAGGACGCCCATATTTCAAAACGACCGTTTCAAAAGGCATATTTTACGCACATTAGTGTTCTGCTTCTTTTTCTTTCTTTCTTTCTTTGTTAAAAAAACAGGAATGGAAAAAGGCATCCCTCAGAATGGGCGAAAATATTTGCAAACGAATCAATGGACAAAGGTTTAATCTCCTACATATATAAAGAGCTCATGCAGCTTAATATTAAAACAACAAACAACCCAATACAAAAATGGGCAGAAGATCTAAAGAGACGTTTCTTCAAAGAAGACACAGAGACGGCCAAGACGCACATGAAAAGCTGCTCAACATCACTAATTATTAGAGAAATGCAAATCAAAACTACAATGAGGGATCACCTCACACCTGTTAGAATCGGCATCATCAGAAAATCTACAACCAACAAACTCTGGGGAGGGTGTGGACAAAAGGAACCCTCTTCCACTATTGGTGGGAATGTAAATTGATACAGTGTCTATGGACAACAGTATGGAGTTTCGTTAAAAAAACTTGAAATAGAATTACCATATGATCCAGCAATCCTACTTCTGGGCATATACCAGAGAAAACCATAAATCAAAAAGGCACATTCACCACAATGGTCAGTGCAGCACTATTGACAATAGCCAGGTAATGGAAGCAACCTAAATACCCACAGACAGACGAATGGATAAAGATGTGGTACATATATAAAATGGAATATTACTCAGCCATAAGAAGGAATGAAACTGGGTCATTTGTAGAGACGTCGATGGATCTAGAGACGGTCATACAGAATGAAGTAAGTCAGAAAGAGAAAAACAAATATTGTATATTAATGCATATATGTGGAACCTAGACAAATGGTACAGATGAACTGGTTTGCAGGGAAGAAACAGAGACACAGAGGTAGAGAACAAACGTATGGACACCAAGTGTGGGAAGCCATGGGGTGGGGGTGGTGGGATGAGTCGGGAGATTGGGATTGACCTGTATACATGTATATGCATAAAATACATAACTAATAATAACCTGCTGTATAAAAAATAAATAAAATTAAATTTCAAAATTTTATAAAATAAAATTTAAAAATAGAAAAAAGGTCTTCCCTTCACACAGATGTATTTATATGAATGAACTATTGCCATGCTTATATCAGTAAATACACAAAAGAGGAATAAAACCTAACTTGAACCAAAAAGGAAAAAAATACCTGAACCCACCTGTTATACAGAGGAAAACCCTATCAGGGCACTTGCTCCAGCGGTAAACAATTCTGAAATTGGTCAGAGGTGGGGAATCATCTCCCATACAGCCAGCAGCCCACCCCCCACGCAAGGAGCGTCCTCATTGCAAATCTGGGGGACCGTGCCGAGGCATCTGTGAGTAAACGTGAGCAGAGCCCCAGGCCAGCTGCTGCTGAACTGTTCCCACCCTTCCCAGGTAAAACACCTGAATATGTACAAGGGCTTGAAAGCCTAGAGGAAGGGCCGTGGAGCCACACCAGCGGCAACACGCAGGCCAACTTGGTGCCTGCAGGCCAGCCAGGATGGTCCTGGCCCCGGGTGCTCTTCTAGAAGCTTTCCATTGCCCTGCCTGAGATACCCTTCCTGTCCAGGCCCCCACTGCTTTTTTCCTTCCTCACCTCTGTCCGGAGAGAAATTCCAGCGGAAGGTATGGGTGACACATCCTCTTCTTTACAGGTGGCAGCCTGGCAACCCCTGCAGAAAGTCCAGCAGAGCCCCACTCACAACGGGCCACCCACAAAGCCGTGGCCCCTCACTCCCTCCCACCAGCACAGCCCCGAGACTGCTGACGGGGCAGAGAATATGGAGTCAGGCACGGCTTCAGGGGCTATTGCTGCCTGGAGCGCTGTTTATATTGACCTCAACCCAGGCACACCTGAGGAGGGCCGGCCGGCAGGTTCAGGCTGCCCAGGTCAGCTAATCCTCAGCCCTCAGGGAATCACACTGTTGAAAATGGACCTCACTAAGGCAGAGTAGAAGCCAAGGAATAAAAGGACACAATGCCATTTGCAGCACTGTAGATGTGTCTAGAGGTAATCACGTGACTTGTAGTAAGTCAGAAAGTGAAAGACACATATCATATCATATCACTTATAGGTGTTACCTAAAAACGGATACCAGGGCAGATATTTCCACGGAGAAGGACAATCACAGATTCATTAAACAAACTTATGGTTCACCAATGGAAAGGTGTGAGGATTGGTTTCATTACGATATTGGGGTTAACAGACATACAAACACAGGTGACATATATAATCACCAGAGACCTATGGAATACCAAGAGAAGACGACTCAACATCCTGTCATAACGTACATGGGAAAAGGATCCCAGGAAGAACAGACATATGTGTATGTGTAAAAGAAGCACATCTTCCACACCTACCACAAGCCAAACATTGTAATCACACTTGCTGTAATCAAAAATAAAAAATTAAATTAAAAACACGAAGAAGAAGTAGTGAGACCAACTTGAGGGGCTTTCTCCTGGCACATTCCATTCTAAATTCCAATCTAGAACACGACTTCCATTGAGGCTCTGTTGCCCTAGTAACCAGATTTGGTAAGGGAGAACTGCTGCCACCTTGTGGCCGTTTCACACAACAGCAGCTTTAATCCCAGCGCTCATGGTCAGTTGATATTCAAAATCATTGCAGACCTGTAAATGACACCTGCCCTGAAAACAAATCCTGGGGTCACATATCGACCAAAAAATTCAAAGGACGCCCATATTTCAAAACGACCGTTTCAAAAGGCATATTTTACGCACATTAGTGTTCTGCTTCTTTTTCTTTCTTTCTTTCTTTGTTAAAAAAACAGGAATGGAAAAAGGCATCCCTCAGAATGGGCGAAAATATTTGCAAACGAATCAATGGACAAAGGTTTAATCTCCAACATATATAAAGAGCTCATGCAGCTTAATATTAAAACAACAAACAACCCAATACAAAAATGGGCAGAAGATCTAAAGAGACGTTTCTTCAAAGAAGACACAGAGACGGCCAAGACGCACATGAAAAGCTGCTCAACATCACTAATTATTAGAGAAATGCAAATCAAAACTACAATGAGGGATCACCTCACACCTGTTAGAATCGGCATCATCAGAAAATCTACAACCAACAAACTCTGGGGAGGGTGTGGACAAAAGGAACCCTCTTCCACTATTGGTGGGAATGTAAATTGATACAGTGTCTATGGACAACAGTATGGAGTTTCGCTAAAAAAACTTGAAATAGAATTACCATATGATCTGGCAATCCCACTTCTGGGCATATACCCAGAGAAAACCATAAATCAAAAAGGCACATTCACCCCAATGGTCATTGCAGCACTATTTACAATAGCCAGGTAATGGAAGCAACCTAAATACCCACAGACAGACGAATGGATAAAGATGTGGTACATATATAAAATGGAATACTATTCAGCCATAAGAAGGAATGAAACTGGGTCATTTGTAGAGACGTCGATGGAACTAGAGACTGTCATACAGAGTGAAGTAAGTCAGAAAGAGAAAAACAAATATTGTATATTAATGCATATATGTGGAACCTAGACAAATGGTACAGATGAACTGGTTTGCAGGGAAGAAATAGAGACACAGAGGTAGAGAACAAACGTATGGACACCAAGTGTGGGAAGCCATGGGGTGGTGGTGGTGGGATGAGTCGGGAGATTGGGATTGACCTGTATACATGTATATGCATAAAATACATAACTAATAATAACCTGCTGTATAAAAAAATAAATAAAATTAAATTTCAAAATTTTATAAAATAAAATTTAAAAATAGAAAAAAGGTCTTCCCTTCACACAGATGTATTTATATGAATGAACTATTGCCATGCTTATATCAATAAATACACAAAAGAGGAATAAAACCTAACTTGAACCAAAAAGGAAAAAATACCTGAACCCACCAGTTATACAGAGGAAAACCCTATCAGGGCACTTGCTCCAGCGGTAAACAATTCTGAAATTGGTCAGAGGTGGGGAATCATCTCCCATACAGCCAGCAGCCCACCCCCCATGCAAGGAGCGTCCTCATTGCAAATCTGGGGGACAATGCCGAGGCATCTGTGAGTAAATGTGAGCAGAGCCCCAGGCCAGCTGCTGCTGAACTGTTCCCACCCTTCCCAGGTAAAACACCTGAATATGTACAAGGGCTTGAAAGCCTAGAGGAAGGGCCGTGGAGCCACACCAGCGACAGCACGCAGGGCAACTTGGTGCCTGCAGGACAGCCAGGATGGTCCTGGCCCCGGGTGCTCTTCTAGAAGCTTTCCATTGCCCTGCCTGAGATACCCTTCTTGTCCAGGCCCCCACTGCTTTTTTCCTTCCTCACCTCAGTCCGGAGAGAAATTCCAGCGGAAGGTATGGGTGACACATCCTCTTCTTTACAGGTGGCAGCCTGGCAACCCCTGCAGAAAGTCCAGCAGAGCCCCACTCACAACGGGCCACCCACAAAGCCGTGGCCCCTCACTCCCTCCCACCAGCACAGCCCCGAGACTGCTGACGGGGCAGAGAATATGGAGTCAGGCACAGCTTCAGGGGCTATTGCTGCCTGGAGCGCTGTTTATATTGACCTCAACCCAGGCACACATGAGGAGGGCCGGCCGGCAGGTTCAGGCTGCCCAGGTCAGCTAATCCTCAGCCCTCAGGGAATCACACTGTTGAAAATGGACCTCACTAAGGCAGAGTAGAAGCCAAGGAATAAAAGGACACAATGCCATTTACAGCATTGTAGATGTGTCTAGAGGTAATCACGTGACTTGTAGTAAGTCAGAAAGTGAAAGACACATATCATATCATATCACTTATAGGTGTTACCTAAAAACGGATACCAGGGCAGATATTTCCACGGAGAAGGACAATCACAGATTCATTAAACAAACTTATGGTTCACCAATGGAAAGGTGTGAGGATTGGTTTCATTACGATATTGGGGTTAACAGACATACAAACACAGGTGACATATATAATCACCAAAGACCTATGGAATACCAAGAGAAGACGACTCAACATCCTGTCATAACGTACATGGGAAAAGGATCCCAGGAAGAACAGACATATGTGTATGTGTAAAAGAAGCACATCTTCCACACCTACCACAAGCCAAACATTGTAATCACACTTGCTGTAATCAAAAATAAAAAATTAAATTAAAAACACGAAGAAGAAGTAGTGAGACCAACTTGAGGGGCTTTCTCCTGGCACATTCCATTCTAAATTCCAATCTAGAACACGACTTCCATTGAGGCTCTGTTGCCCTAGTAACCTGATTTGGTAAGGGAGAACTGCTGCCACCTTGTGGCCGTTTCACACAACAGCAGCTTTAATCCCAGCGCTCATGGTCAGTTGATATTCAAAATCATTGCAGACCTGTAAATGACACCTGCCCTGAAAACAAATCCTGGGGTCACATATCGACCAAAAAATTCAAAGGACGCCCATATTTCAAAACGACCGTTTCAAAAGGCATATTTTACGCACATTAGTGTTCTGCTTCTTTTTCTTTCTTTCTTTCTTTGTTAAAAAAACAGGAATGGAAAAAGGCATCCCTCAAAATGGGCGAAAATATTTGCAAACGAATCAATGGACAAAGGTTTAATCTCCAACATATATAAAGAGCTCATGCAGCTTAATATTAAAACAACAAACAACCCAATACAAAAATGGGCAGAAGATCTAAAGAGACGTTTCTTCAAAGAAGACACAGAGACGGCCAAGATGCACATGAAAAGCTGCTCAACATCACTAATTATTTGAGAAATGCAAATCAAAACTACAATGAGGGATCACCTCACACCTGTTAGAATCGGCATCATCAGAAAATCTACAACCAACAAACTCTGGGGAGGGTGTGGACAAAAGAAACCCTCTTCCACTATTGGTGGGAATGTAAATTGATACAGTGTCTATGGACAACAGTATGGAGTTTCCTTAAAAAAACTTGAAATAGAATTACCATATGATCCAGCAATCCTACTTCTGGGCATATACCAGAGAAAACCATAAATCAAAAAGGCACATTCACCACAATGGTCATTGCAGCACTATTTACAATAGCCAGGTAATGGAAGCAACCTAAATACCCACAGACAGACGAATGGATAAAGATGTGGTACATATATAAAATGGAATATTACTCAGCCATAAGAAGGAATGAACCTGGGTCATTTGTAGAGACGTCGATGGATCTACAGACTGTCATACAGAATGAAGTAAGTCAGAAAGAGAAAAACAAATATTGTATATTAATGCATATATGTGGAACCTAGACAAATGGTACAGATGAACTGGTTTGCAGGGAAGAAACAGAGACACAGAGGTAGAGAACAAACGTATGGACACCAAGTGTGGGAAGCCATGGGGTGGTGGTGGTGGGATGAGTCGGGAGATTGGGATTGACCTGTATACATGTATATGCATAAAATACATAACTAATAATAACCTGCTGTATAAAAAATAAATAAAATTAAATTACAAAATTTTATAAAATAAAATTTAAAAATAGAAAAAAGGTCTTCCCTTCACACAGATGTATTTATATGAATGAACTATTGCCATGCTTATATCAATAAATACACAAAAGAGGAATAAAACCTAACTTGAACCAAAAAGGAAAAAATACCTGAACCCACCAGTTATACAGAGGAAAACCCTATCAGGGCACTTGCTCCAGCGGTAAACAATTCTGAAATTGGTCAGAGGTGGGGAATCATCTCCCATACAGCCAGCAGCCCACCCCCCATGCAAGCAGCGTCCTCATTGCAAATCTGGGGGACAATGCCGAGGCATCTGTGAGTAAATGTGAGCAGAGCCCCAGGCCAGCTGCTGCTGAACTGTTCCCACCCTTCCCAGGTAAAACACCTGAATATGTACAAGGGCTTGAAAGCCTAGAGGAAGGGCCGTGGAGCCACACCAGCGACAGCACGCAGGGCAACTTGGTGCCTGCAGGACAGCCAGGATGGTCCTGGCCCCGGGTGCTCTTCTAGAAGCTTTCCATTGCCCTGCCTGAGATACCCTTCTTGTCCAGGCCCCCACTGCTTTTTTCCTTCCTCACCTCTGTCCGAAGAGAAATTCCAGCGGAAGGTATGGGTGACACATCCTCTTCTTTACAGGTGGCAGCCTGGCAACCCCTGCAGAAAGTCCAGCAGAGCCCCACTCACAACGGGCCACCCACAAAGCCGTGGCCCCTCACTCCCTCCCACCAGCACAGCCCCGAGACTGCTGACGGGGCAGAGAATATGGAGTCAGGCACGGCTTCAGGGGCTATTGCTGCCTGGAGCGCTGTTTATATTGACCTCAACCCAGGCACACCTGAGGAGGGCCGGCCGGCAGGTTCAGGCTGCTCAGGTCAGCTAATCCTCAGCCCTCAGGGAATCACACTGTTGAAAATGGACCTCACTAAGGCAGAGTAGAAGCCAAGGAATAAAAGGACACAATGCCATTTGCAGCACTGTAGATGTGTCTAGAGGTAATCACGTGACTTGTAGTAAGTCAGAAAGTGAAAGACACATATCATATCATATCACTTATAGGTGTTACCTAAAAACGGATACCAGGGCAGATATTTCCACGGAGAAGGACAATCACAGATTCATTAAACAAACTTATGGTTCACCAATGGAAAGGTGTGAGGATTGGTTTCATTACGATATTGGGGTTAACAGACATACAAACACAGGTGACATATATAATCACCAGAGACCTATGGAATACCAAGAGAAGACGACTCAACATCCTGTCTTAACGTACATGGGAAAAGGATCCCAGGAAGAACAGACATATGTGTATGTGTAAAAGAAGCACATCTTCCACACCTACCACAAGGCAAACATTGTAATCACACTTGCTGTAATCAAAAATAAAAAATTAAATTAAAAACACGAAGAAGAAGTAGTGAGACCAACTTGAGGGGCTTTCTCCTGGCACATTCCATTCTAAATTCCAATCTAGAACACGACTTCCATTGAGGCTCTGTTGCCCTAGTAACCAGATTTGGTAAGGGAGAACTGCTGCCACCTTGTGGCCGTTTCACACAACAGCAGCTTTAATCCCAGCGCTCATGGTCAGTTGATATTCAAAATCATTGCAGACCTGTAAATGACACCTGCCCTGAAAACGAATCCTGGGGTCACATATCGACCAAAAAATTCAAAGGACGCCCATATTTCAAAACGACCGTTTCAAAAGGCATATTTTACGCACATTAGTGTTCTGCTTCTTTTTCTTTCTTTCTTTCTTTGTTAAAAAAACAGGAATGGAAAAAGGCATCCCTCAGAATGGGCGAAAATATTTGCAAACGAATCAATGGACAAAGGTTTAATCTCCAACATATATAAAGAGCTCATGCAGCTTAATATTAAAACAACAAACAACCCAATACAAAAATGGGCAGAAGATCTAAAGAGACGTTTCTTCAAAGAAGACACAGAGATGGCCAAGACGCACATGAAAAGCTGCTCAACATCACTAATTATTAGAGAAATGCAAATCAAAACTACAATGAGGGATCACCTCACACCTGCTAGAATCGGCATCATCAGAAAATCTACAACCAAAAAACTCTGGGGAGGGTGTGGACAAAAGAAACCCTCTTCCACTATTGGTGGGAATGTAAATTGATACAGTGTCTATGGACAACAGTATGGAGTTTCGTTAAAAAAACTTGAAATAGAATTACCATATGATCCAGCAATCCTACTTCTGGGCATATACCAGAGAAAACCATAAATCAAAAAGGCACATTCACCACAATGGTCATTGCAGCACTATTTACAATAGCCAGGTAATGGAAGCAACCTAAATACCCACAGACAGACGAATGGATAAAGATGGGGTACATATATAAAATGGAATATTACTCAGCCATAAGAAGGAATGAACCTGGGTCATTTGTAGAGACGTCGATGGATCTAGAGACTGTCATACAGAATGAAGTAAGTCAGAAAGAGAAAAACAAATATTGTATATTAATGCATATATGTGGAACCTAGACAAATGGTACAGATGAACTGGTTTGCAGGGAAGAAACAGAGACACAGAGGTAGAGAACAAACGTATGGACACCAAGTGTGGGAAGCCATGGGGTGGTGGTGGTGGGATGAGTCGGGAGATTGGGATTGACCTGTATACATGTATATGCATAAAATACATAACTAATAATAACCTGCTGTATAAAAAAATAAATAAAATTAAATTTCAAAATTTTATAAAATAAAATTTAAAAATAGAAAAAAGGTCTTCCCTTCACACAGATGTATTTATATGAATGAACTATTGCCATGCTTATATCAATAAATACACAAAAGAGGAATAAAACCTAACTTGAACCAAAAAGGAAAAAATACCTGAACCCACCAGTTATACAGAGGAAAACCCTATCAGGGCACTTGCTCCAGCGGTAAACAATTCTGAAATTGGTCAGAGGTGGGGAATCATCTCCCATACAGCCAGCAGCCCACCCCCCATGCAAGGAGCGTCCTCATTGCAAATCTGGGGGACAATGCCGAGGCGTCTGTGAGTAAACGTGAGCAGAGCCCCAGGCCAGCTGCTGCTGAACTGTTCCCACCCTTCCCAGGTAAAACACCTGAATATGTACAAGGGCTTGAAAGCCTAGAGGAAGGGCCATGGAGCCACACCAGCGACAGCACGCAGGCCAACTTGGTGCCTGCAGGACAGCCAGGATGGTCCTGGCCCCGGGTGCTCTTCTAGAAGCTTTCCATTGCCCTGCCTGAGATACCCTTCTTGTCCAGGCCCCCACTGCTTTTTTCCTTCCTCACCTCTGTCCGAAGAGAAATTCCAGCGGAAGGTATGGGTGACACATCCTCTTCTTTACAGGTGGCAGCCTGGCAACCCCTGCAGAAAGTCCAGCAGAGCCCCACTCACAACGGGCCACCCACAAAGCCGTGGCCCCTCACTCCCTCCCAGCAGCACGGCCCCGAGACTGCTGACGGGGCAGAGAATATGGAGTCAGGCACGGCTTCAGGGGCTATTGCTGCCTGGAGCGCTGTTTATGTTGACCTCAACCCAGGCACACCTGAGGAGGGCCGGCCGGCAGGTTCAGGCTGCCCAGGTCAGCTAATCCTCAGCCCTCAGGGAATCACACTGTTGAAAATGGACCTCACTAAGGCAGAGTAGAAGCCAAGGAATAAAAGGACACAATGCCATTTGCAGCACTGTAGATGTGTCTAGAGGTAATCACGTGACTTGTAGTAAGTCAGAAAGTGAAAGACACATATCATATCATATCACTTATAGGTGTTACCTAAAAACGGATACCAGGGCAGATATTTCCACGGAGAAGGACAATCACAGATTCATTAAACAAATTTATGGTTCACCAATGGAAAGGTGTGAGGATTGGTTTCATTACGATATTGGGGTTAACAGACATACAAACACAGGTGACATATATAATCACCAGAGACCTATGGAATACCAAGAGAAGACGACTCAACATCCTGTCATAACGTACATGGGAAAAGGATCCCAGGAAGAACAGACATATGTGTATGTGTAAAAGAAGCACATCTTCCACACCTACCACAAGCCAAACATTGTAATCACACTTGCTGTAATCAAAAATAAAAAATTAAATTAAAAACACGAAGAAGAAGTAGTGAGACCAACTTGAGGGGCTTTCTCCTGGCACATTCCATTCTAAATTCCAATCTAGAACACGACTTCCATTGAGGCTCTGTTGCCCTAGTAACCAGATTTGGTAAGGGAGAACTGCTGCCACCTTGTGGCCGTTTCACACAACAGCAGCTTTAATCCCAGCGCTCATGGTCAGTTGATATTCAAAATCATTGCAGACCTGTAAATGACACCTGCCCTGAAAACAAATCCTGGGGTCACATATCGACCAAAAAATTCAAAGGACGCCCATATTTCAAAAGGACCGTTTCAAAAGGCATATTTTACGCACATTAGTGTTCTGCTTCTTTTTCTTTCTTTCTTTCTTTGTTAAAAAAACAGGAATGGAAAAAGGCATCCCTCAGAATGGGCGAAAATATTTGCAAACGAATCAATGGACAAAGGTTTAATCTCCAACATATATAAAGAGCTCATGCAGCTTAATATTAAAACAACAAACAACCCAATACAAAAATGGGCAGAAGATCTAAAGAGACGTTTCTTCAAAGAAGACACAGAGACGGCCAAGACGCACATGAAAAGCTGCTCAACATCACTAATTATTAGAGAAATGCAAATCAAAACTACAATGAGGGATCACCTCACACCTGTTAGAATCGGCATCATCAGAAAATCTACAACCAACAAACTCTGGGGAGGGTGTGGACAAAAGGAACCCTCTTCCACTATTGGTGGGAATGTAAATTGATACAGTGTCTATGGACAACAGTATGGAGTTTCGCTAAAAAAACTTGAAATAGAATTACCATATGATCTGGCAATCCCACTTCTGGGCATATACCCAGAGAAAACCATAAATCAAAAAGGCACATTCACCCCAATGGTCATTGCAGCACTATTTACAATAGCCAGGTAATGGAAGCAACCTAAATACCCACAGACAGACGAATGGATAAAGATGTGGTACATATATAAAATGGAATACTATTCAGCCATAAGAAGGAATGAAACTGGGTCATTTGTAGAGACGTCGATGGAACTAGAGACTGTCATACAGAGTGAAGTAAGTCAGAAAGAGAAAAACAAATATTGTATATTAATGCATATATGTGGAACCTAGACAAATGGTACAGATGAACTGGTTTGCAGGGAAGAAACAGAGACACAGAGGTAGAGAACAAACGTATGGACACCAAGTGTGGGAAGCCATGGGGTGGTGGTGGTGGGATGAGTCGGGAGATTGGGATTGACCTGTATACATGTATATGCATAAAATACATAACTAATAATAACCTGCTGTATAAAAAAATAAATAAAATTAAATTTCAAAATTTTATAAAATAAAATTTAAAAATAGAAAAAAGGTCTTCCCTTCACACAGATGTATTTATATGAATGAACTATTGCCATGCTTATATCAGTAAATACACAAAAGAGGAATAAAACCTAACTTGAACCAAAAAGGAAAAAAATACCTGAACCCACCTGTTATACAGAGGAAAGCCCTATCAGGGCACTTGCTCCAGCGGTAAACAATTCTGAAATTGTTCAGAGGTGGGGAATCATCTCCCATACAGCCAGCAGCCCACCCCCCATGCAAGGAGCGTCCTCATTGCAAATCTGGGGGACAATGCCGAGGCATCTGTGAGTAAACGTGAGCAGAGCCCCAGGCCAGCTGCTGCTGAACTGTTCCCACCCTTCCCAGGTAAAACACCTGAATATGTACAAGGGCTTGAAAGCCTAGAGGAAGGGCCGTGGAGCCACACCAGCGACAGCACGCAGGGCAACTTGGTGCCTGCAGGACAGCCAGGATGGTCCTGGCCCCGGGTGCTCTTCTAGAAGCTTTCCATTGCCCTGCCTGAGATACCCTTCTTGTCCAGGCCCCCACTGCATTTTTCCTTCCTCACCTCTGTCCGGAGAGAAATTCCAGTGGAAGGTATGTGTGACACATCCTCTTCTTTACAGGTGGCAGCCTGGCAACCCCTGCAGAAAGTCCAGCAGAGCCCCACTCACAACGGGCCACCCACAAAGCCGTGGCCCCTCACTCCCTCCCACCAGCACAGCCCCGAGACTGCTGACGGGGCAGAGAATATGGAGTCAGGCACGGCTTCAGGGGCTATTGCTGCCTGGAGCGCTGTTTATATTGACCTCAACCCATGCACACCTGAGGAGGGCCGGCCGGCAGGTTCAGGCTGCCCAGGTCAGCTAATCCTCAGCCCTCAGGGAATCACACTGTTGAAAATGGACCTCACTAAGGCAGAGTAGAAGCCAAGGAATAAAAGGACACAATGCCATTTGCAGCACTGTAGATGTGTCTAGAGGTAATCACGTGACTTGTAGTAAGTCAGAAAGTGAATGACACATATCATATCATATCACTTATAGGTGTTACCTAAAAACGGATACCAGGGCAGATATTTCCACGGAGAAGGACAATCACAGATTCATTAAACAAACTTATGGTTCACCAATGGAAAGGTGTGAGGATTGGTTTCATTACGATATTGGGGTTAACAGACATACAAACACAGGTGACATATATAATCACCAAAGACCTATGGAATGCCAAGAGAAGACGACTCAACATCCTGTCATAACGTACATGGGAAAAGGATCCCAGGAAGAACAGACATATGTGTATGTGTAAAAGAAGCACATCTTCCACACCTACCACAACCCAAACATTGTAATCACAGTTGCTGTAATCAGAAATAAAAAATTAAATTAAAAACACGAAGAAGAAGTAGTGAGACCAACTTGAGGGGATTTCTCCTGGCACATTCCATTCTAAATTCCAATCTAGAACACGACTTCCATTGAGGCTCTGTTGCCCTAGTAACCAGATTTGGTAAGGGAGAACTGCTGCCACCTTGTGGCCGTTTCACACAACAGCAGCTTTAATCCCAGCGCTCATGGTCAGTTGATATTCAAAATCATTGCAGACCTGTAAATGACACCTGCCCTGAAAACAAATCCTGGGGTCACATATCGACCAAAAAATTCAAAGGACGCCCATATTTCAAAAGGACCGTTTCAAAAGGCATATTTTACGCACATTAGTGTTCTGCTTCTTTTTCTTTCTTTCTTTCTTTGTTAAAAAAACAGGAATGGAAAAAGGCATCCCTCAGAATGGGCGAAAATATTTGCAAACGAATCAATGGACAAAGGTTTAATCTCCAACATATATAAAGAGCTCATGCAGCTTAATATTAAAACAACAAACAACCCAATACAAAAATGGGCAGAAGATCTAAAGAGATGTTTCTTCAAAGAAGACACAGAGACGGCCAAGACGCACATGAAAAGCTGCTCAACATCACTAATTATTAGAGAAATGCAAATCAAAACTACAATGAGGGATCACCTCACACCTGTTAGAATCGGCATCATCAGAAAATCTACAACCAACAAATTCTGGGGAGGGTGTGGACAAAAGGAACCCTCTCCCACTATTGGTGGGAATGTAAATTGATACAGTGTCTATGGACAACAGTAGGGAGTTTCGTTAAAAATACTTGAAATAGAATTACCATATGATCCGGCAATCCCACTTCTGGGCATATACCCAGAGGAAACCATAAATCAAAAAGGCACATTCACCACAATGGTCATTGCAGCACTATTTACAATAGCCAGGTAATGGAAGCAACCTAAATACCCACAGACAGACGAATGGATAAAGATGTGGTACATATATAAAATGGAATATTACTCAGCCATAAGAAGGAATGAAACTGGGTCATTTGTAGAGACGTCGATGGAACTAGAGACTGTCATACAGAGTGAAGTAAGTCAGAAAGAGAAAAACAAATATTGTATATTAATGCATATATGTGGAACCTAGACAAATGGTACAGATGAACTGGTTTGCAGGGAAGAAATATAGACACAGAGGTAGAGAACAAACGTATGGACACCAAGTGTGGGAAGCCATGGGGTGGTGGTGGTGGGATGAGTCGGGAGATTGGGATTGACCTGTATACATGTATATGCATAAAATACATAACTAATAATAACCTGCTGTATAAAAAAATAAATAAAATTAAATTTCAAAATTTTATAAAATAAAATTTAAAAATAGAAAAAAGGTCTTCCCTTCACACAGATGTATTTATATGAATGAACTATTGCCATGCTTATATCAATAAATACACAAAAGAGGAATAAAACCTAACTTGAACCAAAAAGGAAAAAATACCTGAACCCACCAGTTATACAGAGGAAAACCCTATCAGGGCACTTGCTCCAGCGGTAAACAATTCTGAAATTGGTCAGAGGTGGGGAATCATCTCCCATACAGCCAGCAGCCCACCCCCCATGCAAGGAGCGTCCTCATTGCAAATCTGGGGGACAATGCCGAGGCATCTGTGAGTAAATGTGAGCAGAGCCCCAGGCCAGCTGCTGCTGAACTGTTCCCACCCTTCCCAGGTAAAACACCTGAATATGTACAAGGGCTTGAAAGCCTAGAGGAAGGGCCGTGGAGCCACACCAGCGACAGCACGCAGGGCAACTTGGTGCCTGCAGGCCAGCCAGGATGGTCCTGGCCCCGGGTGCTCTTCTAGAAGCTTTCCATTGCCCTGCCTGAGATATCCTTCTTGTCCAGGCCCCCACTGCTTTTTTCCTTCCTCACCTCAGTCCGGAGAGAAATTCCAGCGGAAGGTATGGGTGACACATCCTCTTCTTTACAGGTGGCAGCCTGGCAACCCCTGCAGAAAGTCCAGCAGAGCCCCACTCACAACGGGCCACCCACAAAGCCGTGGCCCCTCACTCCCTCCCACCAGCACAGCCCCGAGACTGCTGACGGGGCAGAGAATATGGAGTCAGGCACAGCTTCAGGGGCTATTGCTGCCTGGAGCGCTGTTTATATTGACCTCAACCCAGGCACACCTGAGGAGGGCCGGCCGGCAGGTTCAGGCTGCCCAGGTCAGCTAATCCTCAGCCCTCAGGGAATCACACTGTTGAAAATGGACCTCACTAAGGCAGAGTAGAAGCCAAGGAATAAAAGGACACAATGCCATTTGCAGCACTGTAGATGTGTCTAGAGGTAATCACGTGACTTGTAGTAAGTCAGAAAGTGAAAGACACATATCATATCATATCACTTATAGGTGTTACCTAAAAACGGATACCAGGGCAGATATTTCCACGGAGAAGGACAATCACAGATTCATTAAACAAACTTATGGTTCACCAATGGAAAGGTGTGAGGATTGGTTTCATTACGATATTGGGGTTAACAGACATACAAACACAGGTGACATGTATAATCACCAAAGACCTTGGAATACCAAGAGAAGACGACTCAACATCCTGTCATAACGTACATGGGAAAAGGATCCCAGGAAGAACAGACATATGTGTATGTGTAAAAGAAGCACATCTTCCACACCTACCACAAGCCAAACATTGTAATCACACTTGCTGTAATCAAAAATAAAAAATTAAATTAAAAACACGAAGAAGAAGTAGTGAGACCAACTTGAGGGGCTTTCTCCTGGCACATTCCATTCTAAATTCCAATCTAGAACACGACTTCCATTGAGGCTCTGTTGCCCTAGTAACCAGATTTGGTAAGGGAGAACTGCTGCCACCTTGTGGCCGTTTCACACAACAGCAGCTTTAATCCCAGCGCTCATGGTCAGTTGATATTCAAAATCATTGCAGACCTGTAAATGACACCTGCCCTGAAAACAAATCCTGGGGTCACATATCGACCAAAAAATTCAAAGGACGCCCATATTTCAAAAGGACCGTTTCAAAAGGCATATTTTACGCACATTAGTGTTCTGCTTCTTTTTCTTTCTTTCTTTCTTTGTTAAAAAAACAGGAATGGAAAAAGGCATCCCTCAGAATGGGCGAAAATATTTGCAAACGAATCAATGGACAAAGGTTTAATCTCCAACATATATAAAGAGCTCATGCAGCTTAATATTAAAACAACAAACAACCCAATACAAAAATGGGCAGAAGATCTAAAGAGACGTTTCTTCAAAGAAGACACAGAGACGGCCAAGACGCACATGAAAAGCTGCTCAACATCACTAATTATTAGAGAAATGCAAATCAAAACTACAATGAGGGATCACCTCACACCTGTTAGAATCGGCATCATCAGAAAATCTACAACCAACAAACTCTGGGGAGGGTGTGGACAAAAGGAACCCTCTTCCACTATTGGTGGGAATGTAAATTGATACAGTGTCTATGGACAACAGTATGGAGTTTCGTTAAAAAAACTTGAAATAGAATTACCATATGATCCAGCAATCCTACTTCTGGGCATATACCAGAGAAAACCATAAATCAAAAAGGCACATTCACCACAATGGTCATTGCAGCACTATTTACAATAGCCAGGTAATGGAAGCAACCTAAAAACCCACAGACAGACGAATGGATAAAGATGTGGTACCTATATAAAATGGAATATTACTCAGCCATAAGAAGGAATGAAACTGGGTCATTTGTAGAGACGTCGATGGATCTAGAGACTGTCATACAGAATGAAGTAAGTCAGAAAGAGAAAAACAAATATTGTATATTAATGCATATATGTGGAACCTAGACAAATGGTACAGATGAACTGGTTTGCAGGGAAGAAACAGAGACACAGAGGTAGAGAACAAACGTATGGACACCAAGTGTGGGAAGCCATGGGGTGGTGGTGGTGGGATGAGTCGGGAGATTGGGATTGACCTGTATACATGTATATGCATAAAATACATAACTAATAATAACCTGCTGTATAAAAAAATAAATAAAATTAAATTTCAAAATTTTATAAAATAAAATTTAAAAATAGAAAAAAGGTCTTCCCTTCACACAGATGTATTTATATGAATGAACTATTGCCATGCTTATATCAGTAAATACACAAAAGAGGAATAAAACCTAACTTGAACCAAAAAGGAAAAAAATACCTGAACCCACCAGTTATACAGAGGAAAGACCTATCAGGGCACTTGCTCCAGCGGTAAACAATTCTGAAATTGGTCAGAGGTGGGGAATCATCTCCCATACAGCCAGCAGCCCACCCCCCATGCAAGGAGCGTCCTCATTGCAAATCTGGGGGACAATGCCGAGGCATCTGTGAGTAAACGTGAGCAGAGCCCCAGGCCAGCTGCTGCTGAACTGTTCCCACCCTTCCCAGGTAAAACACCTGAATATGTACAAGGGCTTGAAAGCCTAGAGGAAGGGCCGTGGAGCCACACCAGTGACAGCACGCAGGGCAACTTGGTGCCTGCAGGCCAGCCAGGATGGTCCTGGCCCCGGGTGCTCTTCTAGAAGTTTTCCATTGCCCTGCCTGAGATACCCTTCTTGTCCAGGCCCCCACTGCTTTTTTCCTTCCTCACCTCTGTCCGGAGAGAAATTCCAGTGGAAGGTATGGGTGACACATCCTCTTCTTTACAGGTGGCAGCCTGGCAACCCCTGCAGAAAGTCCAGCAGAGCCCCACTCACAACGGGCCACCCACAAAGCCGTGGCCCCTCACTCCCTCCCACCAGCACAGCCCCGAGACTGCTGACGGGGCAGAGAATATGGAGTCAGGCACAGCTTCAGGGGCTATTGCTGCCTGGAGCGCTGTTTATATTGACCTCAACCCAGGCACACCTGAGGAGGGCCGGCCGGCAGGTTCAGGCTGCCCAGGTCAGCTAATCCTCAGCCCTCAGGGAATCACACTGTTGAAAATGGACCTCACTAAGGCAGAGTAGAAGCCAAGGAATAAAAGGACACAATGCCATTTGCAGCACTGTAGATGTGTCTAGAGGTAATCACGTGACTTGTAGTAAGTCAGAAAGTGAAAGACACATATCATATCATAACACTTATAGGTGTTACCTAAAAACGGATACCAGGGCAGATATTTCCACGGAGAAGGACAATCACAGATTCATTAAACAAACTTATGGTTCACCAATGGAAAGGTGTGAGGATTGGTTTCATTACGATATTGGGGTTAACAGACATACAAACACAGGTGACATATATAATCACCAAAGACCTATGGAATGCCAAGAGAAGACGACTCAACATCCTGTCATAACGTACATGGGAAAAGGATCCCAGGAAGAACAGACATATGTGTATGTGTAAAAGAAGCACATCTTCCACACCTACCACAAGCCAAACATTGTAATCACACTTGCTGTAATAAAAAATAAAAAATTAAATTAAAAACACGAAGAAGAAGTAGTGAGACCAACTTGAGGGGCTTTCTCCTGGCACATTCCATTCTAAATTCCAATCTAGAACACGACTTCCATTGAGGCTCTGTTGCCCTAGTAACCAGATTTGGTAAGGGAGAACTGCTGCCACCTTGTGGCCGTTTCACACAACAGCAGCTTTAATCCCAGCGCTCATGGTCAGTTGATATTCAAAATCATTGCAGAACTGTAAATGACACCTGCCCTGAAAACAAATCCTGGGGTCACATATCGACCAAAAAATTCAAAGGACGCCCATATTTCAAAAGGACCGTTTCAAAAGGCATATTTTACGCACATTAGTGTTCTGCTTCTTTTTCTTTCTTTCTTTCTTTGTTAAAAAAACAGGAATGGAAAAAGGCATCCCTCAGAATGGGCGAAAATATTTGCAAACGAATCAATGGACAAAGGTTTAATCTCCAACATATATAAAGAGCTCATGCAGCTTAATATTAAAACAACAAACAACCCAATACAAAAATGGGCAGAAGATCTAAAGAGATGTTTCTTCAAAGAAGACACAGAGACGGCCAAGACGCACATGAAAAGCTGCTCAACATCACTAATTATTAGAGAAATGCAAATCAAAACTACAATGAGGGATCACCTCACACCTGTTAGAATCGGCATCATCAGAAAATCTACAACCAACAAATTCTGGGGAGGGTGTGGACAAAAGGAACCCTCTCCCACTATTGGTGGGAATGTAAATTGATACAGTGTCTATGGACAACAGTAGGGAGTTTCGTTAAAAATACTTGAAATAGAATTACCATATGATCCGGCAATCCCACTTCTGGGCATATACCCAGAGGAAACCATAAATCAAAAAGGCACATTCACCACAATGGTCATTGCAGCACTATTTACAATAGCCAGGTAATGGAAGCAACCTAAATACCCACAGACAGACGAATGGATAAAGATGTGGTACATATATAAAATGGAATATTACTCAGCCATAAGAAGGAATGAAACTGGGTCATTTGTAGAGACGTCGATGGATCTAGAGACTGTCATACAGAATGAAGTAAGTCAGAAAGAGAAAAACAGATATTGTATTTTAATGCATATATGTGGAACCTAGAAAAATGGTGCAGATGAACTGGTTTGCAGGGAAGAAACAGAGACACAGAGGTAGAGAACAAACGTATGGGCACCAAGTGTGGGAAGCCATGGGGTGTTGGTGGTGGGATGAGTCGGGAGATTGGGATTGACCTGTATACATGTATATGCATAAAATACATAACTAATAATAACCTGCTGTATAAATAAATAAATAAAATTAAATTTCAAAATTTTATAAAATAAAATTTAAATATAGAAAAAACGTCTTCCCTTCACACAGATGTATTTATATGAATGAACTATTGCCATGCTCATATCAATAAATACACAAAAGAGGAATAAAACCTAACTTGAACCAAAAAGGAAAAAAATACCTGAACCCACCAGTTATACAGAGGAAAGCCCTATCAGGGCACTTGCTCCAGCGGTAAACAATTCTGAAATTGGTCAGAGGTGGGGAATCATCTCCCATACAGCCAGCAGCCCACCCCCCACGCAAGGAGCGTCCTCATTGCAAAGCTGGGGGACCGTGCCGAGGCATCTGTGAGTAAACGTGAGCAGAGCCCCAGGCCAGCTGCTGCTGAACTGTTCCCACCCTTCCCAGGTAAAACACCTGAATATGTACAAGGGCTTGAAAGCCTAGAGGGAGGGCCGTGGAGCCACACCAGCGACAGCACGCAGGGCAACTTGGTGCCTGCAGGCCAGCCAGGATGGTCCTGGCCCCGGGTGCTCTTCTAGAAGCTTTCCATTGCCCTGCCTGAGATACCCTTCTTGTCCAGGCCCCCACTGCTTTTTTCCTTCCTCACCTCTGTCCGGAGAGAAATTCCAGCGGAAGGTATGGGTGACACATCCTCTTCTTTACAGGTGGCAGCCTGGCAACCCCTGCAGAAAGTCCAGCAGAGCCCCACTCACAACGGGCCCCCCACAAAGCCGTGGCCCCTCACTCCCTCCCACCAGCACAGCCCCGAGACTGCTGACGGGGCAGAGAATATGGAGTCAGGCACAGCTTCAGGGGCTATTGCTGCCTGGAGCGCTGTTTATATTGACCTCAACCCAGGCACACCTGAGGAGGGCCGGCCGGCAGGTTCAGGCTGCCCAGGTCAGCTAATCCTCAGCCCTCAGGGAATCACACTGTTGAAAATGGACCTCACTAAGGCAGAGTAGAAGCCAAGGAATAAAAGGACACAATGCCATTTGCAGCACTGTAGATGTGTCTAGAGGTAATCACGTGACTTGTAGTAAGTCAGAAAGTGAAAGACACATATCATATCATATCACTTATAGGTGTTACCTAAAAACGGATACCAGGGCAGATATTTCCACGGAGAAGGACAATCACAGATTCATTAAACAAACTTATGGTTCACCAATGGAAAGGTGTGAGGATTGGTTTCATTACGATATTGGGGTTAACAGACATACAAACACAGGTGACATATATAATCACCAAAGACCTATGGAATGCCAAGAGAAGACGACTCAACATCCTGTCATAACGTACATGGGGAAAGGATCCCAGGAAGAACAGACATATGTGTATGTGTAAAAGAAGCACATCTTCCACACCTACCACAAGCCAAACATTGTAATCACACTTGCTGTAATCAAAAATAAAAAATTAAATTAAAAACACGAAGAAGAAGTAGTGAGACCAACTTGAGGGGCTTTCTCCTGGCACATTCCATTCTAAATTCCAATCTAGAACACGACTTCCATTGAGGCTCTGTTGCCCTAGTAACCAGATTTGGTAAGGGAGAACTGCTGCCACCTTGTGGCCGTTTCACACAACAGCAGCTTTAATCCCAGAGCTCATGGTCAGTTGATATTCAAAATCATTGCAGACCTGTAAATGACACCTGCCCTGAAAACAAATCCTGGGGTCACATATCGACCAAAAAATTCAAAGGACGCCCATATTTCAAAAGGACCGTTTCAAAAGGCATATTTTACGCACATTAGTGTTCTGCTTCTTTTTCTTTCTTTCTTTCTTTGTTAAAAAAACAGGAATGGAAAAAGGCATCCCTCAGAATGGGCGAAAATATTTGCAAACGAATCAATGGACAAAGGTTTAATCTCCAACATATATAAAGAGCTCATGCAGCTTAATATTAAAACAACAAACAACCCAATACAAAAATGGGCAGAAGATCTAAAGAGACGTTTCTTCAAAGAAGACACAGAGACGGCCAAGACGCACATGAAAAGCTGCTCAACATCACTAATTATTAGAGAAATGCAAATCAAAACTACAATGAGGGATCACCTCACACCTGTTAGAATCGGCATCATCAGAAAATCTACAACCAACAAACTCTGGGGAGGGTGTGGACAAAAGAAACCCTCTTCCACTATTGGTGGGAATGTAAATTGATACAGTGTCTATGGACAACAGTATGGAGTTTCGTTAAAAAAACTTGAAATAGAATTACCATATGATCCAGCAAACCTACTTCTGGGCATATACCAGAGAAAACCATAAATCAAAAAGGCACATTCACCACAATGGTCATTGCAGCACTATTTACAATAGCCAGGTAATGGAAGCAACCTAAATACCCACAGACAGACGAATGGATAAAGATGTGGTACATATATAAAATGGAATATTACTCAGCCATAAGAAGGAATGAAACTGGGTCATTTGTAGAGACGTCGATGGATCTAGAGACTGTCATACAGAATGAAGTAAGTCAGAAAGAGAAAAACAGATATTGTATTTTAGTGCATATATGTGGAACCTAGAAAAATGGTACAGATGAACTGGTTTGCAGGGAAGAAACAGAGACACAGAGGTAGAGAACAAACGTATGGACACCAAGTGTGGGAAGCCATGGGGTGTTGGTGGTGGGAAGAGTCGGGAGATTGGGATTGACCTGTATACATGTATATGCATAAAATACATAACTAATAATAACCTGCTGTATAAATAAATAAATAAAATTAAATTTCAAAATTTTATAAAATAAAATTTAAAAATAGAAAAAACGTCTTCCCTTCACACAGATGTATTTATATGAATGAACTATTGCCATGCTCATATCAATAAATACACAAAAGAGGAATAAAACCTAACTTGTACCAAAAAGGAAAAAAATACCTGAACCCACCAGTTATACAGAGGAAAACCCTATCAGGGCACTTGCTCCAGCGGTAAACAATTCTGAAATTGGTCAGAGGTGGGGAATCATCTCCCATACAGCCAGCAGCCCACCCCCCACGCAAGGAGCGTCCTCATTGCAAATCTGGGGGACCGTGCCGAGGCATCTGTGAGTAAACGTGAGCAGAGCCCCAGGCCAGCTGCTGCTGAACTGTTCCCACCCTTCCCAGGTAAAACACCTGAATATGTACAAGAGCTTGAAAGCCTAGAGGAAGGGCCGTGGAGCCACACCAGCGGCAGCACGCAGGCCAACTTGGTGCCTGCAGGCCAGACAGGATGGTCCTGGCCCCGGGTGCTCTTCTAGAAGCTTTCCATTGCCCTGCCTGAGATACCCTTCCTGTCCAGGCCCCCACTGCTTTTTTCCTTCCTCACCTCTGTCCGGAGAGAAATTCCAGCGGAAGGTATGGGTGACACATCCTCTTCTTTACAGGTGGCAGCCTGGCAACTCCTGCAGAAAGTCCAGCAGAGCCCCACTCACAACGGGCCACCCACAAAGCCGTGGCCCCTCACTCCCTCCCACCAGCACAGCCCCGAGACTGCTGACGGGGCAGAGAATATGGAGTCAGGCACAGCTTCAGGGGCTATTGCTGCCTGGAGCGCTGTTTATATTGACCTCAACCCAGGCACACCTGAGGAGGGCCGGCCGGCAGGTTCAGGCTGCCCAGGTCAGCTAATCCTCAGCCCTCAGGGAATCACACTGTTGAAAATGGACCTCACTAAGGCAGAGTAGAAGCCAAGGAATAAAAGGACACAATGCCATTTGCAGCACTGTAGATGTGTCTAGAGGTAATCACGTGACTTGTAGTAAGTCAGAAAGTGAAAGACACGTATCATATCATATCACTTATAGGTGTTACCTAAAAACGGATACCAGGGCAGATATTTCCACGGAGAAGGACAATCACAGATTCATTAAACAAACTTATGGTTCACCAATGGAAAGGTGTGAGGATTGGTTTCATTACGATATTGGGGTTAACAGACATACAAACACAGGTGACATATATAATCACCAAAGACCTTGGAATACCAAGAGAAGACGACTCAACATCCTGTCATAACGTACATGGGAAAAGGATCCCAGGAAGAACAGACATATGTGTATGTGTAAAAGAAGCACATCTTCCACACCTACCACAAGCCAAACATTGTAATCACACTTGCTGTAATCAAAAATAAAAAATTAAATTAAAAACACGAAGAAGAAGTAGTGAGACAACTTGAGGGGCTTTCTCCTGGCACATTCCATTCTAAATTCCAATCTAGAACACGACTTCCATTGAGGCTCTGTTGCCCTAGTAACCAGATTTGGTAAGGGAGAACTGCTGCCACCTTGTGGCCGTTTCACAAAACAGCAGCTTTAATCCCAGAGCTCATGGTCAGTTGATATTCAAAATCATTGCAGACCTGTAAATGACACCTGCCCTGAAAACAAATCCTTGGGTCACATATCGACCAAAAAATTCAAAGGACGCCCATATTTCAAAACGACCATTTCAAAAGGCATATTTTAAGCACATTAGTGTTCTGCTTCTTTTTCTTTCTTTCTTTCTTTGTTAAAAAAACAGAAATGGAAAAAGGCATCCCTCAGAATGGGCGAAAATATTTGCAAACGAATCAATGGACAAAGGTTTAATCTCCAACATATATAAAGAGCTCATGCAGCTTAATATTAAAACAACAAACAACCCAATACAAAAATGGGCAGAAGATCTAAAGAGACGTTTCTTCAAAGAAGACACAGAGACGGCCAAGACGCACATGAAAAGCTGCTCAACATCACTAATTATTAGAGAAATGCAAATCAAAACTACAATGAGGGATCACCTCACACCTGTTAGAATCGGCAACATCAGAAAATCTACAACCAACAAACTCTGGGGAGGGTGTGGACAAAAGGAACCCTCTTCCACTATTGGTGGGAATGTAAATTGATACAGTGTCTATGGACAACAGTATGGAGTTTCGTTAAAAAAACTTGAAATAGAATTACCATATGATCCAGCAATCCTACTTCTGGGCATATACCAGAGAAAACCATAAATCAAAAAGGCACATTCACCACAATGGTCATTGCAGCACTATTTACAATAGCCAGGTAATGGAAGCAACCTAAAAACCCACAGACAGACGAATGGATAAAGATGTGGTACATATATAAAATGGAATATTACTCAGCCATAAGAAGGAATGAAACTGGGTCATTTGTAGAGACGTCGATGGATCTAGAGACTGTCATACAGAATGAAGTAAGTCAGAAAGAGAAAAACAAATATTGTATATTAATGCATATATGTGGAACCTAGACAAATGGTACAGATGAACTGGTTTGCAGGGAAGAAACAGAGACACAGAGGTAGAGAACAAACGTATGGACACCAAGTGTGGGAAGCCATGGGGTGGTGGTGGTGGGATGAGTCGGGAGATTGGGATTGACCTGTATACATGTATATGCATAAAATACATAACTAATAATAACCTGCTGTATAAAAAAATAAATAAAATTAAATTTCAAAATTTTATAAAATAAAATTTAAAAATAGAAAAAAGGTCTTCCCTTCACACAGATGTATTTATATGAATGAACTATTGCCATGCTTATATCAGTAAATACACAAAAGAGGAATAAAACCTAACTTGAACCAAACAGGAAAAAAATACCTGAACCCACCTGTTATACAGAGGAAAGCCCTATCAGGGCACTTGCTCCAGCGGTAAACAATTCTGAAATTGGTCAGAGGTGGGGAATCATCTCCCATACAGCCAGCAGCCCACCCCCCATGCAAGGAGCGTCCTCATTGCAAATCTGGGGGACAATGCCGAGGCATCTGTGAGTAAACGTGAGCAGAGCCCCAGGCCAGCTGCTGCTGAACTGTTCCCACCCTTCCCAGGTAAAACACCTGAATATGTACAAGGGCTTGAAAGCCTAGAGGAAGGGCCGTGGAGCCACACCAGCGACAGCACGCAGGGCAACTTGGTGCCTGCAGGCCAGCCAGGATGGTCCTGGCCCCGGGTGCTCTTCTAGAAGCTTTCCATTGCCCTGCCTGAGATACCCTTCCTGTCCAGGCCCCCACTGCTTTTTTCCTTCCTCACCTCTGTCCGGAGAGAAATTCCAGCGGAAGGTATGGGTGACACATCCTCTTCTTTACAGGTGGCAGCCTGGCAACCCCTGCAGAAAGTCCAGCAGAGCCCCACTCACAACGGGCCACCCACAAAGCCGTGGCCCCTCACTCCCTCCCACCAGCACAGCCCCGAGACTGCTGACGGGGCAGAGAATATGGAGTCAGGCACAGCTTCAGGGGCTATTGCTGCCTGGAGCGCTGTTTATATTGACCTCAACCCAGGCACACCTGAGGAGGGCCGGCCGGCAGGTTCAGGCTGCCCAGGTCAGCTAATCCTCAGCCCTCAGGGAATCACACTGTTGAAAATGGACCTCACTAAGGCAGAGTAGAAGCCAAGGAATAAAAGGACACAATGCCATTTGCAGCACTGTAGATGTGTCTAGAGGTAATCACGTGACTTGTAGTAAGTCAGAAAGTGAAAGACACATATCATATCATATCACTTATAGGTGTTACCTAAAAACGGATACCAGGGCAGATATTTCCACGGAGAAGGACAATCACAGAATCATTAAACAAACTTATGGTTCACCAATGGAAAGGTGTGAGGATTGGTTTCATTACGATATTGGGGTTAACAGACATACAAACACAGGTGACATATATAATCACCAAAGACCTATGGAATACCAAGAGAAGACGACTCAACATCCTGTCATAACGTACATGGGAAAAGGATCCCAGGAAGAACAGACATATGTGTATGTGTAAAAGAAGCACATCTTCCACACCTACCACAAGCCAAACATTGTAATCACACTTGCTGTAATCAAAAATAAAAAATTAAATTAAAAACACGAAGAAGAAGTAGTGAGACCAACTTGAGGGGCTTTCTCCTGGCACATTCCATTCTAAATTCCAATCTAGAACAAGACTTCCATTGAGGCTCTGTTGCCCTAGTAACCAGATTTGGTAAGGGAGAACTGCTGCCACCTTGTGGCCGTTTCACAAAACAGCAGCTTTAATCCCAGAGCTCATGGTCAGTTGATATTCAAAATCATTGCAGACCTGTAAATGACACCTGCCCTGAAAACAAATCCTTGGGTCACATATCGACCAAAAAATTCAAAGGACGCCCATATTTCAAAACGACCATTTCAAAAGGCATATTTTAAGCACATTAGTGTTCTGCTTCTTTTTCTTTCTTTCTTTCTTTGTTAAAAAAACAGAAATGGAAAAAGGCATCCCTCAGAATGGGCGAAAATATTTGCAAACGAATCAATGGACAAAGGTTTAATCTCCAACATATATAAAGAGCTCATGCAGCTTAATATTAAAACAACAAACAACCCAATACAAAAATGGGCAGAAGATCTAAAGAGACGTTTCTTCAAAGAAGACACAGAGACGGCCAAGACGCACATGAAAAGCTGCTCAACATCACTAATTATTAGAGAAATGCAAATCAAAACTACAATGAGGGATCACCTCACACCTGTTAGAATCGGCAACATCAGAAAATCTACAACCAACAAACTCTGGGGAGGGTGTGGACAAAAGGAACCCTCTTCCACTATTGGTGGGAATGTAAATTGATACAGTGTCTATGGACAACAGTATGGAGTTTCGTTAAAAAAACTTGAAATAGAATTACCATATGATCCAGCAATCCTACTTCTGGGCATATACCAGAGAAAACCATAAATCAAAAAGGCACATTCACCACAATGGTCATTGCAGCACTATTTACAATAGCCAGGTAATGGAAGCAACCTAAAAACCCACAGACAGACGAATGGATAAAGATGTGGTACATATATAAAATGGAATATTACTCAGCCATAAGAAGGAATGAAACTGGGTCATTTGTAGAGACGTCGATGGATCTAGAGACTGTCATACAGAATGAAGTAAGTCAGAAAGAGAAAAACAAATATTGTATATTAATGCATATATGTGGAACCTAGACAAATGGTACAGATGAACTGGTTTGCAGGGAAGAAACAGAGACACAGAGGTAGAGAACAAACGTATGGACACCAAGTGTGGGAAGCCATGGGGTGGTGGTGGTGGGATGAGTCGGGAGATTGGGATTGACCTGTATACATGTATATGCATAAAATACATAACTAATAATAACCTGCTGTATAAAAAAATAAATAAAATTAAATTTCAAAATTTTATAAAATAAAATTTAAAAATAGAAAAAAGGTCTTCCCTTCACACAGATGTATTTATATGAATGAACTATTGCCATGCTTATATCAGTAAATACACAAAAGAGGAATAAAACCTAACTTGAACCAAACAGGAAAAAAATACCTGAACCCACCTGTTATACAGAGGAAAGCCCTATCAGGGCACTTGCTCCAGCGGTAAACAATTCTGAAATTGGTCAGAGGTGGGGAATCATCTCCCATACAGCCAGCAGCCCACCCCCCATGCAAGGAGCGTCCTCATTGCAAATCTGGGGGACAATGCCGAGGCATCTGTGAGTAAACGTGAGCAGAGCCCCAGGCCAGCTGCTGCTGAACTGTTCCCACCCTTCCCAGGTAAAACACCTGAATATGTACAAGGGCTTGAAAGCCTAGAGGAAGGGCCGTGGAGCCACACCAGCGACAGCACGCAGGGCAACTTGGTGCCTGCAGGCCAGCCAGGATGGTCCTGGCCCCGGGTGCTCTTCTAGAAGCTTTCCATTGCCCTGCCTGAGATACCCTTCCTGTCCAGGCCCCCACTGCTTTTTTCCTTCCTCACCTCTGTCCGGAGAGAAATTCCAGCGGAAGGTATGGGTGACACATCCTCTTCTTTACAGGTGGCAGCCTGGCAACCCCTGCAGAAAGTCCAGCAGAGCCCCACTCACAACGGGCCACCCACAAAGCCGTGGCCCCTCACTCCCTCCCACCAGCACAGCCCCGAGACTGCTGACGGGGCAGAGAATATGGAGTCAGGCACAGCTTCAGGGGCTATTGCTGCCTGGAGCGCTGTTTATATTGACCTCAACCCAGGCACACCTGAGGAGGGCCGGCCGGCAGGTTCAGGCTGCCCAGGTCAGCTAATCCTCAGCCCTCAGGGAATCACACTGTTGAAAATGGACCTCACTAAGGCAGAGTAGAAGCCAAGGAATAAAAGGACACAATGCCATTTGCAGCACTGTAGATGTGTCTAGAGGTAATCACGTGACTTGTAGTAAGTCAGAAAGTGAAAGACACATATCATATCATATCACTTATAGGTGTTACCTAAAAACGGATACCAGGGCAGATATTTCCACGGAGAAGGACAATCACAGAATCATTAAACAAACTTATGGTTCACCAATGGAAAGGTGTGAGGATTGGTTTCATTACGATATTGGGGTTAACAGACATACAAACACAGGTGACATATATAATCACCAAAGACCTATGGAATACCAAGAGAAGACGACTCAACATCCTGTCATAACGTACATGGGAAAAGGATCCCAGGAAGAACAGACATATGTGTATGTGTAAAAGAAGCACATCTTCCACACCTACCACAAGCCAAACATTGTAATCACACTTGCTGTAATCAAAAATAAAAAATTAAATTAAAAACACGAAGAAGAAGTAGTGAGACCAACTTGAGGGGCTTTCTCCTGGCACATTCCATTCTAAATTCCAATCTAGAACACGACTTCCATTGAGGCTCTGTTGCCCTAGTAACCAGATTTGGTAAGGGAGAACTGCTGCCACCTTGTGGCCGTTTCACACAACAGCAGCTTTAATCCCAGCGCTCATGGTCAGTTGATATTCAAAATCATTGCAGACCTGTAAATGACACCTGCCCTGAAAACAAATCCTGGGGTCACATATCGACCAAAAAATTCAAAGGACGCCCATATTTCAAAACGACCGTTTCAAAAGGCATATTTTACGCACATTAGTGTTCTGCTTCTTTTTCTTTCTTTCTTTCTTTGTTAAAAAAACAGGAATGGAAAAAGGCATCCCTCAGAATGGGCGAAAATATTTGCAAACGAATCAATGGACAAAGGTTTAATCTCCAACATATATAAAGAGCTCATGCAGCTTAATATTAAAACAACAAACAACCCAATACAAAAATGGGCAGAAGATCTAAAGAGACGTTTCTTCAAAGAAGACACAGAGACGGCCAAGACGCACATGAAAAGCTGCTCAACATCACTAATTATTAGAGAAATGCAAATCAAAACTACAATGAGGGATCACCTCACACCTGTTAGAATCGGCATCATCAGAAAATCTACAACCAACAAACTCTGGGGAGGGTGTGGACAAAAGGAACCCTCTTCCACTATTGGTGGGGATGTAAATTGATACAGTGTCTATGGACAACAGTATGGAGTTTCGTTAAAAAAACTTGAAATAGAATTACCATATGATCCAGCAATCCTACTTCTGGGCATATACCAGAGAAAACCATAAATCAAAAAGGCACATTCACCACAATGGTCATTGCAGCACTATTTACAATAGCCAGGTAATGGAAGCAACCTAAATACCCACAGACAGACGAATGGATAAAGATGTGGTACATATATAAAATGGAATATTACTCAGCCATAAGAAGGAATGAAACTGGGTCATTTGTAGAGACGTCGATGGATCTAGAGACTGTCATACAGAATGAAGTAAGTCAGAAAGAGAAAAACAAATATTGTATATTAATGCATATATGTGGAACCTAGAAAAATGGTACAGATGAACTGGTTTGCAGGGAAGAAACAGAGACACAGAGGTAGAGAACAAACGTATGGACACCAAGTGTGGGAAGCCATGGGGTGTTGGTGGTGGGAAGAGTTGGGAGATTGGGATTGACCTGTATACATGTATATGCATAAAATACATAACTAATAATAACCTGCTGTATAAATAAATAAATAAAATTAAATTTCAAAATTTTATAAAATAAAATTTAAAAATAGAAAAAACGTCTTCCCTTCACACAGATGTATTTATATGAATGAACTATTGCCATGCTCATATCAATAAATACACAAAAGAGGAATAAAACCTAACTTGTACCAAAAAGGAAAAAAATACCTGAACCCACCAGTTATACAGAGGAAAACCCTATCAGGGCACTTGCTCCAGCGGTAAACAATTCTGAAATTGGTCAGAGGTGGGGAATCATCTCCCATACAGCCAGCAGCCCACCCCCCACGCAAGGAGCGTCCTCATTGCAAAGCTGGGGGACCGTGCCGAGGCATCTGTGAGTAAACGTGAGCAGAGCCCCAGGCCAGCTGCTGCTGAACTGTTCCCACCCTTCCCAGGTAAAACACCTGAATATGTACAAGAGCTTGAAAGCCTAGAGGAAGGGCCGTGGAGCCACACCAGCGGCAGCACGCAGGCCAACTTGGTGCCTGCAGGCCAGACAGGATGGTCCTGGCCCCGGGTGCTCTTCTAGAAGCTTTCCATTGCCCTGCCTGAGATACCCTTCCTGTCCAGGCCCCCACTGCTTTTTTCCTTCCTCACCTCTGTCCGGAGAGAAATTCCAGCGGAAGGTATGGGTGACACATCCTCTTCTTTACAGGTGGCAGCCTGGCAACTCCTGCAGAAAGTCCAGCAGAGCCCCACTCACAACGGGCCACCCACAAAGCCGTGGCCCCTCACTCCCTCCCACCAGCACAGCCCCGAGACTGCTGACGGGGCAGAGAATATGGAGTCAGGCACAGCTTCAGGGGCTATTGCTGCCTGGAGCGCTGTTTATATTGACCTCAACCCAGGCACACCTGAGGAGGGCCGGCCGGCAGGTTCAGGCTGCCCAGGTCAGCTAATCCTCAGCCCTCAGGGAATCACACTGTTGAAAATGGACCTCACTAAGGCAGAGTAGAAGCCAAGGAATAAAAGGACACAATGCCATTTGCAGCACTGTAGATGTGTCTAGAGGTAATCACGTGACTTGTAGTAAGTCAGAAAGTGAAAGACACGTATCATATCATATCACTTATAGGTGTTACCTAAAAACGGATACCAGGGCAGATATTTCCACGGAGAAGGACAATCACAGATTCATTAAACAAACTTATGGTTCACCAATGGAAAGGTGTGAGGATTGGTTTCATTACGATATTGGGGTTAACAGACATACAAACACAGGTGACATATATAATCACCAAAGACCTTGGAATACCAAGAGAAGACGACTCAACATCCTGTCATAACGTACATGGGAAAAGGATCCCAGGAAGAACAGACATATGTGTATGTGTAAAAGAAGCACATCTTCCACACCTACCACAAGCCAAACATTGTAATCACACTTGCTGTAATCAAAAATAAAAAATTAAATTAAAAACACGAAGAAGAAGTAGTGAGACAACTTGAGGGGCTTTCTCCTGGCACATTCCATTCTAAATTCCAATCTAGAACACGACTTCCATTGAGGCTCTGTTGCCCTAGTAACCAGATTTGGTAAGGGAGAACTGCTGCCACCTTGTGGCCGTTTCACACAACAGCAGCTTTAATCCCAGAGCTCATGGTCAGTTGATATTCAAAATCATTGCAGACCTGTAAATGACACCTGCCCTGAAAACAAATCCTGGGGTCACATATCGACGAAAAAATTCAAAGGACGCCCATATTTCAAAACGACCATTTCAAAAGGCATATTTTAAGCACATTAGTGTTCTGCTTCTTTTTCTTTCTTTCTTTCTTTGTTAAAAAAACAGAAATGGAAAAAGGCATCCCTCAGAATGGGCGAAAATATTTGCAAACGAATCAATGGACAAAGGTTTAATCTCCAACATATATAAAGAGCTCATGCAGCTTAATATTAAAACAACAAACAACCCAATACAAAAATGGGCAGAAGATCTAAAGAGACGTTTCTTCAAAGAAGACACAGAGACGGCCAAGACGCACATGAAAAGCTGCTCAACATCACTAATTATTAGAGAAATGCAAATCAAAACTACAATGAGGGATCACCTCACACCTGTTAGAATCGGCAACATCAGAAAATCTACAACCAACAAACTCTGGGGAGGGTGTGGACAAAAGGAACCCTCTTCCACTATTGGTGGGGATGTAAATTGATACAGTGTCTATGGACAACAGTATGGAGTTTCGTTAAAAAAACTTGAAATAGAATTACCATATGATCCAGCAATCCTACTTCTGGGCATATACCAGAGAAAACCATAAATCAAAAAGGCACATTCACCACAATGGTCATTGCAGCACTATTTACAATAGCCAGGTAATGGAAGCAACCTAAAAACCCACAGACAGACGAATGGATAAAGATGTGGTACATATATAAAATGGAATATTACTCAGCCATAAGAAGGAATGAAACTGGGTCATTTGTAGAGACGTCGATGGATCTAGAGACTGTCATACAGAATGAAGTAAGTCAGAAAGAGAAAAACAAATATTGTATATTAATGCATATATGTGGAACCTAGACAAATGGTACAGATGAACTGGTTTGCAGGGAAGAAACAGAGACACAGAGGTAGAGAACAAACATATGGACACCAAGTGTGGGAAGCCATGGGGTGGTGGTGGTGGGATGAGTCGGGAGATTGGGATTGACCTGTATACATGTATATGCATAAAATACATAACTAATAATAACCTGCTGTATAAAAAAATAAATAAAATTAAATTTCAAAATTTTATAAAATAAAATTTAAAAATAGAAAAAAGGTCTTCCCTTCACACAGATGTATTTATATGAATGAACTATTGCCATGCTTATATCAGTAAATACACAAAAGAGGAATAAAACCTAACTTGAACCAAACAGGAAAAAAATACCTGAACCCACCTGTTATACAGAGGAAAGCCCTATCAGGGCACTTGCTCCAGCGGTAAACAATTCTGAAATTGGTCAGAGGTGGGGAATCATCTCCCATACAGCCAGCAGCCCACCCCCCATGCAAGGAGCGTCCTCATTGCAAATCTGGGGGACAATGCCGAGGCATCTGTGAGTAAACGTGAGCAGAGCCCCAGGCCAGCTGCTGCTGAACTGTTCCCACCCTTCCCAGGTAAAACACCTGAATATGTACAAGGGCTTGAAAGCCTAGAGGAAGGGCCGTGGAGCCACACCAGCAACAGCACGCAGGGCAACTTGGTGCCTGCAGGCCAGCCAGGATGGTCCTGGCCCCGGGTGCTCTTCTAGAAGCTTTCCATTGCCCTGCCTGAGATACCCTTCCTGTCCAGGCCCCCACTGCTTTTTTCCTTCCTCACCTCTGTCCGGAGAGAAATTCCAGCGGAAGGTATGGGTGACACATCCTCTTCTTTACAGGTGGCAGCCTGGCAACCCCTGCAGAAAGTCCAGCAGAGCCCCACTCACAACGGGCCACCCACAAAGCCGTGGCCCCTCACTCCCTCCCACCAGCACAGCCCCGAGACTGCTGACGGGGCAGAGAATATGGAGTCAGGCACAGCTTCAGGGGCTATTGCTGCCTGGAGCGCTGTTTATATTGACCTCAACCCAGGCACACCTGAGGAGGGCCGGCCGGCAGGTTCAGGCTGCCCAGGTCAGCTAATCCTCAGCCCTCAGGGAATCACACTGTTGAAAATGGACCTCACTAAGGCAGAGTAGAAGCCAAGGAATAAAAGGACACAATGCCATTTGCAGCACTGTAGATGTGTCTAGAGGTAATCACGTGACTTGTAGTAAGTCAGAAAGTGAAAGACACATATCATATCATATCACTTATAGGTGTTACCTAAAAACGGATACCAGGGCAGATATTTCCACGGAGAAGGACAATCACAGAATCATTAAACAAACTTATGGTTCACCAATGGATAGGTGTGAGGATTGGTTTCATTACGATATTGGGGTTAACAGACATACAAACACAGGTGACATATATAATCACCAAAGACCTATGGAATACCAAGAGAAGACGACTCAACATCCTGTCATAACGTACATGGGAAAAGGATCCCAGGAAGAACAGACATATGTGTATGTGTAAAAGAAGCACATCTTCCACACCTACCACAAGCCAAACATTGTAATCACACTTGCTGTAATCAAAAATAAAAAATTAAATTAAAAACACGAAGAAGAAGTAGTGAGACCAACTTGAGGGGCTTTCTCCTGGCACATTCCATTCTAAATTCCAATCTAGAACACGACTTCCATTGAGGCTCTGTTGCCCTAGTAACCAGATTTGGTAAGGGAGAACTGCTGCCACCTTGTGGCCGTTTCACACAACAGCAGCTTTAATCCCAGCGCTCATGGTCAGTTGATATTCAAAATCATTGCAGACCTGTAAATGACACCTGCCCTGAAAACAAATCCTGGGGTCACATATCGACCAAAAAATTCAAAGGACGCCCATATTTCAAAACGACCGTTTCAAAAGGCATATTTTAAGCACATTAGTGTTCTGCTTCTTTTTCTTTCTTTCTTTCTTTGTTAAAAAAACAGAAATGGAAAAAGGCATCCCTCAGAATGGGCGAAAATATTTGCAAACGAATCAATGGACAAAGGTTTAATCTCCAACATATATAAAGAGCTCATGCAGCTTAATATTAAAACAACAAACAACCCAATACAAAAATGGGCAGAAGATCTAAAGAGACGTTTCTTCAAAGAAGACACAGAGACGGCCAAGACGCACATGAAAAGCTGCTCAACATCACTAATTATTAGAGAAATGCAAATCAAAACTACAATGAGGGATCACCTCACACCTGTTAGAATCGGCATCATCAGAAAATCTACAACCAACAAACTCTGGGGAGGGTGTGGACAAAAGGAACCCTCTTCCACTATTGGTGGGAATGTAAATTGATACAGTGTCTATGGACAACAGTATGGAGTTTCGTTAAAAAAACTTGAAATAGAATTACCATATGATCCAGCAATCCTACTTCTGGGCATATACCAGAGAAAACCATAAATCAAAAAGGCACATTCACCACAATGGTCATTGCAGCACTATTTACAATAGCCAGGTAATGGAAGCAACCTAAATACCCACAGACAGACGAATGGATAAAGATGTGGTACATATATAAAATGGAATATTACTCAGCCATAAGAAGGAATGAAACTGGGTCATTTGTAGAGACGTCGATGGATCTACAGACTGTCATACAGAATGAAGTAAGTCAGAAAGAGAAAAACAAATATTGTATATTAATGCATATATGTGGAACCTAGACAAATGGTACAGATGAACTGGTTTGGAGGGAAGAAATAGAGACACAGAAGTAGAGAACAAACGTATGGACACCAAGTGTGGGAAGCCATGGGGTGGTGGTGGTGGGATGAGTCGGGAGATTGGGATTGACCTGTATACATGTATATGCATAAAATACATAACTAATAATAACCTGCTGTATAAAAAAATAAATAAAATTAAATTTCAAAATTTTATAAAATAAAATTTAAAAATAGAAAAAAGGTCTTCCCTTCACACAGATGTATTTATATGAATGAACTATTGCCATGCTTATATCAATAAATACACAAAAGAGGAATAAAACCTAACTTGAAACAAAAAGAAAAAATACCTGAACCCACCAGTTATACAGAGGAAAGCCCTATCAGGGCACTTGCTCCAGCGGTAAACAATTCTGAAAATGGTCAGAGGTGGGGAATCATCTCCCATACAGCCAGCAGCCCACCCCCCACGCAAGGAGCGTCCTCATTGCAAATCTGGGGGACAATGCCGAGGCATCTGTGAGTGAACGTGAGCAGAGCCCCAGGCCAGCTGCTGCTGAACTGTTCCCACCCTTCCCAGGTAAAACACCTGAATATGTACAAGGGCTTGAAAGCCTAGAGGAAGGGCCATGGAGCCACACCAGCGACAGCACGCAGGGCAACTTGGTGCCTGCAGGACAGCCAGGATGGTCCTGGCCCCGGGTGCTCTTCTAGAAGCTTTCCATTGCCCTGCCTGAGATACCCTTCTTGTCCAGGCCCCCACTGCTTTTTTCCTTCCTCACCTCAGTCCGGAGAGAAATTCCAGCGGAAGGTATGGGTGACACATCCTCTTCTTTACAGGTGGCAGCCTGGCAACTCCTGCAGAAAGTCCAGCAGAGCCCCACTCACAACGGGCCACCCACAAAGCCGTGGCCCCTCACTCCCTCCCACCAGCACAGCCCCGAGACTGCTGACGGGGCAGAGAATATGGAGTCAGGCACACCTTCAGGCGCTATTGCTGCCTGGAGCGCTGTTTATATTGACCTCAACCCAGGCACACCTGAGGAGGGCTGGTCGGCAGGTTCAGGCTGCCCAGGTCAGCTAATCCTCAGCCCTCAGGGAATCACACTGTTGAAAATGGACCTCACTAAGGCAGAGTAGAAGCCAAGGAATAAAAGGACACAATGCCATTTGCAGCACTGTAGATGTGTCTAGAGGTAATCACGTGACTTGTAGTAAGTCAGAAAGTGAAAGACACATATCATATCATATCACTTATAGGTGTTACCTAAAAACGGATACCAGGGCAGATATTTCCACGGAGAAGGACAATCACAGAATCATTAAACAAACTTATGGTTCACCAATGGAAAGGTGTGAGGATTGGTTTCATTACGATATTGGGGTTAACAGACATACAAACACAGGTGACATATATAATCACCAAAGACCTATGGAATACCAAGAGAAGACGACTCAACATCCTGTCATAACGTACATGGGAAAAGGATCCCAGGAAGAACAGACATATGTGTATGTGTAAAAGAAGCACATCTTCCACACCTACCACAAGCCAAACATTGTAATCACACTTGCTGTAATCAAAAATAAAAAATTAAATTAAAAACACGAAAAAGAAGTAGTGAGACCAACTTGAGGGGCTTTCTCCTGGCACATTCCATTCTAAATTCCAATCTAGAACACGACTTCCATTGAGGCTCTGTTGCCCTAGTAACCAGATTTGGTAAGGGAGAACTGCTGCCACCTTGTGGCCGTTTCACACAACAGCAGCTTTAATCCCAGCGCTCATGGTCAGTTGATATTCAAAATCATTGCAGACCTGTAAATGACACCTGCCCTGAAAACAAATCCTGGGGTCACATATCGACCAAAAAATTCAAAGGACGCCCATATTTCAAAACGACCGTTTCAAAAGGCATATTTTACGCACATTAGTGTTCTGCTTCTTTTTCTTTCTTTCTTTCTTTGTTAAAAAAACAGGAATGGAAAAAGGCATCCCTCAGAATGGGCGAAAATATTTGCAAACGAATCAATGGACAAAGGTTTAATCTCCAACATATATAAAGAGCTCATGCAGCTTAATATTAAAACAACAAACAACCCAATACAAAAATGGGCAGAAGATCTAAAGAGACGTTTCTTCAAAGAAGACATAGAGACGGCCAAGACGCACATGAAAAGCTGCTCAAAATCACTAATTATTAGAGAAATGCAAATCAAAACTACAATGAGGGATCACCTCACACCTGTTAGAATCGGCATCATCAGAAAATCTACAACCAACAAACTCTGGGGAGGGTGTGGACAAAAGGAACCCTCTCCCACTATTGGTGGGAATGTAAATTGATACAGTGTCTATGGACAACAGTAGGGAGTTTCGTTAAAAATACTTGAAATAAAATTACCATATGATCCGGCAATCCCACTTCTGGGCATATACCCAGAGACAACCATAAATCAAAAAGGCACATTCACCACAATGGTCATTGCAGCACTATTTACAATAGCCAGGTAATGGAAGCAACCTAAATACCCACAGACAGACGAATGGATAAAGATGTGGTACATATATAAAATGGAATATTACTCAGCCATAAGAAGGAATGAAACTGGGTCATTTGTAGAGACGTCGATGGATCTAGAGACTGTCATACAGAATGAAGTAAGTCAGAAAGAGAAAAACAGATATTGTATTTTAATGCATATATGTGGAACCTAGAAAAATGGTACAGATGAACTGGTTTGCAGGGAAGAAACAGAGACACAGAGGTAGAGAACAAACGTATGGACACCAAGTGTGGGAAGCCATGGGGTGTTGGTGGTGGGAAGAGTCGGGAGATTGGGATTGACCTGTATACATGTATATGCATAAAATACATAACTAATAATAACCTGCTGTATAAAAAAATAAATAAAATTAAATTTCACAATTTTATAAAATAAAATTTAAAAATAGAAAAAAGGTCTTCCCTTCACACAGATGTATTTATATGAATGAACTATTGCCATGCTCATATCAATAAATACACAAAAGAGGAATAAAACCTAACTTGAACCAAAAAGGAAAAAAATACCTGAACCCACCAGTTATACAGAGGAAAACCCTATCAGGGCACTTGCTCCAGCGGTAAACAATTCTGAAATTGGTCAGAGGTGGGGAATCATCTCCCATACAGCCAGCAGCCCACCCCCCATGCAAGGAGCGTCCTCATTGCAAATCTGGGGGACAATGCCGAGGCATCTGTGAGTAAACGTGAGCAGAGCCCCAGGCCAGCTGCTGCTGAACTGTTCCCACCCTTCCCAGGTAAAACACCTGAATATGTACAAGGGCTTGAAAGCCTAGAGGAAGGGCCGTGGAGCCACACCAGCGACAGCACGCAGGGCAACTTGGTGCCTGCAGGACAGCCAGGATGGTCCTGGCCCCGGGTGCTCTTCTAGAAGCTTTCCATTGCCCTGCCTGAGATACCCTTCCTGTCCAGGCCCCCACTGCTTTTTTCCTTCCTCACCTCTGTCCGGAGAGAAATTCCAGCGGAAGGTATGGGTGACACATCCTCTTCTTTACAGGTGGCAGCCTGGCAACCCCTGCAGAAAGTCCAGCAGAGCCCCACTCACAACGGGCCCCCCACAAAGCCGTGGCCCCTCACTCCCTCCCACCAGCACAGCCCCGAGACTGCTGACGGGGCAGAGAATATGGAGTCAGGCACAGCTTCAGGGGCTATTGCTGCCTGGAGCGCTGTTTATATTGACCTCAACCCAGGCACACCTGAGGAGGGCCGGCCGGCAGGTTCAGGCTGCCCAGGTCAGCTAATCCTCAGCCCTCAGGGAATCACACTGTTGAAAATGGACCTCACTAAGGCAGAGTAGAAGCCAAGGAATAAAAGGACACAATGCCATTTGCAGCACTGTAGATGTGTCTAGAGGTAATCACGTGACTTGTAGTAAGTCAGAAAGTGAAAGACACATATCATATCATATCACTTATAGGTGTTACCTAAAAACGGATACCAGGGCAGATATTTCCACGGAGAAGGACAATCACAGATTCATTAAACAAACTTATGGTTCACCAATGGAAAGGTGTGAGGATTGGTTTCATTACGATATTGGGGTTAACAGACATACAAACACAGGTGACATATATAATCACCAAAGACCTATGGAATGCCAAGGGAAGACGACTCAACATCCTGTCATAACGTACATGGGAAAAGGATCCCAGGAAGAACAGACATATGTGTATGTATAAAAGAAGCACATCTTCCACACCTACCACAAGCCAAACATTGTAATCACACTTGCTGTAATCAAAAATAAAAAATTAAATTAAAAACACGAAGAAGAAGTAGTGAGACCAACTTGAGGGGCTTTCTCCTGGCACATTCCATTCTAAATTCCAATCTAGAACACGACTTCCATTGAGGCTCTGTTGCCCTAGTAACCAGATTTGGTAAGGGAGAACTGCTGCCACCTTGTGGCCGTTTCACACAACAGCAGCTTTAATCCCAGCGCTCATGGTCAGTTGATATTCAAAATCATTGCAGACCTGTAAATGACACCTGCCCTGAAAACAAATCCTGGGGTCACATATCGACCAAAAAATTCAAAGGACGCCCATATTTCAAAACGACCGTTTCAAAAGGCATATTTTACGCACATTAGTGTTCTGCTTCTTTTTCTTTCTTTCTTTGTTAAAAAAACAGGAATGGAAAAAGGCATCCCTCAGAATGGGCGAAAATATTTGCAAACGAATCAATGGACAAAGGTTTAATCTCCAACATATATAAAGAGCTCATGCAGCTTAATATTAAAACAACAAACAACCCAATACAAAAATGGGCAGAAGATCTAAAGAGACGTTTCTTCAAAGAAGACACAGAGACGGCCAAGACGCACATGAAAAGCTGCTCAACATCACTAATTATTAGAGAAATGCAAATCAAAACTACAATGAGGGATCACCTCACACCTGTTAGAATCGGCATCATCAGAAAATCTACAACCAACAAATTCTGGGGAGGGTGTGGACAAAAGGAACCCTCTCCCACTATTGGTGGGAATGTAAATTGATACAGTGTCTATGGACAACAGTAGGGAGTTTCGTTAAAAATACTTGAAATAAAATTACCATATGATCCGGCAATCCCACTTCTGGGCATATACCCAGAGAAAACCATAAATCAAAAAGGCACATTCACCACAATGGTCATTGCAGCACTATTTACAATAGCCAGGTAATGGAAGCAACCTAAATACCCACAGACAGACGAATGGATAAAGATGTGGTACATATATAAAATGGAATATTAGCCATAAGAAGGAATGAAACTGGGTCATTTGTAGAGACGTCGATGGATCTAGAGACTGTCATACAGAATGAAGTAAGTCAGAAAGAGAAAAACAGATATTGTATTTTAATGCATATATGTGGAACCTAGAAAAATGGTACAGATGAACTGGTTTGCAGGGAAGAAACAGAGACACAGAGGTAGAGAACAAACGTATGGACACCAAGTGTGGGAAGCCATGGGGTGGTGGTGGTGGGATGAGTCGGGAGATTGGGATTGACCTGTATACATGTATATGCATAAAATACATAACTAATAATAACCTGCTGTATAAAAAAATAAATAAAATTAAATTTCAAAATTTTATAAAATAAAATTTAAAAATAGAAAAAAGGTCTTCCCTTCACACAGATGTATTTATATGAATGAACTATTGCCATGCTTATATCAGTAAATACACAAAAGAGGAATAAAACCTAACTTGAACCAAAAAGGAAAAAAATACCTGAACCCACCTGTTATACAGAGGAAAGCCCTATCAGGGCACTTGCTCCAGCGGTAAACAATTCTGAAATTGGTCAGAGGTGGGGAATCATCTCCCATACAGCCAGCAGCCCACCCCCCATGCAAGGAGCGTCCTCATTGCAAATCTGGGGGACAATGCCGAGGCATCTGTGAGTAAACGTGAGCAGAGCCCCAGGCCACCTGCTGCTGAACTGTCCCCACCCTTCCCAGGTAAAACACCTGAATATGTACAAGGGCTTGAAAGCCTAGAGGAAGGGCCGTGGAGCCACACCAGCGACAGCACGCAGGGCAACTTGGTGCCTGCAGGACAGCCAGGATGGTCCTGGCCCCGGGTGCTCTTCTAGAAGCTTTCCATTGCCCTGCCTGAGATACCCTTCTTGTCCAGGCCCCCACTGCTTTTTTCCTTCCTCACCTCTGTCCGGAGAGAAATTCCAGCGGAAGGTATGGGTGACACATCCTCTTCTTTACAGGTGGCAGCCTGGCAACCCCTGCAGAAAGTCCAGCAGAGCCCCACTCACAACGGGCCACCCACAAAGCCGTGGCCCCTCACTCCCTCCCACCAGCACAGCCCCGAGACTGCTGACGGGGCAGAGAATATGGAGTCAGGCACAGCTTCAGGGGCTATTGCTGCCTGGAGCGCTGTTTATATTGACCTCAACACAGGCACACCTGAGGAGGGCCGGCCGGCAGGTTCAGGCTGCCCAGGTCAGCTAATCCTCAGCCCTCAGGGAATCACACTGTTGAAAATGGACCTCACTAAGGCAGAGTAGAAGCCAAGGAATAAAAGGACACAATGCCATTTGCAGCACTGTAGATGTGTCTAGAGGTAATCACGTGACTTGTAGTAAGTCAGAAAGTGAAAGACACATATCATATCATATCACTTATAGGTGTTACCTAAAAACGGATACCAGGGCAGATATTTCCACGGAGAAGGACAATCACAGATTCATTAAACAAACTTATGGTTCACCAATGGAAAGGTGTGAGGATTGGTTTCATTACGATATTGGGGTTAACAGACATACAAACACAGGTGACATATATAATCACCAAAGACCTATGGAATACCAAGAGAAGACGACTCAACATCCTGTCATAACGTACATGGGAAAAGGATCCCAGGAAGAACAGACATATGTGTATGTGTAAAAGAAGCACATCTTCCACACCTACCACAAGCCAAACATTGTAATCACACTTGCTGTAATCAAAAATAAAAAATTAAATTAAAAACACGAAGAAGAAGTAGTGAGACCAACTTGAGGGGCTTTCTCCTGGCACATTCCATTCTAAATTCCAATCTAGAACACGACTTCCATTGAGGCTCTGTTGCCCTAGTAACCAGATTTGGTAAGGGAGAACTGCTGCCACCTTGTGGCCGTTTCACACAACAGCAGCTTTAATCCCAGCGCTCATGGTCAGTTGATATTCAAAATCATTGCAGACCTGTAAATGACACCTGCCCTGAAAACAAATCCTGGGGTCACATATCGACCAAAAAATTCAAAGGACGCCCATATTTCAAAACGACCGTTTCAAAAGGCATATTTTACGCACATTAGTGTTCTGCTTCTTTTTCTTTCTTTCTTTCTTTGTTAAAAAAACAGGAATGGAAAAAGGCATCCCTCAGAATGGGCGAAAATATTTGCAAACGAATCAATGGACAAAGGTTTAATCTCCAACATATATAAAGAGCTCATGCAGCTTAATATTAAAACAACAAACAACCCAATACAAAAATGGGCAGAAGATCTAAAGAGACGTTTCTTCAAAGAAGACATAGAGACGGCCAAGACGCACATGAAAAGCTGCTCAAAATCACTAATTATTAGAGAAATGCAAATCAAAACTACAATGAGGGATCACCTCACACCTGTTAGAATCGGCATCATCAGAAAATCTACAACCAACAAATTCTGGGGAGGGTGTGGACAAAAGGAACCCTCTCCCACTATTGGTGGGAATGTAAATTGATACAGTGTCTATGGACAACAGTATGGAGTTTCGTTAAAAAAACTTGAAATAGAATTACCATATGATCCGGCAATCCCACTTCTGGGCATATACCCAGAGAAAACCATAAATCAAAAAGGCACATTCACCACAATGGTCATTGCAGCACTATTTACAATAGCCAGGTAATGGAAGCAACCTAAATACCCACAGACAGACGAATGGATAAAGATGTGGTACATATATAAAATGGAATATTACTCAGCCATAAGAAGGAATGAAACTGGGTCATTTGTAGAGACGTCGATGGATCTAGAGACTGTCATACAGAATGAAGTAAGTCAGAAAGAGAAAAACAGATATTGTATTTTAATGCATATATGTGGAACCTAGAAAAATGGTACAGATGAACTGGTTTGCAGGGAAGAAACAGAGACACAGAGGTAGAGAACAAACGTATGGACACCAAGTGTGGGAAGCCATGGGGTGGTGGTGGTGGGATGAGTCGGGAGATTGGGATTGACCTGTATACATGTATATGCATAAAATACATAACTAATAATAACCTGCTGTATAAAAAAATAAATAAAATTAAATTTCAAAATTTTATAAAATAAAATTTAAAAATAGAAAAAAGGTCTTCCCTTCACACAGATGTATTTATATGAATGAACTATTGCCATGCTTATATCAGTAAATACACAAAAGAGGAATAAAACCTAACTTGAACCAAAAAGGAAAAAAATACCTGAACCCACCTGTTATACAGAGGAAAGCCCTATCAGGGCACTTGCTCCAGCGGTAAACAATTCTGAAATTGGTCAGAGGTGGGGAATCATCTCCCATACAGCCAGCAGCCCACCCCCCATGCAAGGAGCGTCCTCATTGCAAATCTGGGGGACAAAGCCGAGGCATCTGTGAGTAAACGTGAGCAGAGCCCCAGGCCAGCTGCTGCTGAACTGTTCCCACCCTTCCCAGGTAAAACACCTGAATATGTACAAGGGCTTGAAAGCCTAGAGGAAGGGCCGTGGAGCCACACCAGCGACAGCACGCAGGGCAACTTGGTGCCTGCAGGACAGCCAGGATGGTCCTGGCCCCGGGTGCTCTTCTAGAAGCTTTCCATTGCCCTGCCTGAGATACCCTTCCTGTCCAGGCCCCCACTGCTTTTTTCCTTCCTCACCTCTGTCCGGAGAGAAATTCCAGCGGAAGGTATGGGTGACACATCCTCTTCTTTACAGGTGGCAGCCTGGCAACCCCTTCAGAAAGTCCAGCAGAGCCCCACTCACAACGGGCCACCCACAAAGCCGTGGCCCCTCACTCCCTCCCACCAGCACAGCCCCGAGACTGCTGACGGGGCAGAGAATATGGAGTCAGGCACAGCTTCAGGGGCTATTGCTGCCTGGAGCGCTGTTTATATTGACCTCAACCCAGGCACACCTGAGGAGGGCCGGCCGGCAGGTTCAGGCTGCCCAGGTCAGCTAATCCTCAGCCCTCAGGGAATCACACTGTTGAAAATGGACCTCACTAAGGCAGAGTAGAAGCCAAGGAATAAAAGGACACAATGCCATTTGCAGCACTGTAGATGTGTCTAGAGGTAATCACGTGACTTGTAGTAAGTCAGAAAGTGAAAGACACATATCATATCATATCACTTATAGGTGTTACCTAAAAACGGATACCAGGGCAGATATTTCCACGGAGAAGGACAATCACAGATTCATTAAACAAACTTATGGTTCACCAATGGAAAGGTGTGAGGATTGGTTTCATTACGATATTGGGGTTAACAGACATACAAACACAGGTGACATATATAATCACCAAAGACCTATGGAATGCCAAGAGAAGACGACTCAACATCCTGTCATAACGTACATGGGAAAAGGATCCCAGGAAGAACAGACATATGTGTATGTGTAAAAGAAGCACATCTTCCACACCTACCACAAGCCAAACATTGTAATCACACTTGCTGTAATCAAAAATAAAAAATTAAATTAAAAACACGAAGAAGTAGTGAGACAAACTTGAGGGGCTTTCTCCTGGCACATTCCATTCTAAATTCCAATCTAGAACACGACTTCCATTGAGGCTCTGTTGCCCTAGTAACCAGATTTGGTAAGGGAGAACTGCTGCCACCTTGTGGCCGTTTCACACAACAGCAGCTTTAATCCCAGCGCTCATGGTCAGTTGATATTCAAAATCATTGCAGACCTGTAAATGACACCTGCCCTGAAAACAAATCCTGGGGTCACATATCGACCAAAAAATTCAAAGGACGCCCATATTTCAAAACGACCGTTTCAAAAGGCATATTTTACGCACATTAGTGTTCTGCTTCTTTTTCTTTCTTTCTTTGTTAAAAAAACAGGAATGGAAAAAGGCATCCCTCAGAATGGGCGAAAATATTTGCAAACGAATCAATGGACAAAGGTTTAATCTCCAACATATATAAAGAGCTCATGCAGCTTAATATTAAAACAACAAACAACCCAATACAAAAATGGGCAGAAGATCTAAAGAGACGTTTCTTCAAAGAAGACACAGAGACGGCCAAGACGCACATGAAAAGCTGCTCAACATCACTAATTATTAGAGAAATGCAAATCAAAACTACAATGAGGGATCACCTCACACCTGTTAGAATCGGCATCATCAGAAAATCTACAACCAACAAATTCTGGGGAGGGTGTGGACAAAAGGAACCCTCTCCCACTATTGGTGGGAATGTAAATTGATACAGTGTCTATGGACAACAGTAGGGAGTTTCGTTAAAAATACTTGAAATAAAATTACCATATGATCCGGCAATCCCACTTCTGGGCATATACCCAGAGAAAACCATAAATCAAAAAGGCACATTCACCACAATGGTCATTGGAGCACTATTTACAATAGCCAGGTAATGGAAGCAACCTAAATACCCACAGAGAGACGAATGGATAAAGATGTGGTACATATATAAAATGGAATATTACTCAGCCATAAGAAGGAATGAAACTGGGTCATTTGTAGAGACGTCGATGGATCTAGAGACTGTCATACAGAATGAAGTAAGTCAGAAAGAGAAAAACAGATATTGTATCTTAATGCATATATGTGGAACCTAGAAAAATGGTACAGATGAACTGGTTTGCAGGGAAGAAACAGAGACACAGAGGTAGAGAACAAACGTATGGACACCAAGTGTGGGAAGCCATGGGGTGGTGGTGGTGGGATGAGTCGGGAGATTGGGATTGATCTGTATACATGTATATGCATAAAATACATAACTAATAATAACCTGCTGTATAAAAAAATAAATAAAATTAAATTTCAAAATTTTATAAAATAAAATTTAAAAATAGAAAAAAGGTCTTCCCTTCACACAGATGTATTTATATGAATGAACTATTGCCATGCTTATATCAGTAAATACACAAAAGAGGAATAAAACCTAACTTGAACCAAAAAGGAAAAAAATACCTGAACCCACCTGTTATACAGAGGAAAGCCCTATCAGGGCACTTGCTCCAGCGGTAAACAATTCTGAAATTGGTCAGAGGTGGGGAATCATCTCCCATACAGCCAGCAGCCCACCCCCCATGCAAGGAGCGTCCTCATTGCAAATCTGGGGGACAAAGCCGAGGCATCTGTGAGTAAACGTGAGCAGAGCCCCAGGCCAGCTGCTGCTGAACTGTTCCCACCCTTCCCAGGTAAAACACCTGAATATGTACAAGGGCTTGAAAGCCTAGAGGAAGGGCCGTGGAGCCACACCAGCGACAGCACGCAGGGCAACTTGGTGCCTGCAGGACAGCCAGGATGGTCCTGGCCCCGGGTGCTCTTCTAGAAGCTTTCCATTGCCCTGCCTGAGATACCCTTCCTGTCCAGGCCCCCACTGCTTTTTTCCTTCCTCACCTCTGTCCGGAGAGAAATTCCAGCGGAAGGTATGGGTGACACATCCTCTTCTTTACAGGTGGCAGCCTGGCAACCCCTGCAGAAAGTCCAGCAGAGCCCCACTCACAACGGGCCACCCACAAAGCCGTGGCCCCTCACTCCCTCCCACCAGCACAGCCCCGAGACTGCTGACGGGGCAGAGAATATGGAGTCAGGCACAGCTTCAGGGGCTATTGCTGCCTGGAGCGCTGTTTATATTGACCTCAACCCAGGCACACCTGAGGAGGGCCGGCCGGCAGGTTCAGGCTGCCCAGGTCAGCTAATCCTCAGCCCTCAGGGAATCACACTGTTGAAAATGGACCTCACTAAGGCAGAGTAGAAGCCAAGGAATAAAAGGACACAATGCCATTTGCAGCACTGTAGATGTGTCTAGAGGTAATCACGTGACTTGTAGTAAGTCAGAAAGTGAAAGACACATATCATATCATATCACTTATAGGTGTTACCTAAAAATGGATACCAGGGCAGATATTTCCACCGAGAAGGGCATTTAGAGATTCATTAAACAAACTTATGGTTCACCAATGGAAAGGTGTGAGCATGGGTTTCATTACGATATCGGGGTTAACAGACTTATACAAACACAGGTGACATATATAATCACCCAAGACCTACGGAATACCAAAAGACTACTCAACATTCTGTCATAACGTACATGGGAAAAGGATCCCAGGAAAAACCGACATCTGTATATGTGTAAAAGAACCACATCTTCCACACCTACAAGCCAAACATTTTAATCAAACTTGCTGTAATAAAAAATAAAAATTAAATTAGAAACACGAACAAGAAGTAGGGAGACAAACTTGAGGGGCTTTCTCCTGTCACATTCCATTCTAAATTCCAATGTAGAACAGGACTTCCATTGAGGCTCTGTTGCCCTAGTAACCAGAATTGGTAAGGGAGCACTGCTGCCACCTTGTGGCCATTTCACACAACAGCAGCTTTAATCCCAGCGCTAAAGTTCAGTTGATACTCAAAATCATTGCAGGCCTGTAAATGACACCTGCCCTGAAAACAAATCCTGGGGTCACATATCGACAAAAAAATTCAAAGGACGTCCATATTTCAAAACGACCGTTTCAAAAGCCATATTTTACGCACATTAGTGTTCTTCTTCTTTTTGTTTCTTTACTTTTTTGTTAAAAAAACAGGAATGGAAAAACGCATCCCTCAGAATGGGCAAAAATCGTTGAAAACGAATCAATGGACAAAGGATTAATCTCCACTATATAAACAGCTCATGCAGCTTAATATTAAAAAAAAACAAAAAACCCAATACAAAAATGGGCAGTAGATCTAAAGAGACGTTTCTTCAAAGACGACACAGAGATGGCCAAGACGCACATGAAAAGCTGCTCAAGAGCACTAATTATTAGAGAAATGCAAATCAAAACTACAATGAGGTATCACCTCACACCTGTTAGAATCGGCATCATCAGAAAATCTACAAACAACAAATTCTGGGGAGGGTGTGGACAAAAGGATCCCTCTTCCACTATTGGTGGGAATGTAAATTGATACAGTCACTATGGAGAACACTATGGAGTTTCCTTAAAAAAACTAGAAATAGAATTACCATCTGATCCTGCAATCCCACTTCTGGGAATAGACCCAGAGAAAACCATAAATCAAAAAGGCACATTCACCACCATGTTCATTGCAGCACTATTTACAATAGCCAGGTAATGGAAGCAACCTAAATGCCCTCACACAGATGAATGGATAAAGATGTGGTACAAGTATAAAATGGAATATTACTCAACCATAAAAAGGAATGAAACTGGGTCATTTGTAGAGACATCGATGGATCTAGAGACTGTCATACAGAATGAAGTAGGTCAGAAAGAGGAAAACAAATATTGTATATTAATGCATATATGTGGAACCTAAAAAATGGTACAGATGAACTGGTTTGCAGGGAAGAAATAGAGACACAGAGGTAGAGAACAAACGTATGGACACCAAGTGTGGGAAGCCATGGGGTGGTGGTGGTGGGATGAGTTGGGAGTTTGAGATTGACCTGTATACATGTATATGCATAAAATACATAACTAATAATAACCTGCTGTATATAAAATTAAATAAAATTAAATTTCAAAATCTTAAAAAATAAAATTTAAATATAAAAGAGAAAAAAGTTCTTCCCTTCACACAGATGTATTTATAGGAATGAATTATTTCCATGCTTATATCTATAAATATATAAAAGAGGAATAAAATCTAACTTGAACCATAAAAGAAGAAAAACCTGAACCCACCAGTTATACAGAGGAAAACCTTATCAGGGCACTTGCTCCAACGGTAAACAATTCTGAAATTGGTCAGAGGTGGGGAATCATCTCCCATACAGCCAGCAACACAAACCCCACACAAGGAGCGTCCTCATTGCAAAGCTGGGGGACCGAGCCAAGGCATCTCTGAATAAATATGAGCTGAGCCCCAGGCCAGCTGCTGCTGAACTGTTCCCACCCTTCCCAGGTAAAACACCTGAATATGTACAAGGGCTTGAAAGACTAGAGGAAGGGCCGTGGAGCCACACCAGCGACAGCACGCAGGCCAACTTGGTGCCTGCAGGCCAGCCAGGGTGGTCCTGGCCCCGGGCGCTCTTCCGGAAGCTTTCCATTGTACTGCCTGAGATACCCCACTTGTCCCGGCCCCCACTGCTTTTTTCCTTCCTCACCTCTGTCCGGAGAGAAATTCCAGCTAAAGGTATGGGTGACACATCCTCCTCCTTACAGGAGGCGGCCTGGAAACTCCTTCAGAAAGGCCAGCAGAACCCCACTCACACCGGGCCACCAACAAAGCTGTGGCCCCTCACTCCCTCCCACCAGCACAGCCCCGAGACTGCTCACGGGGCAGAGAATATGGAGGCAGGCACAGCTTCAGTGGCTATTGCTGCATGGAGCGCTGTTTATATTGACCTCAACCAGGCACACCTGGGGAGGGCCGGCCGGCAGGATAAGGCTGCCCACGTCAGCTAATTCACAACCCGCAGGGAAGCACATTGTTGAAAAGGGACCTCGCTAAGTCAGAATAGAAGGCAAGGAAAAAAAGGACACAATGCCTTTTGCAGCACCGTAGATGAGTCTAGAGGTAATCACGTGACATGTAGTAAGTCAGAAAGTGAAAGACACATATCATATCATATCACTTATAGGTGTTACCTAAAAATGGATACCAGGGCAGATATTTCCACCGAGAAGGGCAATCAGAGATTCATTAAACAAACTTATGGTTCACCAATGGAAAGTTGTGAGGATTGGTTTCATTACGATATCGGGGTTAACAGACTTATACAAACACAGGTGACATATATAATCACCAAAGACCTATGGAATACCAAAAGACTACTCAACATTCTGTCATAAGGTACATGGGAAAAGGATCCCAGGAAAACCCGACATCTGTATATGTGTAAAAGAAGCACATCTTCCACACCTACAACAAGCCAAACATTGTAATCAAACTTGCTGTAATAAAAAATAAAAATTAAATTAAAAACACGAACAAGAAGTAGGGAGACAAACTTGAGGGGTTTTCTCCTGGCACATTCCATTCTAAATTCCAATCTAGAACACGACTTCCATTGAGGCTCTGTTGCCCTAGTAACCAGAATTGGTAAGGGAGAACTGCTGCCACCTTGTGGCCGTTTCACACAACAGCAGCTTTAATCCCAGCGCTCATGGTCAGTTGATATTCAAAATCATTGCAGGCCTGTAAATGACACCTGCCCTGAAAACAAATTCTGGGGTCACATATCGACCAAAAAATTCAAAGGACGTCCATATTTCAAAACGACCGTTTCAAAAGGCATATTTTACGCACATTAGTTTTCTACTTCTTTTTCTTTTTTTCTTTTTTGGTTAAAAAACCGGGAAAGGAAAAAGACATCCCTCAAAAGGGGCGAAAATAGTTGCAAACGAATCAATGGACAAAGGTTTAATCTCCAATATATATAAACAGCTCATGCAGCTTAATATTAAAAAAACAAACAACCCAATACAAAAATGGGCAGATCTAAAGAGACGTTTCTTCAAAGAAGACACAGAGATGGCCAAGACGCACATGAAAAGCTGCTCTAGAGCACTAATTATTAGAGAAATGCAAATCAAAACTACAATGAGGTATCACCTCACACCTGTTAGAATCGGCATCATCAGAAAATCTACAAACAACAAATTCTGGGGAGGGTGTGGACAAAAGGAGACCTCTTCCACTATTGGTGGGAATGTAAATTGATACACTCACTATGGAGAACACTATGGAGTTTCCTTAAAAAAAACAGAAATAGAATTACCATCTGATCCAGCAATCCCACTTCTGCTCATATACCCAAAGAAAACCATAAATCAGAAAGGCACATTCACCACAATGTTCATTGCAGCACTATTTACAAAGGCCAGGTAATGGAAGCAACCTAAATGCCCACACACAGATGAATGGACAAAGATGTGCTACATGTATAAAATGGAATATTACTCAGCCATAAAAAGGAATGAAACCGGGTCATTTGTAGAGACAGCGATGGATCTAGAGACTGTCATACAGAATGAAGTAAGTCAGAAAGAGGAAAACAAATATTGTATATTAATGCATATATGTGGAACCTACGAAATTTTACAGAGGAACTGGTTTGCAGGGAAGAAATAGAGACACAGATGTAGAGAACAAACGTATGGACACCAAGTGTGGAAAGCCATGGGGTGGTGGTGGTGGGATGACTTGGGAGATTGGGATTGACCTGCATACATGTATATGCATAAAATACATAACTAATAATAACCTGCTGTATAAAACAATAAAGAAAATTAAATTTCAAAATTTTAATAAATAAAATTTAAAAATAATACAGAAAAAAGTTCTTCCCTTCACACAGATGTATTTATAGGAAATTATTATTTCCATGCTTATATCTATAAATACATAAAAGAGGAATAAAAGCTAACGTGAACCATAAAAGAAGAAAAACCTGAACACACCAGTTATACAGAGGAAAACCCTATCAGGGCACTTGTTCCAAGGGTAAACAATATTGAAATTGGTCAGAGGTGGGGAATCATCTCCCATACAGCCATCAACACACACCCCACACAAGGAGCGTCCTCATTGCAAAGCTGGGGGACCGAGCCGAGGCATCTCTGAATAAAGGTGAGCTGAGCCCCAGGTCAGCTGCTGCTGAACTGTTCCCACCCTTCCCAGGTAAAACACCTGAATATGTACATGGGCTTGAAAGAATAAAGGAAGGGCCATGGAGCCACACCAGCGACAGCACGCAGGCCAACTTGGTGCCTGCAGGCCAGCCAGGGTGGTCCTGGCCACGGGCGCTCTTCCAGAAGCTTTCCATTGTCCTGCCTGAGATACCCACCCTGTCCCGGCCCCCACTGCTTTTTTCCTTCGTCAGCTCAGTCCGGAGAGAAATTCCAGCGGAAGGTATGGGTGACACATCCTCCTCTTAACAGGAGGCAGCCTGGCATCTCCTGCAGAAAGGCCAGCAGAACCCCACTCACACAGGGCCACCAACAAAGCTGTGGCCCCTCACTCCCTCCCACCAGCACATCCCCGAGACTGCTCACGGGGCAGAGAATATGGAGGCAGGCACAGCTTCAGGGGCTATTGCTGCATGGAGCGCTGTTTATATTGACCTCAACCAGGCACACCTTGGGAGGGCCGGCCGGCAGGATAAGGCTGCCCACGTCAGCTAATCCACAACGCGCAGGGAATCACATTGTTGAAAAGGTACCTCGCTAAGTCAGAATAGAAGGCAAGGATAAAAAGGACACAATGCCTTTTGCAGCACCGTAGATGAGTCTAGAGGTAATCACGTGACATGTAGTAAGTCAGAAAGTGAAAGACACATATCATATCATATCACTTATAGGTGTTACCTAAAAATGGATACCAGGGCAGATATTTCCACCGAGAAGGGCATTTAGAGATTCATTAAACAAACTTATGGTTCACCAATGGAAAGGTGTGAGCATTGGTTTCATTACGATATCGGGGTTAACAGACTTATACAAACACAGGTGACATATATAATCACCAAAGACCTACGGAATACCAAAAGACTACTCAACATTCTGTCATAACGTACATGGGAAAAGGATCCCAGGAAAAACCGACATCTGTATATGTGTAAAAGAACCACATCTTCCACACATACAAGCCAAACATTTTAATCAAACTTGCTGTAATAAAAAATAAAAATTAAATTAAAAACACGAACAAGAAGTAGGGAGACAAACTTGAGGGGCTTTCTCCTGTCACATTCCATTCTAAATTCCAATGTAGAACACGACTTCCATTGAGGCTCTGTTGCCCTAGTAACCAGAATTGGTAAGGGAGAACTGCTGCCACCTTGTGGCCGTTTCACACAACAGCAGCTTTAATCCCAGCGCTCATGGTCAGTTGATATTCAAAATCATTGCAGGCCGGTAAATGACACCTGCCCTGAAAACAAATCCTGGGGTCACATATCGACCAAAAAATTCAAAGGACGTCCATATTTCAAAACGACCGTTTCAAAAGCCATATTTTACGCACATTAGTGTTCTTCTTCTTTTTGTTTCTTTACTTTTTTGTTAAAAAAACAGGAATGGAAAAACGCATCCCTCAGAATGGGCAAAAATCGTTGAAAACGAATCAATGGACAAAGGTTTAATCTCCACTATATAAACAGCTCATGCAGCTTAATATTAAAAAAAACAAAAAACCCAATACAAAAATGGGCAGTAGATCTAAAGAGACGTTTCTTCAAAGACGACACAGAGATGGCCAAGACGCACATGAAAAGCTGCTCAAGAGCACTAATTATTAGAGAAATGCAAATCAAAACTACAATGAGGTATCACCTCACACCTGTTAGAATCGGCATCATCAGAAAATCTACAAACAACAAATTCTGGGGAGGGTGTGGACAAAAGGATCTCTCTTCCACTATTGGTGGGAATGTAAATTGATACAGTCACTATGGAGAACACTATGGAGTTTCCTTAAAAAAACTAGAAATAGAATTACCATCTGATCCAGCAATCCCACTTCTGGGAATAGACCCAGAGAAAACCATAAATCAAAAAGGCACATTCACCACCATTTTCATTGCAGCACTATTTACAATAGCCAGGTAATGGAAGCAACCTAAATGCCCTCACACAGATGAATGGATAAAGATGTGGTACAAGTATAAAATGGAATATTACTCAACCATAAAAAGGAATGAAACTGGGTCATTTGTAGAGACATCGATGGATCTAGAGACTGTCATACAGAATGAAGTAGGTCAGAAAGAGGAAAACAAATATTGTATATTAATGCATATATGTGGACCCTAAAAAATGGTACAGATGAACTGGTTTGAGGGAAGAAATAGAGACACAGAGGTAGAGAACAAACGTATGGACACCAAGTGTGGGAAGCCATGGGGTGGTGGTGGTGGGATGAGTTGGGAGTTTGAGATTGACCTGTATACATGTATATGCATGAAATACATAACTAATAATAACCTGCTGTATATAAAAGTAAATAAAATTAAATTTCAAAATCTTAAAAAATAAAATTTAAATATAAAACAGAAAAAAGTTCTTCCCTTCACACAGATGTATTTATAGGAATGAATTATTTCCATGCTTATATCTATAAATATATAAAAGAGGAATAAAATCTAACTTGAACCATAAAAGAATACAAACGTGAACCCACCAGTTATACAGAGGCAAACCCTATCAGGGCACTTGCTCCAGCGGCAAACAATTCTGAAATTGGTCAGAGGTGGGGAATCATCCCCATACAGCCAGCAACCCACACCCCACACAAGGAGCGTCCTCATTGCAAAGCTGGGGGACCGAGCCGAGGCATCTCTAAAAAAAGGTGAGCTGAGCCGCAGGCCAGCTGTTGCTGAACTATTCCCACCCTTCCCAGGTAAAACAACTAAATATGTACAAGGGCTTGAAAGACTAGAGGAAGGACCGAGGAGCCACAACAGCGACAGCACGCAGGCCAACTTGGTGCCTGCAGGCCAGCCAGGGTGGTCCTGGCACCGGGCGCTCTTCCGGAAGCTTTCCATTGTCCTGCCTGAGATACCCCACCTGTCCCGGCCTCCACTGCTTTTTTCCTTCCTCACCTCTGTCCGGAGAGAAATTCCAGCAGAAGGTATGGGTGACACATCCTCTTCTTTACAGGAGGCAGCCTGGCAACTACTGCAGAAAGGCCAGGAGAACCCCACTCACACCGGGCCACCAACAAATCTGTGGCACCTCATTCCCTCCCACCAGCACAGCCCCGAGACTGCTGACGGGGCAGAGAATATGGAGTCAGGAACAGCTTCAGGGGCTATTGCTGCCTGGAGCGCTGTTTATATTGACCTCAACCAGGCACACCTGGGGAGGGCCGGGTGGCAGGGTAAGGCTGCCCAGGTCAGCTAATCCACAACACTCAGGGAATCACATTGTTGAAAATGGACCTCGCTAAGGCAGAAGAGAAGCCAAGGAAAAAAAGAACACAATGCCATTTGCACCACCGTAGATGATTCTAGAGGTAATCACGTGACTTGTAGTAAGTGAGAAAGTGAAAGACACATATCATATCATATCACTTATAGGTGTTACCTAAAAATGGATAACAGGGCATATATTTCCACCGAGAAGGGCAATCAGAGATTCATTAAACAAACTTATGGTTCACCAATGGAAAGTTGTGAGGATTGGTTTCATTACGATATCGGGGTTAACAGACTTATACAAACACAGGTGACATATATAATCACCAAAGACCTACGGAATACCAAAAGACTACTCAACATTCTGTCATAACGTACATGGGAAAAGGATCCCTGGAAAAACAGACATCTGTATATGTGTAAAAGAACCACATCTTCCACACCTACAACAAGCCAAACATTGTAATCAAACTTGCTGTAATAAAAAAAAAATAAATTAAAAACACGAACAAGAAGTAGGGAGACAAACTTGAGGGGCTTTCTCCTGTCACATTCCATTCTAAATTCCAATCTAGAACAGGACTTCCATTGAGGCTCTGTTGCCCTAGTAACCAGAATTGGTAAGGGAGAACTGCTGCCACCTTGTGGCCGTTTCACACAACAGCAGCTTTAATCCCAGCGCTCATGGTCAGTTGATATTCAAAATCATTGCAGGCCTGTAAATGACACCTGCCCTGAAAACAAATCCTGGGGTCACATATCGACCAAAAAATTTAAAGGACGTCCATATTTCAAAACGACCGTTTCAAAAGGCATATTTTATGCACATTAGTGTTCTGCTTCTTTTTCTTTCTTTCTTTTTTGGTTAAAAACACGGGAATGGAAAAAGGCATCCCTCAGAAGGGGCGAAAATAGTTGCAAACGAATCAATGGACAAAGGTTTAATCTCCAATATATATAAACAGCTCATGCAGCTTATTAAAAAAACAAACAACCCAATACAAAAATGGGCAGAAGATCTAAAGAGACGTTTCTTCAAAGAAGACACAGAGATGGCCAAGACGCACATGAAAAGCTGCTCAAGAGCACTAATTATTAGAGAAATGCAAATCAAAACTACAATGAGGTATCACCTCACACCTGTTAGAATCGGCATCATCAGAAAATCTACAAACAAATTCTGGGGAGGGTGTGGACAAAAGGAGCCCTCTTCCACTATGGTGGGAATGTAAATTGATACAGTCACTATGGAGAACAGTATGGAGTTTCCTTAAAAGAACTAGAAATAGAAACCTTGACTTTCCCTAACCCTAACCATAGCCGGGAACGGAATCCTACCACCATCCCTACACCTTATCTATGCCGTACACTAATCCTAATCCGTACGCTGGCACTAACCAGTGAGTCAACACGTACCCTGACCCTAACACGTTTCCATACCCTCAGCTGTGCCCTAAAACTTGTCGTTGCCTATCCTTAACCTTAGCCCGGAACGGAAACCTACCATCAGCCCTACAACTTACCCTAAGCTGTACCCTAATCCTAATTCATACATCAACACGTACCCTGACCCTAACACGCTTCCGTTCCCTCACCTCTGCCATAAACCTTGCCGTTCCCTAACCCTAACCCTAGCCCGGAACGGAAACCTACCACCAACCCTACACCTTACCTTACGCCGTACCCTAATCCTAATTCGTATGCTGACACTAACCTGTGCATCAACACATACCCTGACCCTAACACGTTTCGTACCCTCACCTGTGCCCTAAACTTTGCCGGTCCCTAAACATAACCCTAGACTGGAACGGAAACGTACCACCAACCCTACACCTTACTCTATGCGGTACCCTAATCCTCATACGTATGCTGACACTAACCCGTGAGTCAACACGTACCCTGAACCTAACACATTTCTGTACCATCACCTGTGCCCAAAACCTTGCAATTCGCTAACCCTAACCCTACAACGGAATGGAAACCTACCGCCCTCCGTACACCTTACACTACGCCGTACCCTAATCCTAATGCGTATGATGACACTATTCCATGTATCAACATGTATCATGACCCTAACACGTTTCTGTACCGTCACCTGTACCCTAAACCTTGCCGTACCCTAACACTAACCCTAGCCCAGAATGGAAAACTACCACAAACCGTACAGCATACCCTACACGGTACCCTAATCCTAATCCGTACACTGACACTAACCCGTGCGTCAACACGTACACTGACCCTAACACTTTTCCGTTCCCTCACCTGTGCCCTAAACCGTGCCGTTGCCTAACCCTAACCCTAGCCCAAAACGGAAACCTACCACCAACCCTACACGTTACTCTACGCCATACCCTAATCATAATCCGAGCGTCAACACGTACCCTGACCCTAACACATTTCCGTACCCTCACCTATGCCCTAAACCTTGCCGTTCCATAACACTAACCCTAGCCTGGAACGGAAAACTACCACCAACCCTAGACCTTAACCTACGAAGGACCATAAACCTACTCCGTACGCTGACACTAACACATGCGTCAACACTTACCCTGACCCTAACACGTTTCCGTACCTTCACCTGTGACCTAAACCTTGCCATTCCCTAACCCTAACCCTAGACCACAATGGAAACCTACCACCAAGCCTACACCTTACCCTAAGCCGTACCCTAATGCTAATCCATATGTCAACACGTACCCTGACACTAACACGTTTCCATACCCTCATCTGTGCCCAAAACCTTGCCGTTCCCTAACACTAACCCTAGCCTGAAACGGAAACCTACCACCAACCATACACTTTACCCTATGCCGCACCATAATCCTCATCTGTACGTTCACACTAACCCGTGCGTCAACACGTACCCTGAGCCTAACACGTTTCGATACCCTCACGTGTGCCCTAAACCTTGCCGTTCCCTAACCCTAACCCTAGCCCAGAACGGAAACCCACCACCAGCCCTACACCTTACCCTACGACGTACACTACTCCTGGCCCGTACGCTGGCACTGACCCGTGCGTCAGCACATAGCCTGACTCTCCCACGTTTCCGTACCCGAACCTGTGCCCTAAGACTTGCCGTTCCCTAACCCTAACCCTAGCCCGGAAAGGAAGCCCACCACCAGCCCTACACCTTACCCTATGCCGTAGCCTACGACTGGCCCATACGCTGGCACTGACACGTGTGTCAGCACGTAGCATGACCCTCCCACGTTTCCATACCCTCACCTGTGCCCTAAGCCTTGACATTCCCTAACCCTAACCCTAGCCCGGAAAGGAAACCAACCACCAGCCCTAAACCTTACCCTACGTTGTTGCCTACTCCTGGCCTGTACGCTGGCACTGACCCGTGCGTCAGCACATAGCCTGACCCTCCACCATTTCCGTACCCTCAACTGTGCCCTAAGTCTTGTCCTTCCCTAACCCTAACCCTAGCCCAGAACAGAAACCCACCACCAGCCCTACAGCTTACCCTACGCCGTAGCCTAATCCTGGCCCGTACGCTGGCACTGATGCGTGCATCAGCACGTAGCCTGACCTTCCCACGTTCCCGTACCCTCACCTGTGTCCTAAGCCTTGCCGTTCCATAACCCTAACCATAACCCCAAACGAAAACCCACCAACAGCCCTAAACCTTACCCTACGCCGTACCATACACCTGGCCCGTACGCTGGCACTGATCCATGCGTCAGCATGTAGCCTAACCCTCCCACTTTTCCTTACCCTCACCTGTTCCCTAAGCCTTGCCGATCCCTAACTCTAACCCTAGCCCGGAACGGAAACCCACCACCAGCCCTACACCCTACCCTACGTCGTAGCCTACTGCTGGCCCGTAAGCTGGCACTCTCCCATGTGTCAGCCCATAGCCTGCCTCTCCCACGTTTCCGTACCCTCACCTGTGCCCTAAGCCTTGCAGTTCCCTACCTCTAATCCTAGCCCGGAACGGAAACCACCACCAGCCCTACACATTACGCTATGCCGTACCCTACTCCTGGCCCGTACGCTGGCACTGACCCATTCTTCAGCACGTATCCTGACCCTCCCACGTTTCCGTACCCTCACCTGTGTCCTAAGCCTTAACGTTCCCTAACCCTAACCCTAGACCGGAATGGACACCCACCACCGCCCTTACACCATACCCAACGCCGTACCCTACTCCTGGTCCACACCCTGGCACTGACCCGTTCTTCAGCATGTAGCCTGACCCTCCCACGTTTCTGTACCCTCACCTGTGCCCTAAGCCTTGCCGCTCCCTAACCCTAACACTAGCCCGGAATGGACACCCACCACCAGCCTTACACTTTACCCTACGCCGTACCCTACTCCTGGTCCATACCCTGGCATTGAACCGTGCTTCAGCATGTAGCCTAACCCTCCCACGTTTCCGTACCCTCACCTGTGCCCTAAGCCTTGCCTTTCCCTATCCCTAACCCTAGCCCGGAACGGAAACCCACCACAAAACCTAAACCTTAACGTACGCCGTAGACTACTCCTGACCCGTACGCTCGCAGTGACCCTTGCGTCAGCACATAGCCTGCCTCTGCCAAGTTTCCATACCCTCACCTGTGCACTAAGCCTTGCCGTTCCCTAACTCTAACCTGGAACGGAAACCCACAACCAGCCCTACACCTTACCCAATGCCGTACCCGAATCCTGGCACGTACGCTGGCAAAGACCCGTGCGTCATCAAGTAGCCTGACCCTCCCACGTTTCCGTACCCTCACCTGTGCCCTAAGCCTTGCCGTTCCCTAACCCTAACCCTACACCTAACCCTACGCCATACCCTACACTTGGCCCATACGCTGGCACTGACCCGTGCGTCAGCACGTAGCCTGAACCTCCCACTTTTCCGTACCATCTTCTGTGCCCTAAGTTTTGCCGTTCCCTAACCCTAAACCTAGCCTGGAACGGAAACCCACCACCAGCCCTAAACCTTACCCTACGCCGTACCCTAATCCTGCCCCGTACGCTGGCACTGACACATGCGTCAGCACGTAGCCTGACCATCCCACGTTTCCGTACCCTCACCTGGGCCATAAGCCTTGCCGTTCCCAAACCCTAAACCTAGCCCGGAATGGAAACCACCACCAGACCTACACCTTACCCTACGCAGTACCCTACTCCTGGCCCTTACGCTGGCACTGACACGTGCGTGAGCACATAGCCTTACCCTCCAACCACCCTCCCAATACAGAAATGGTCAGAAGATCTCATGAGACGATCCTTCAAAGAAGACACAGACATGGCCAAGACGCAGATGAAAAGCTGCTCAACATCACTAATTATTAGAGAAATGCAAATCAAAACTACAATGAGGGGGCTTCCCTGGTGGCGCAGTGGTTGAGAGTCCGCCTGCCGATGCAGGGGACACGGGTTCGTGCCCCGGTCCGGGAAGATCCCACATGTCGCGGAGCAGCTGTGCCCGTGAGCCATGGCCACTGAGCCTGCGCGTCCGGAGCCTGTGCTCCGCAACGGGAGAGGCCACAACAGTGAGAGGCCCGCGTACCACACAAAAAAAAAATAAATGAAAAAAAAAAAAAAACTACAATGACGTATCACCTCACACATGTTAGAATCGGCATCATCAGAAAACCTACAAACAACAAATTCTGGGGAGGGTGTGGACAAAAGGAGCCTCTTCCACTATTGGTGGGAATGTAAATTGATACAGTCACTATGGAGAACAGTGTGGAGTTTCCTTAAAAAAACTAGAAATAGAATTACCATCTGATCCAGCAATTGCACTTCTGGGCATATACCCAGAGAAAACCATAAATCAAAAAGGCACATTCACCACAATGTTCATTGCAGCACTATTTACAATAGCCAGGTAAGGGAGCAAACTAAATACCCACAAAGAGATGAATGGGTAAAGATGTGGTACATATATAAAATGGAATATTACTCGGCCATAAAAAGGAATGAAACTGGGTCATTTGTAGAGACATCGATGGATCTAGAGACTGTCATACAGAATGAAGTAAGTCAGAAAGAGGAAAACAAATATTGTATATTAATGCATATATGTGGAACCTAAAAAGTGGTACAGATGAACTGGTTTGCAGGGAAGAAATAGAGACACAGGTAGAGAACAAACTTATGGACACCAAGTGTGGGAAGCCATGGGGTGGTAGAGGTGGGATGAGTTGGGAGATTGGGATTGGCCTGCATACATGCATATGCATAAAATACATAACTAATAATAACCTGCTGTATAAAAAAATAAAACTAAATTTCAACATTTTAAAAAATAAAATTTAAAAATAAAAGAGAAAAAGGTTCTTCCCTTCACACAGATGTATTTATAGGAATGTATTATTTCCATGCTTATATCTATAAATACATAAAAGAGGTATAAAATCTAACTTGAACCATAAACGAAAAAAAACCTGAACCCACCAGTTATACAGAGGAAAGCCCTATCAGGGAACTTGCTCCAGCGGTAAACAATTCTGAAATTGGTCAGAGGTGGGGAATCATCTCCCATACTGCCAGCAACCCACCCCGCATGCAAGGAGCGTCCTCATTGCAAAGCTGGGGGACAGTGCCGAGGCATCTCTGAATAAAGGTGAGCTGAGCCCCAGGCCAGCTGCAGCTGAACTGTTCCCACCCTTCCCAGGTAAAACACCTGAATATGTACATGGGCTTGAAAGAATAGAGGAAGGGCCATGGAGCCACACCAGCAACAGCACGCAGGCCAACTTGGTGCCTGCAGGCCAGCCAGGGTGGTCCTGGCCACGGGCGCTCTTCCAGAAGCTTTCCATTGTCCTGCCTGAGATACCCACCCTGTCCCGGCCCCCACTGCTTTTTTCCTTCGTCAGCTCAGTCCGGAGAGAAATTCCAGCGGAAGGTATGGGTGACACATCCTCCTCTTAACAGGAGGCAGCCTGGCATCTCCTGCAGAAAGGCCAGCAGAACCCCACTCACACAGGGCCACCAACAAAGCTGTGGCCCCTCACTCCCTCCCACCAGCACAGCCCCGAGACTGCTCACGGGGCAGAGAATATGGAGGCAGGCACAGCTTCAGGGGCTATTGCTGCATGGAGCGCTGTTTATATTGACCTCAACCAGGCACACCTTGGGAGGGCCGGCCGGCAGGATAAGGCTGCCCACGTCAGCTAATCCACAACCCGCAGGGAATCACATTGTTGAAAAGGTACCTCGCTAAGTCAGAATAGAAGGCAAGGAAAAAAAGGACACAATGCCTTTTGCAGCACTGTAGATGAGTCTAGAGGTAATCACGTGACATGTAGTAAGTCAGAAAGTGAAAGACACATATCATATCATATCACTTATAGGTGTTACCTAAAAATGGATACCAGGGCAGATATTTCCACCGAGAAGGGCATTTAGAGATTCATTAAACAAACTTATGGTTCACCAATGGAAAGGTGTGAGCATGGGTTTCATTACGATATCGGGGTTAACAGACTTATACAAACACAGGTGACATATATAATCACCCAAGACCTACGGAATACCAAAAGACTACTCAACATTCTGTCATAACGTACATGGGAAAAGGATCCCAGGAAAAACCGACATCTGTATATGTGTAAAAGAACCACATCTTCCACACCTACAAGCCAAACATTTTAATCAAACTTGCTGTAATAAAAAATAAAAATTAAATTAGAAACACGAACAAGAAGTAGGGAGACAAACTTGAGGGGCTTTCTCCTGTCACATTCCATTCTAAATTCCAATGTAGAACACGACTTCCGTTGAGGCTCTGTTGCCCTAGTAACCAGAATTGGTAAGGGAGCACTGCTGCCACCTTGTGGCCATTTCACACAACAGCAGCTTTAATCCCAGCGCTAAAGTTCAGTTGATACTCAAAATCATTGCAGGCCTGTAAATGACACCTGCCCTGAAAACAAATCCTGGGGTCACATATCGACCAAAAAATTCAAAGGACGTCCATATTTCAAAACGACCGTTTCAAAAGGCATATTTTACGCACATTAGTTTTCTACTTCTTTTTCTTTTTTTCTTTTTTGGTTAAAAAACCGGGAAAGGAAAAAGACATCCCTCAAAAGGGGCGAAAATAGTTGCAAACGAATCAATGGACAAAGGTTTAATCTCCAATATATATAAACAGCTCATGCAGCTTAATATTAAAAAAACAAACAACCCAATACAAAAATGGGCAGATCTAAAGAGACGTTTCTTCAAAGAAGACACAGAGATGGCCAAGACGCACATGAAAAGCTGCTCTAGAGCACTAATTATTAGAGAAATGCAAATCAAAACTACAATGAGGTATCACCTCACACCTGTTAGAATCGGCATCATCAGAAAATCTACAAACAACAAATTCTGGGGAGGGTGTGGACAAAAGGAGACCTCTTCCACTCTTGGTAGGAATGTAAATTGATACACTCACTATGGAGAACACTATGGAGTTTCCTTAAAAAAAACAGAAATAGAATTACCATCTGATCCAGCAATCCCACTTCTGCTCATATACCCAAAGAAAACCATAAATCAGAAAGGTACATTCACCACAATGTTCATTGCAGCACTATTTACAAAGGCCAGGTAATGGAAGCAACCTAAATGCCCACACACAGATGAATGGACAAAGATGTGCTACATGTATAAAATGGAATATTACTCAGCCATAAAAAGGAATGAAACCGGGTCATTTGTAGAGACAGCGATGGATCTAGAGACTGTCATACAGAATGAAGTAAGTCAGAAAGAGGAAAACAAATATTGTATATTAATGCATATATGTGGAACCTACTAAATTTTACAGAGGAACTGGTTTGCAGGGAAGAAATAGAGACACAGATGTAGAGAACAAACGTATGGACACCAAGTGTGGAAAGCCATGGGGTGGTGGTGGTGGGATGACTTGGGAGATTGGGATTGACCTGCATACATGTATATGCATAAAATACATAACTAATAATAACCTGCTGTATAAAACAATAAAGAAAATTAAATTTCAAAATTTTAATAAATAAAATTTAAAAATAATACAGAAAAAAGTTCTTCCCTTCACACAGATGTATTTATAGGAAATTATTATTTCCATGCTTATATCTATAAATACATAAAAGAGGAATAAAAGCTAACGTGAACCATAAAAGAAGAAAAACCTGAACCCACCAGTTATACAGAGGAAAACCCTATCAGGGCACTTGTTCCAAGGGTAAACAATATTGAAATTGGTCAGAGGTGGGGAATCATCTCCCATACAGCCATCAACACACACCCCACACAAGGAGCGTCCTCATTGCAAAGCTGGGGGACCGAGCCGAGGCATCTCTGAATAAAGGTGAGCTGAGCCCCAGGTCAGCTGCTGCTGAACTGTTCCCACCCTTCCCAGGTAAAACACCTGAATATGTACATGGGCTTGAAAGAATAAAGGAAGGGCCATGGAGCCACACCAGCGACAGCACGCAGGCCAACTTGGTGCCTGCAGGCCAGCCAGGGTGGTCCTGGCCACGGGCGCTCTTCCAGAAGCTTTCCATTGTCCTGCCTGAGATACCCACCCTGTCCCGGCCCCCACTGCTTTTTTCCTTCGTCAGCTCAGTCCGGAGAGAAATTCCAGCGGAAGGTATGGGTGACACATCCTCCTCTTAACAGGAGGCAGCCTGGCATCTCCTGCAGAAAGGCCAGCAGAACCCCACTCACACAGGGCCACCAACAAAGCTGTGGCCCCTCACTCCCTCCCACCAGCACATCCCCGAGACTGCTCACGGGGCAGAGAATATGGAGGCAGGCACAGCTTCAGGGGCTATTGCTGCATGGAGCGCTGTTTATATTGACCTCAACCAGGCACACCTTGGGAGGGCCGGCCGGCAGGATAAGGCTGCCCACGTCAGCAAATCCACAACGCGCAGGGAATCACATTGTTGAAAAGGTACCTCGCTAAGTCAGAATAGAAGGCAAGGATAAAAAGGACACAATGCCTTTTGCAGCACCGTAGATGAGTCTAGAGGTAATCACGTGACATGTAGTAAGTCAGAAAGTGAAAGACACATATCATATCATATCACTTATAGGTGTTACCTAAAAATGGATACCAGGGCAGATATTTCCACCGAGAAGGGCATTTAGAGATTCATTAAACAAACTTATGGTTCACCAATGGAAAGGTGTGAGCATTGGTTTCATTACGATATCGGGGTTAACAGACTTATACAAACACAGGTGACATATATAATCACCAAAGACCTACGGAATACCAAAAGACTACTCAACATTCTGTCATAACGTACATGGGAAAAGGATCCCAGGAAAAACCGACATCTGTATATGTGTAAAAGAACCACATCTTCCACACATACAAGCCAAACATTTTAATCAAACTTGCTGTAATAAAAAATAAAAATTAAATTAAAAACACGAACAAGAAGTAGGGAGACAAACTTGAGGGGCTTTCTCCTGTCACATTCCATTCTAAATTCCAATGTAGAACACGACTTCCATTGAGGCTCTGTTGCCCTAGTAACCAGAATTGGTAAGGGAGAACTGCTGCCACCTTGTGGCCGTTTCACACAACAGCAGCTTTAATCCCAGCGCTCATGGTCAGTTGATATTCAAAATCATTGCAGGCCGGTAAATGACACCTGCCCTGAAAACAAATCCTGGGGTCACATATCGACCAAAAAATTCAAAGGACGTCCATATTTCAAAACGACCGTTTCAAAAGGCATATTTTACGCACATTAGTTTTCTACTTCTTTTTCTTTTTTTCTTTTTTGGTTAAAAAACCGGGAAAGGAAAAAGACATCCCTCAAAAGGGGCGAAAATAGTTGCAAACGAATCAATGGACAAAGGTTTAATCTCCAATATATATAAACAGCTCATGCAGCTTAATATTAAAAAAACAAACAACCCAATACAAAAATGGGCAGATCTAAAGAGACGTTTCTTCAAAGAAGACACAGAGATGGCCAAGACGCACATGAAAAGCTGCTCTAGAGCACTAATTATTAGAGAAATGCAAATCAAAACTACAATGAGGTATCACCTCACACCTGTTAGAATCGGCATCATCAGAAAATCTACAAACAACAAATTCTGGGGAGGGTGTGGACAAAAGGAGACCTCTTCCACTATTGGTGGGAATGTAAATTGATACACTCACTATGGAGAACACTATGGAGTTTCCTTAAAAAAAACAGAAATAGAATTACCATCTGATCCAGCAATCCCACTTCTGCTCATATACCCAAAGAAAACCATAAATCAGAAAGGCACATTCACCACAATGTTCATTGCAGCACTATTTACAAAGGCCAGGTAATGGAAGCAACCTAAATGCCCACACACAGATGAATGGACAAAGATGTGCTACATGTATAAAATGGAATATTACTCAGCCATAAAAAGGAATGAAACCGGGTCATTTGTAGAGACAGCGATGGATCTAGAGACTGTCATACAGAATGAAGTAAGTCAGAAAGAGGAAAACAAATATTGTATATTAATGCATATATGTGGAACCTACGAAATTTTACAGAGGAACTGGTTTGCAGGGAAGAAATAGAGACACAGATGTAGAGAACAAACGTATGGACACCAAGTGTGGAAAGCCATGGGGTGGTGGTGGTGGGATGACTTGGGAGATTGGGATTGACCTGCATACATGTATATGCATAAAATACATAACTAATAATAACCTGCTGTATAAAACAATAAAGAAAATTAAATTTCAAAATTTTAATAAATAAAATTTAAAAATAATACAGAAAAAAGTTCTTCCCTTCACACAGATGTATTTATAGGAAATTATTATTTCCATGCTTATATCTATAAATACATAAAAGAGGAATAAAAGCTAACGTGAACCATAAAAGAAGAAAAACCTGAACCCACCAGTTATACAGAGGAAAACCCTATCAGGGCACTTGTTCCAAGGGTAAACAATATTGAAATTGGTCAGAGGTGGGGAATCATCTCCCATACAGCCATCAACACACACCCCACACAAGGAGCGTCCTCATTGCAAAGCTGGGGGACCGAGCCGAGGCATCTCTGAATAAAGGTGAGCTGAGCCCCAGGTCAGCTGCTGCTGAACTGTTCCCACCCTTCCCAGGTAAAACACCTGAATATGTACATGGGCTTGAAAGAATAAAGGAAGGGCCATGGAGCCACACCAGCGACAGCACGCAGGCCAACTTGGTGCCTGCAGGCCAGCCAGGGTGGTCCTGGCCACGGGCGCTCTTCCAGAAGCTTTCCATTGTCCTGCCTGAGATACCCACCCTGTCCCGGCCCCCACTGCTTTTTTCCTTTGTCAGCTCAGTCCGGAGAGAAATTCCAGCGGAAGGTATGGGTGACACATCCTCCTCTTAACAGGAGGCAGCCTGGCATCTCCTGCAGAAAGGCCAGCAGAACCCCACTCACACAGGGCCACCAACAAAGCTGTGGCCCCTCACTCCCTCCCACCAGCACATCCCCGAGACTGCTCACGGGGCAGAGAATATGGAGGCAGGCACAGCTTCAGGGGCTATTGCTGCATGGAGCGCTGTTTATATTGACCTCAACCAGGCACACCTTGGGAGGGCCGGCCGGCAGGATAAGGCTGCCCACGTCAGCTAATCCACAACGCGCAGGGAATCACATTGTTGAAAAGGTACCTCGCTAAGTCAGAATAGAAGGCAAGGAAAAAAAGGACACAATGCCTTTTGCAGCACCGTAGATGAGTCTAGAGGTAATCACGTGACATGTAGTAAGTCAGAAAGTGAAAGACACATATCATATCATATCACTTATAGGTGTTACCTAAAAATGGATACCAGGGCAGATATTTCCACCGAGAAGGGCATTTAGAGATTCATTAAACAAACTTATGGTTCACCAATGGAAAGGTGTGAGCATTGGTTTCATTACGATATCGGGGTTAACAGACTTATACAAACACAGGTGACATATATAATCACCAAAGACCTACGGAATACCAAAAGACTACTCAACATTCTGTCATAACGTACATGGGAAAAGGATCCCAGGAAAAACCGACATCTGTATATGTGTAAAAGAACCACATCTTCCACACATACAAGCCAAACATTTTAATCAAACTTGCTGTAATAAAAAATAAAAATTAAATTAAAAACACGAACAAGAAGTAGGGAGACAAACTTGAGGGGCTTTCTCCTGTCACATTCCATTCTAAATTCCAATGTAGAACACGACTTCCATTGAGGCTCTGTTGCCCTAGTAACCAGAATTGGTAAGGGAGAACTGCTGCCACCTTGTGGCCGTTTCACACAACAGCAGCTTTAATCCCAGCGCTCATGGTCAGTTGATATTCAAAATCATTGCAGGCCGGTAAATGACACCTGCCCTGAAAACAAATCCTGGGGTCACATATCGACCAAAAAATTCAAAGGACGTCCATATTTCAAAACGACCGTTTCAAAAGCCATATTTTACGCACATTAGTGTTCTTCTTCTTTTTGTTTCTTTACTTTTTTGTTAAAAAAACAGGAATGGAAAAACGCATCCCTCAGAATGCGCAAAAATCGTTGAAAACGAATCAATGGACAAAGGTTTAATCTCCACTATATAAACAGCTCATGCAGCTTAATATTAAAAAAAACAAAAAACCCAATACAAAAATGGGCAGTAGATCTAAAGAGACGTTTCTTCAAAGACTACACAGAGATGGCCAAGACGCACATGAAAAGCTGCTCAAGAGCACTAATTATTAGAGAAATGCAAATCAAAACTACAATGAGGTATCACCTCACACCTGTTAGAATCGGCATCATCAGAAAATCTACAAACAACAAATTCTGGGGAGGGTGTGGACAAAAGGATCTCTCTTCCACTATTGGTGGGAATGTAAATTGATACAGTCACTATGGAGAACACTATGGAGTTTCCTTAAAAAAACTAGAAATAGAATTACCATCTGATCCAGCAATCCCACTTCTGGGAATAGACCCAGAGAAAACCATAAATCAAAAAGGCACATTCACCACCATGTTCATTGCAGCACTATTTACAATAGCCAGGTAATGGAAGCAACCTAAATGCCCTCACACAGATGAATGGATAAAGATGTGGTACAAGTATAAAATGGAATATTACTCAACCATAAAAAGGAATGAAACTGGGTCATTTGTAGAGACATCGATGGATCTAGAGACTGTCATACAGAATGAAGTAGGTCAGAAAGAGGAAAACAAATATTGTATATTAATGCATATATGTGGACCCTAAAAAATGGTACAGATGAACTGGTTTGCAGGGAAGAAATAGAGACACAGAGGTAGAGAGCAAACGTATGGACACCAAGTGTGGGAAGCCATGGGGTGGTGGTGGTGGGATGAGTTGGGAGTTTGAGATTGACCAGTATACATGTATATGCATAAAATACATAACTAATAATAACCTGCTGTATATAAAAGTAAATAAAATTAAATTTCAAAATCTTAAAAAATAAAATTTAAATATAAAACAGAAAAAAGTTCTTCCCTTCACACAGATGTATTTATAGGAATGAATTATTTCCATGCTTATATCTATAAATATATAAAAGAGGAATAAAATCTAATTTGAACCATAAAAGAATACAAACGTGAACCCACCAGTTATACAGAGGCAAACCCTATCAGGGCACTTGCTCCAGCGGCAAACAATTCTGAAATTGGTCACAGGTGGGGAATCATCCACATACAGCCAGCAACCCACACCCCACACAAGGAGCGTCCTCATTGCAAAGCTGGGGGACCGAGCCGAGGCATCTCTAAAAAAAGGTGAGCTGAGCCGCAGGCCAGCTGTTGCTGAACTGTTCCCACCCTTCCCAGGTAAAACAACTAAATATGTACAAGGGCTTGAAAGACTAGAGGAAGGGCCGTGGAGCCACAACAGCGACAGCACGCAGGCCAACTTGGTGCCTGCAGGCCAGCCAGGGTGGTCCTGGCCCCGGGCGCTCTTCGGGAAGCTTTCCATTGTCCTGCCTGAGATACCCCACCTGTCCCGGCCTCCACTGCTTTTTTCCTTCCTCACCTCTGTCCGGAGAGAAATTCCAGCAGAAGGTATGGGTGACACATCCTCTTCTTTACAGGAGGCAGCCTGGCAACTACTGCAGAAAGGCCAGGAGAACCCCACTCACACCGGGCCACCAACAAATCTGTGGCACCTCATTCCCTCCCACCAGCACAGCCCCGAGACTGCTGACGGGGCAGAGAATATGGAGTCAAGAACAGCTTCAGGGGCTATTGCTGCCTGGAGCGCTGTTTATATTGACCTCAACCAGGCACACCTGGGGAGGGCCGGGCGGCAGGGTAAGGCTGCCCAGGTCAGCTAATCCACAACACTCAGGGAATCACATTGTTGAAAATGGACCTCGCTAAGGCAGAAGAGAAGCCAAGGAAAAAAAGAACACAATGCCATTTGCACCACCGTAGATGAGTCTAGAGGTAATCACGTGACTTGTAGTAAGTCAGAAAGTGAAAGACACATATCATATCATATCACTTATAGGTGTTACCTAAAAATGGATAACAGGGCATATATTTCCACCGAGAAGGGCAATCAGAGATTCATTAAACAAACTTATGGTTCACCAATGGAAAGTTGTGAGGATTGGTTTCATTACGATATCGGGGTTAACAGACTTATACAAACACAGGTGACATATATAATCACCAAAGACCTACGGAATACCAAAAGACTACTCAACATTCTGTCATAACGTACATGGGAAAAGGATCCCTGGAAAAACAGACATCTGTATATGTGTAAAAGAACCACATCTTCCACACCTACAACAAGCCAAACATTGTAATCAAACTTGCTGTAATAAAAAAAAATTAAATTAAAAACACGAACAAGAAGTAGGGAGACAAACTTGAGGGGCTTTCTCCTGTCACATTCCATTCTAAATTCCAATCTAGAACAGGACTTCCATTGAGGCTCTGTTGCCCTAGTAACCAGAATTGGTAAGGGAGAACTGCTGCCACCTTGTGGCCGTTTCACACAACAGCAGCTTTAATCCCAGCGCTCATGGTCAGTTGATATTCAAAATCATTGCAGGCCTGTAAATGACACCTGCCCTGAAAACAAATCCTGGGGTCACATATCGACCAAAAAATTTAAAGGACGTCCATATTTCAAAACGACCGTTTCAAAAGGCATATTTTATGCACATTAGTGTTCTGCTTCTTTTTCTTTCTTTCTTTTTTGGTTAAAAACACGGGAATGGAAAAAGGCATCCCTCAGAAGGGGCGAAAATAGTTGCAAACGAATCAATGGACAAAGGTTTAATCTCCAATATATATAAACAGCTCATGCAGCTTATTAAAAAAACAAACAACCCAATACAAAAATGGGCAGAAGATCTAAAGAGACGTTTCTTCAAAGAAGACACAGAGATGGCCAAGACGCACATGAAAAGCTGCTCAAGAGCACTAATTATTAGAGAAATGCAAATCAAAACTACAATGAGGTATCACCTCACACCTGTTAGAATCGGCATCATCAGAAAATCTACAAACAAATTCTGGGGAGGGTGTGGACAAAAGGAGCCCTCTTCCACTATGGTGGGAATGTAAATTGATACAGTCACTATGGAGAACAGTATGGAGTTTCCTTAAAAGAACTAGAAATAGAAACCTTGACTTTCCCTAACCCTAACCATAGCCGGGAACGGAATCCTACCACCATCCCTACACCTTATCTATGCCGTACACTAATCCTAATCCGTACGCTGGCACTAACCAGTGAGTCAACACGTACCCTGACCCTAACACGTTTCCATACCCTCAGCTGTGCCCTAAAACTTGTCGTTGCCTATCCTTAACCTTAGCCCGGAACGGAAACCTACCATCAGCCCTACAACTTACCCTAAGCTGTACCCTAATCCTAATTCATACATCAACACGTACCCTGACCCTAACACGCTTCCGTTCCCTCACCTCTGCCATAAACCTTGCCGTTCCCTAACCCTAACCCTAGCCCGGAACGGAAACCTACCACCAACCCTACACCTTACCTTACGCCGTACCCTAATCCTAATTCGTATGCTGACACTAACCTGTGCATCAACACATACCCTGACCCTAACACGTTTCGTACCCTCACCTGTGCCCTAAACTTTGCCGGTCCCTAAACATAACCCTAGACTGGAACGGAAACGTACCACCAACCCTACACCTTACTCTATGCGGTACCCTAATCCTCATACGTATGCTGACACTAACCCGTGAGTCAACACGTACCCTGAACCTAACACATTTCTGTACCATCACCTGTGCCCAAAACCTTGCAATTCGCTAACCCTAACCCTACAACGGAATGGAAACCTACCGCCCTCCGTACACCTTACACTACGCCGTACCCTAATCCTAATGCGTATGATGACACTATTCCATGTATCAACATGTATCATGACCCTAACACGTTTCTGTACCGTCACCTGTACCCTAAACCTTGCCGTACCCTAACACTAACCCTAGCCCAGAATGGAAAACTACCACAAACCGTACAGCATACCCTACACGGTACCCTAATCCTAATCCGTACACTGACACTAACCCGTGCGTCAACACGTACACTGACCCTAACACTTTTCCGTTCCCTCACCTGTGCCCTAAACCGTGCCGTTGCCTAACCCTAACCCTAGCCCAAAACGGAAACCTACCACCAACCCTACACGTTACTCTACGCCATACCCTAATCATAATCCGAGCGTCAACACGTACCCTGACCCTAACACATTTCCGTACCCTCACCTATGCCCTAAACCTTGCCGTTCCATAACACTAACCCTAGCCTGGAACGGAAACCTACCACCAACCCTAGACCTTAACCTACGAAGGACCATAAACCTACTCCGTACGCTGACACTAACACATGCGTCAACACTTACCCTGACCCTAACACGTTTCCGTACCTTCACCTGTGACCTAAACCTTGCCATTCCCTAACCCTAACCCTAGACCACAATGGAAACCTACCACCAAGCCTACACCTTACCCTAAGCCGTACCCTAATGCTAATCCATATGTCAACACGTACCCTGACACTAACACGTTTCCATACCCTCATCTGTGCCCAAAACCTTGCCGTTCCCTAACACTAACCCTAGCCTGAAACGGAAACCTACCACCAACCATACACTTTACCCTATGCCGCACCATAATCCTCATCTGTACGTTCACACAAACCCGTGCGTCAACACGTACCCTGAGCCTAACACGTTTCGATACCCTCACGTGTGCCCTAAAACTTGCCGTTCCCTAACCCTAACCCTAGCCCAGAACGGAAACCCACCACCAGCCCTACACCTTACCCTACGACGTACACTACTCCTGGCCCGTACGCTGGCACTGACCCGTGCGTCAGCACATAGCCTGACTCTCCCACGTTTCCGTACCCGAACCTGTGCCCTAAGACTTGCCGTTCCCTAACCCTAACCCTAGCCCGGAAAGGAAGCCCACCACCAGCCCTACACCTTACCCTACGCCGTAGCCTACGACTGGCCCATACGCTGGCACTGACACGTGTGTCAGCACGTAGCATGACCCTCCCACGTTTCCATACCCTCACCTGTGCCCTAAGCCTTGACATTCCCTAACCCTAACCCTAGCCCGGAAAGGAAACCAACCACCAGCCCTACACCTTACCCTACGTTGTTGCCTACTCCTGGCCTGTACGCTGGCACTGACCCGTGCGTCAGCACATAGCCTGACCCTCCACCATTTCCGTACCCTCAACTGTGCCCTAAGTCTTGTCCTTCCCTAACCCTAACCCTAGCCCAGAACAGAAACCCACCACCAGCCCTACAGCTTACCCTACGCCGTAGCCTAATCCTGGCCCGTACGCTGGCACTGATGCGTGCATCAGCACGTAGCCTGACCTTCCCACGTTCCCGTACCCTCACCTGTGTCCTAAGCCTTGCCGTTCCATAACCCTAACCATAACCCCAAACGAAAACCCACCAACAGCCCTAAACCTTACCCTACGCCGTACCATACACCTGGCCCGTACGCTGGCACTGATCCATGCGTCAGCATGTAGCCTAACCCTCCCACTTTTCCTTACCCTCACCTGTTCCCTAAGCCTTGCCGATCCCTAACTCTAACCCTAGCCCGGAACGGAAACCCACCACCAGCCCTACACCCTACCCTACGTCGTAGCCTACTGCTGGCCCGTAAGCTGGCACTCTCCCATGTGTCAGCCCATAGCCTGCCTCTCCCACGTTTCCGTACCCTCACCTGTGCCCTAAGCCTTGCAGTTCCCTACCTCTAATCCTAGCCCGGAACGGAAACCACCACCAGCCCTACACATTACGCTATGCCGTACCCTACTCCTGGCCCGTACGCTGGCACTGACCCATTCTTCAGCACGTATCCTGACCCTCCCACGTTTCCGTACCCTCACCTGTGTCCTAAGCCTTAACGTTCCCTAACCCTAACCCTAGACCGGAATGGACACCCACCACCGCCCTTACACCATACCCAACGCCGTACCCTACTCCTGGTCCACACCCTGGCACTGACCCGTTCTTCAGCATGTAGCCTGACCCTCCCACGTTTCTGTACCCTCACCTGTGCCCTAAGCCTTGCCGCTCCCTAACCCTAACACTAGCCCGGAATGGACACCCACCACCAGCCTTACACTTTACCCTACGCCGTACCCTACTCCTGGTCCATACCCTGGCATTGAACCGTGCTTCAGCATGTAGCCTAACCCTCCCACGTTTCCGTACCCTCACCTGTGCCCTAAGCCTTGCCTTTCCCTATCCCTAACCCTAGCCCGGAACGGAAACCCACCACAAAACCTAAACCTTAACGTACGCCGTAGACTACTCCTGACCCGTACGCTCGCAGTGACCCTTGCGTCAGCACATAGCCTGCCTCTGCCAAGTTTCCATACCCTCACCTGTGCACTAAGCCTTGCCGTTCCCTAACTCTAACCTGGAACGGAAACCCACAACCAGCCCTACACCTTACCCAATGCCGTACCCGAATCCTGGCGCGTACGCTGGCAAAGACCCGTGCGTCATCAAGTAGCCTGACCCTCCCACGTTTCCGTACCCTCACCTGTGCCCTAAGCCTTGCCGTTCCCTAACGCTAACCCTACACCTAACCCTACGCCATACCCTACACTTGGCCCATACGCTGGCACTGACCCGTGCGTAAGCACGTAGCCTGAACCTCCCACTTTTCCGTACCATCTTCTGTGCCCTAAGTTTTGCCGTTCCCTAACCCTAAACCTAGCCTGGAACGGAAACCCACCACCAGCCCTAAACCTTACCCTACGCCGTACCCTAATCCTGCCCCGTACGCTGGCACTGACACGTGCGTCAGCACGTAGCCTGACCATCCCACGTTTCCGTACCCTCACCTGGGCCATAAGCCTTGCCGTTCCCAAACCCTAAACCTAGCCCGGAATGGAAACCACCACCAGACCTACACCTTACCCTACGCAGTACCCTACTCCTGGCCCTTACGCTGGCACTGACACGTGCGTGAGCACATAGCTTTACACTCCAACCACCCTCCCAATACAGAAATGGTCAGAAGATCTCATGAGACGATCCTTCAAAGAAGACACAGACATGGCCAAGACGCAGATGAAAAGCTGCTCAACATCACTAATTATTAGAGAAATGCAAATCAAAACTACAATGAGGGGGCTTCCCTGGTGGCGCAGTGGTTGAGAGTCCGCCTGCCGATGCAGGGGACACGGGTTCGTGCCCCGGTCCGGGAAGATCCCACATGTCGCGGAGCAGCTGGGCCCGTGAGCCATGGCCACTGAGCCTGCGCGTCCGGAGCCTGTGCTCCGCAACGGGAGAGGCCACAACAGTGAGAGGCCCGCGTACCACACAAAAAAAAATAAATGAAAAAAAAAAAAAAACTACAATGACGTATCACCTCACACATGTTAGAATCGGCATCATCAGAAAACCTACAAACAACAAATTCTGGGGAGGGTGTGGACAAAAGGAGCCCTCTTCCACTATTGGTGGGAATGTAAATTGATACAGTCACTATGGAGAACAGTGTGGAGTTTCCTTAAAAAAACTAGAAATAGAAGTACCATCTGATCCAGCAATTGCACTTCTGGGCATATACCCAGAGAAAACCATAAATCAAAAAGGCACATTCACCACAATGTTCATTGCAGCACTATTTACAATAGCCAGGTAAGGGAGCAAACTAAATACCCACAAAGAGATGAATGGGTAAAGATGTGGTACATATATAAAATGGAATATTACTCGGCCATAAAAAGGAATGAAACTGGGTCATTTGTAGAGACATCGATGGATCTAGAGACTGTCATACAGAATGAAGTAAGTCAGAAAGAGGAAAACAAATATTGTATATTAATGCATATATGTGGTACCTAAAAAGTGGTACAGATGAACTGGTTTGCAGGGAAGAAATAGAGACACAGGTAGAGAACAAACTTATGGACACCAAGTGTGGGAAGCCATGGGGTGGTAGAGGTGGGATGAGTTGGGAGATTGGGATTGGCCTGCATACATGCATATGCATAAAATACATAACTAATAATAACCTGCTGTATAAAAAAATAAAACTAAATTTCAACATTTTAAAAAATAAAATTTAAAAATAAAAGAGAAAAAGGTTCTTCCCTTCACACAGATGTATTTATAGGAATGTATTATTTCCATGCTTATATCTATAAATACATAAAAGAGGTATAAAATCTAACTTGAACCATAAACGAAAAAAAACCTGAACCCACCAGTTATACAGAGGAAAGCCCTATCAGGGAACTTGCTCCAGCGGTAAACAATTCTGAAATTGGTCAGAGGTGGGGAATCATCTCCCATACTGCCAGCAACCCACCCCGCATGCAAGGAGCGTCCTCATTGCAAAGCTGGGGGACAGTGCCGAGGCATCTCTGAATAAAGGTGAGCTGAGCCCCAGGCCAGCTGCAGCTGAACTGTTCCCACCCTTCCCAGGTAAAACACCTGAATATGTACATGGGCTTGAAAGAATAGAGGAAGGGCCATGGAGCCACACCAGCAACAGCACGCAGGCCAACTTGGTGCCTGCAGGCCAGCCAGGGTGGAACTGGCCACGGGCGCTCTTCCAGAAGCTTTCCATTGTCCTGCCTGAGATACCCACCCTGTCCCGGCCCCCACTGCTTTTTTCCTTCGTCAGCTCAGTCCGGAGAGAAATTCCAGCGGAAGGTATGGGTGACACATCCTCCTCTTAACAGGAGGCAGCCTGGCATCTCCTGCAGAAAGGCCAGCAGAACCCCACTCACACAGGGCCACCAACAAAGCTATGGCCCCTCACTCCCTCCCACCAGCACAGCCCCGAGACTGCTCACGGGGCAGAGAATATGGAGGCAGGCACAGCTTCAGGGGCTATTGCTGCATGGAGCGCTGTTTATATTGACCTCAACCAGGCACACCTTGGGAGGGCCGGCTGGCAGGATAAGGCTGCCCAAGTCAGCTAATCCACAACCCGCAGGGAATCACATTGTTGAAAAGGTACCTCGCTAAGTCAGAATAGAAGGCAAGGAAAAAAAGGACACAATGCCTTTTGCAGCACCGTAGATGAGTCTAGAGGTAATCACGTGACATGTAGTAAGTCAGAAAGTGAAAGACACATATCATATCATATCACTTATAGGTGTTACCTAAAAATGGATACCAGGGCAGATATTTCCACCGAGAAGGGCATTTAGAGATTCATAAAACAAACTTATGGTTCACCAATGGAAAGGTGTGAGCATGGGTTTCATTACGATATCGGGGTTAACAGACTTATACAAACACAGGTGACATATATAATCACCCAAGACCTACGGAATACCAAAAGACTACTCAACATTCTGTCATAACGTACATGGGAAAAGGATCCCAGGAAAAACCGACATCTGTATATGTGTAAAAGAACCACATCTTCCACACCTACAAGCCAAACATTTTAATCAAACTTGCTGTAATAAAAAATAAAAATTAAATTAGAAACACGAACAAGAAGTAGGGAGACAAACTTGAGGGGCTTTCTCCTGTCACATTCCATTCTAAATTCCAATCTAGAACACGACTTCCATTGAGGCTCTGTTGCCCTAGTAACCAGAATTGGTAAGGGAGCACTGCTGCCACCTTGTGGCCGTTTCACACAACAGCAGCTTTAATCCCAGCGCTAAAGTTCAGTTGATACTCAAAATCATTGCAGGCCTGTAAATGACACCTGCCCTGAAAACAAATCCTGGGGTCACATATCGACCAAAAAATTCAAAGGACGTCCATATTTCAAAACGACCGTTTCAAAAGCCATATTTTACGCACATTAGTGTTCTTCTTCTTTTTGTTTCTTTACTTTTTTGTTAAAAAAACAGGAATGGAAAAACGCATCCCTCAGAATGGGCAAAAATCGTTGAAAACGAATCAATGGACAAAGGTTTAATCTCCACTATATAAACAGCTCATGCAGCTTAATATTAAAAAAAAACAAAAAACCCAATACAAAAATGGGCAGTAGATCTAAAGAGACGTTTCTTCAAAGACGACACAGAGATGGCCAAGACGCACATGAAAAGCTGCTCAAGAGCACTAATTATTAGAGAAATGCAAATCAAAACTACAATGAGGTATCACCTCACACCTGTTAGAATCGGCATCATCAGAAAATCTACAAACAACAAATTCTGGGGAGGGTGTGGACAAAAGGATCCCTCTTCCACTATTGGTGGGAATGTAAATTGATACAGTCACTATGGAGAACACTATGGAGTTTCCTTAAAAAAACTAGAAATAGAATTACCATCTGATCCTGCAATCCCACTTCTGGGAATAGACCCAGAGAAAACCATAAATCAAAAAGGCACATTCACCACCATGTTCATTGCAGCACTATTTACAATAGCCAGGTAATGGAAGCAACCTAAATGCCCTCACACAGATGAATGGATAAAGATGTGGTACAAGTATAAAATGGAATATTACTCAACGATAAAAAGGAATGAAACTGGGTCATTTGTAGAGACATCGATGGATCTAGAGACTGTCATACAGAATGAAGTAGGTCAGAAAGAGGAAAACAAATATTGTATATTAATGCATATATGTGGAACCTAAAAAATGGTACAGATGAACTGGTTTGCAGGGAAGAAATAGAGACACAGAGGTAGAGAACAAACGTATGGACACCAAGTGTGGGAAGCCATGGGGTGGTGGTGGTGGGATGAGTTGGGAGTTTGAGATTGACCTGTATACATGTATATGCATAAAATACATAACTAATAATAACCTGCTGTATATAAAATTAAATAAAATTAAATTTCAAAATCTTAAAAAATAAAATTTAAATATAAAAGAGAAAAAAGTTCTTCCCTTCACACAGATGTATTTATAGGAATGAATTATTTCCATGCTTATATCTATAAATATATAAAAGAGGAATAAAATCTAACTTGAACCATAAAAGAAGAAAAACCTGAACCCACCAGTTATACAGAGGAAAACCTTATCAGGGCACTTACTCCAACGGTAAACAATTCTGAAATTGGTCAGAGGTGGGGAATCATCTCCCATACAGCCAGCAACACACACCCCACACAAGGAGCGTCCTCATTGCAAAGCTGGGGGACCGAGCCAAGGCATCTCTGAATAAATATGAGCTGAGCCCCAGGCCAGCTGCTGCTGAACTGTTCCCACCCTTCCCAGGTAAAACACCTGAATATGTACAAGGGCTTGAAAGACTAGAGGAAGGGCCGTGGAGCCACACCAGCGACAGCACGCAGGCCAACTTGGTGCCTGCAGGCCAGCCAGGGTGGTCCTGGCCCCGGGCGCTCTTCCGGAAGCTTTCCATTGTACTGCCTGAGATACCCCACTTGTCCCGGCCCCCACTGCTTTTTTCCTTCCTCACCTCTGTCCGGAGAGAAATTCCAGCTAAAGGTATGGGTAACACATCCTCCTCCTTACAGGAGGCAGCCTGGCAACTCCTTCAGAAAGGCCAGCAGAACCCCACTCACACCGGGCCACCAACAAAGCTGTGGCCCCTCACTCCCTCCCACCAGCACAGCCCCGAGACTGCTCACGGGGCAGAGAATATGGAGGCAGGCACAGCTTCAGTGGCTATTGCTGCATGGAGCGCTGTTTATATTGACCTCAACCAGGCACACCTGGGGAGGGCCGGCCGGCAGGATAAGGCTGCCCACGTCAGCTAATTCACAACCCGCAGGGAAGCACATTGTTGAAAAGGGACCTCGCTAAGTAAGAATAGAAGGCAAGGAAAAAAAGGACACAATGCCTTTTGCAGCACCGTAGATGAGTCTAGAGGTAATCACGTGACATGTAGTAAGTCAGAAAGTGAAAGACACATATCATATCATATCACTTATAGGTGTTACCTAAAAATGGATACCAGGGCAGATATTTCCACCGAGAAGGGCATTTAGAGATTCATTAAACAAACTTATGGTTCACCAATGGAAAGTTGTGAGGATTGGTTTCATTACGATATCGGGGTTAACAGACTTATACAAACACAGGTGACATATATAATCACCAAAGACCTATGGAATACCAAAAGACTACTCAACATTCTGTCATAAGGTACATGGGAAAAGGATCCCAGGAAAAACCGACATCTGTATATGTGTAAAAGAACCACATCTTCCACACCTACAACAAGCCAAACATTGTAATCAAACTTGCTGTAATAAAAAATAAAAATTAAATTAAAAACACGAACAAGAAGTAGGGAGACAAACTTGAGGGGTTTTCTCCTGGCACATTCCATTCTAAATTCCAATCTAGAACACGACTTCCATTGAGGCTCTGTTGCCCTAGTAACCAGAATTGGTAAGGGAGAACTGCTGCCACCTTGTGGCCGTTTCACACAACAGCAGCTTTAATCCCAGCGCTAATGGTCAGTTGATATTCAAAATCATTGCAGGCCTGTAAATGACACCTGCCCTGAAAACAAATTCTGGGGTCACATATCGACCAAAAAATTCAAAGGACGTCCATATTTCAAAACGACCGTTTCAAAAGGCATATTTTACGCACATTAGTTTTCTACTTCTTTTTCTTTTTTTCTTTTTTGGTTAAAAAACCGGGAAAGGAAAAAGACATCCCTCAAAAGGGGCGAAAATAGTTGCAAACGAATCAATGGACAAAGGTTTAATCTCCAATATATATAAACAGCTCATGCACCTTAATATTAAAAAAACAAACAACCCAATACAAAAATGGGCAGATCTAAAGAGACGTTTCTTCAAAGAAGACACAGAGATGGCCAAGACGCACATGAAAAGCTGCTCTAGAGCACTAATTATTAGAGAAATGCAAATCAAAACTACAATGAGGTATCACCTCACACCTGTTAGAATCGGCATCATCAGAAAATCTACAAACAACAAATTCTGGGGAGGGTGTGGACAAAAGGAGACCTCTTCCACTATTGGTGGGAATGTAAATTGATACACTCACTATGGAGAACACTATGGAGTTTCCTTAAAAAAACCAGAAATAGAATTACCATCTGATCCAGCAGTCCCACTTCTGCTCATATACCCAAAGAAAACCATAAATCAGAAAGGCACATTCACCACAATGTTCATTGCAGCACTATTTACAAAGGCCAGGTAATGGAAGCAACCTAAATGCCCACACACAGATGAATGGACAAAGATGTGCTACATGTATAAAATGGAATATTACTCAGCCATAAAAAGGAATGAAACCGGGTCATTTGTAGAGACAGCGATGGATCTAGAGACTGTCATACAGAATGAAGTAAGTCAGAAAGAGGAAAACAAATATTGTATATTAATGCATATATGTGGAACCTACGAAATTTTACAGAGGAACTGGTTTGCAGGGAAGAAATAGAGACACAGATGTAGAGAACAAACGTATGGACACCAAGTGTGGAAAGCCATGGGGTGGTGGTGGTGGGATGACTTGGGAGATTGGGATTGACCTGCATACATGTATATGCATAAAATACATAACTAATAATAACCTGCTGTATAAAACAATAAAGAAAATTAAATTTCAAAATTTTAATAAATAAAATTTAAAAATAATACAGAAAAAAGTTCTTCCCTTCACACAGATGTATTTATAGGAAATTATTATTTCCATGCTTATATCTATAAATACATAAAAGAGGAATAAAAGCTAACGTGAACCATAAAAGAAGAAAAACCTGAACCCACCAGTTATACAGGGGAATACCCTATCAGGGCACTTGTTCCAAGGGTAAACAATATTGAAATTGGTCAGAGGTGGGGAATCATCTCCCATACAGCCATCAACACACACCCCACACAAGGAGCGTCCTCATTGCAAAGCTGGGGGACCGAGCCGAGGCATCTCTGAATAAAGGTGAGCTGAGCCCCAGGTCAGCTGCTGCTGAACTGTTCCCACCCTTCCCAGGTAAAACACCTGAATATGTACATGGGCTTGAAAGAATAAAGGAAGGGCCATGGAGCCACACCAGCGACAGCACGCAGGCCAACTTGGTGCCTGCAGGCCAGCCAGGGTGGTCCTGGCCACGGGCGCTCTTCCAGAAGCTTTCCATTGTCCTGCCTGAGATACCCCCCCTGTCCCGGCCCCCACTGCTTTTTTCCTTCGTCAGCTCAGTCCGGAGAGAAATTCCAGCGGAAGGTATGGGTGACACATCCTCCTCTTAACAGGAGGCAGCCTGGCATCTCCTGCAGAAAGGCCAGCAGAACCCCACTCACACAGGGCCACCAACAAAGCTGTGGCCCCTCACTCCCTCCCACCAGCACAGCCCCGAGACTGCTCACGGGGCAGAGAATATGGAGGCAGGCACAGCTTCAGGGGCTATTGCTGCATGGAGCGCTGTTTATATTGACCTCAACCAGGCACACCTTGGGAGGGCCGGCCGGCAGGATAAGGCTGCCCACGTCAGCTAATCCACAACCCGCAGGGAATCACATTGTTGAAAAGGTACCTCGCTAAGTCAGAATAGAAGGCAAGGAAAAAAAGGACACAATGCCTTTTGCAGCACCGTAGATGAGTCTAGAGGTAATCACGTGACATGTAGTAAGTCAGAAAGTGAAAGACACATATCATATCATATCACTTATAGGTGTTACCTAAAAATGGATACCAGGGCAGATATTTCCACCGAGAAGGGCATTTAGAGATTCATTAAACAAACTTATGGTTCACCAATGGAAAGGTGTGAGCATGGGTTTCATTACGATATCGGGGTTAACAGACTTATACAAACACAGGTGACATATATAATCACCAAAGACCTACGGAATACCAAAAGACTACTCAACATTCTGTCATAACGTACATGGGAAAAGGATCCCAGGAAAAACCGACATCTGTATATGTGTAAAAGAACCACATCTTCCACACATACAAGCCAAACATTTTAATCAAACCTGCTGTAATAAAAAATAAAAATTAAATTAAAAACACGAACAAGAAGTAGGGAGACAAACTTGAGGGGCTTTCTCCTGTCACATTCCATTCTAAATTCCAATCTAGAACACGACTTCCATTGAGGCTCTGTTGCCCTAGTAACCAGAATTGGTAAGGGAGAACTGCTGCCACCTTGTGGCCGTTTCACACAACAGCAGCTTTAATCCCAGTGCTCATGGTCAGTTGATATTCAAAATCATTGCAGGCCGGTAAATGACACCTGCCCTGAAAACAAATCCTGGGGTCACATATCGACCAAAAAATTCAACGGACGTCCATATTTCAAAACGACCGTTTCAAAAGCCATATTTTACGCACATTAGTGTTCTTCTTCTTTTTGTTTCTTTACTTTTTTGTTAAAAAAACAGGAATGGAAAAACGCATCCCTCAGAATGGGCAAAAATCGTTGAAAACGAATCAATGGACAAAGGTTTAATCTCCACTATATAAACAGCTCATGCAGCTTAATATTAAAAAAAACAAAAAACCCAATACAAAAATGGGCAGTACATCTAAAGAGACGTTTCTTCAAAGACGACACAGAGATGGCCAAGACGCACATGAAAAGCTGCTCAAGAGCACTAATTATTAGAGAAATGCAAATCAAAACTACAATGAGGTATCACCTCACACCTGTTAGAATCGGGATTATCAGAAAATCTACAAACAACAAATTCTGGGGAGGGTGTGGACAAAAGGAGCCCTCTTCCACTATTGGTGGGAATGTAAATTGATACAGTCACTATGGAGAACACTATGGAGTTTCCTTAAAAAAACTAGAAATAGAATTACCATCTGATCCTGCAATCCCACTTCTGGGAATAGACCCAGAGAAAACCATAAATCAAAAAGGCACATTCACCACCATGTTCATTGCAGCACTATTTACAATAGCCAGGTAATGGAAGCAACCTAAATGCCCTCACACAGATGAATGGATAAAGATGTGGTACAAGTATAAAATGGAATATTACTCAACCATAAAAAGGAATGAACCTGGGTCATTTGTAGAGACATCGATGGATCTAGAGACTGTCATATAGAATGAAGTAGGTCAGAAAGAGGAAAACAAATATTGTATATTAATGCATATATGTAGAACCTAAAAAATGGTACAGATGAACTGGTTTGCAGGGAAGAAATAGAGACACAGAGGTAGAGAACAAACGTATGGACACCAAGTGTGGGAAGCCACGGGGTGGTGGTGGTGGGATGAGTTGGGAGTTTGAGATTGACCTGTATACATGTATATGCATAAAATACATAACTTATAATAACCTGCTGTATATAAAAGTAAATAAAATTAAATTTCAAAATCTTAAAAAATAAAATTTAAATATAAAACAGAAAAAAGTTCTTCCCTTCACACAGATGTATTTATAGGAATGAATTATTTCCATGCTTATATCTATAAATATATAAAAGAGGAATAAAATCTAACTTGAACCATAAAAGAAGAAAAAGCTGAACCCACCAGTTATACAGAGGCAAACCCTATCAGGGCACTTGCTCCAGCGGCAAACAATTCTGAAATTGGTCAGAGGTGGGGAATCATCCCCATACAGCCAGCAACCCACACCCCACACAAGGAGCGTCCTCATTGCAAAGCTGGGGGACCGAGCCGAGGCATCTCTAAAAAAAGGTGAGCTGAGCTGCAGGCCAGCTGTTGCTGAACTGTTCCCACCCTTCCCAGGTAAAACAACTAAATATGTACAAGGGCTTGAAAGACTAGAGGAAGGGCCGTGGAGCCACAACAGCGACAGCACGCAGGCCCACTTGGTGCCTGCAGGCCAGCCAGGGTGGTCCTGGCCCCGGGCGCTCTTCCGGAAGCTTTCCATTGTCCTGCCTGAGATACCCCACCTGTCCCGGCCTCCACTGCTTTTTTCCTTCCTCACCTCTGTCCGGAGAGAAATTCCAGCAGAAGGTATGGGTGACACATCCTCTTCTTTACAGGAGGCAGCCTGGCAACTACTGCAGAAAGGCCAGGAGAACCCCACTCACACCGGGCCACCAACAAATCTGTGGCACCTCATTCCCTCCCACCAGCACAGCCCCGAGACTGCTGACGGGGCAGAGAATATGGAGTCAGGAACAGCTTCAGGGGCTATTGCTGCCTGGAGCACTGTTTATATTGACCTCAACCAGGCACACCTGGGGAGGGCTGGGCGGGAGGGTAAGGCTGCCCAGGTGAGCTAATCCACAACACTCAGGGAATCACATTGTTGAAAATGGACCTCGCTAAGGCAGAAGAGAAGCCAAGGAAAAAAAGAACACAATGCCATTTGCACCACCGTAGATGAGTCTAGAGGTAATCACGTGACTTGTAGTAAGTGAGAAAGTGAAAGACACATATCATATCATATCACTTATAGGTGTTACCTAAAAATGGATAACAGGGCATATATTTCCACCGAGAAGGGCAATCAGAGATTCATTAAACAAACTTATGGTTCACCAATGGAAATGTGTGAGGATTGGTTTCATTACGATATCGGGGTTAACAGACTTATACAAACACAGGTGACATATATAATCACCAAAGACCTACGGAATACCAAAAGACTACTCAACATTCTGTCATAACGTACATGGGAAAAGGATCCCTGGAAAAACAGACATCTGTATATGTGTAAAAGAACCACATCTTCCACACCTACAACAAGCCAAACATTGTAATCAAACTTGCTGTAATAAAAAATAAAAAATTAAATTAAAAACACGAACAAGAAGTAGGGAGACAAACTTGAGGGGCTTTCTCCTGTCACATTCCATTCTAAATTCCAATCTAGGACACGACTTCCATTGAGGCTCTGTTGCCGTAGTAACCAGAATTGGTAAGGGAGAACTGCTGCCACCTTGTGGCCGTTTCACACAACAGCAGCTTTAATCCCAGCGCTCATGGTCAGTTGATATTCAAAATCATTGCAGGCCTGTAAATGACACCTGCCCTGAAAACAAATCCTGGGGTCACATATCGACCAAAAAATTTAAAGGACGTCCATATTTCAAAATGACCGTTTCAAAAGGCATATTTTATGCACATTAGTGTTCTGCTTCTTTTTCTTTCTTTCTTTTTTGGTTAAAAACACGGGTATGGAAAAAGGCATCCCTCAGAAGGGGCGAAAATAGTTGCAAACGAATCAATGGACAAAGGTTTAATCTCCAATATATATAAACAGCTCATGCAGCTTATTAAAAAAAAAACAACCCAATACAAAAATGGGCAGAAGATCTAAAGAGACGTTTCTTCAAAGAAGACACAGAGATGGCCAAGACGCACATGAAAAGCTGCTCAAGAGCACTAATTATTAGAGAAATGCAAATCAAAACTACAATGAGGTATCACCTCACACCTGTTAGAATCGGCATCATCAGAAAATCTACAAACAAATTCTGGGTAGGGGGTGGACAAAAGGAGCCCTCTTCCACTATGGTGGGAATGTAAATTGATACAGACACTATGGAGAACAGTATGGAGTTTCCTTAAAAGAACTAGAAATAGAAACCTTGACTTTCCCTAACCCTAACCATAGCCCGGAACGGAATCCTACCACCAACCCTACACCTTATCTATGCCGTACACTAATCCTAATCCGTACGCTGGCACTAACCAGTGAGTCAACACGTACCCTGACCCTAACACGTTTCCATACCCTCAGCTGTGCCCTAAAACTTGTCGTTGCCTATCCTTAAACTTAGCCCGGAATGGAAACCTACCTTCAGCCCTACACCTTACCCTAAGCTGTACCCTAATCCTAATTCATACATCAACACGTACCCTGACCCTAACACGTTTCCGTACCCTCACCTCTGCCATAAACCTTGCCGTTCCCTAACCCTAACCATAGCCCGGAACGGAAACCTACCACCAACCCTACACCTTACCTTACGCCGTACCCTAATCCTAATTCGTATGCTGACACTAACCTGTGCATCAACACATACCCTGACCCTAACACGTTTCGTACCCTCACCTGTGCCCTAAACTTTGCCGGTCCTTAAACATAACCCTAGACTGGAACGGAAACGTACCACCAACCCTACACCTTACTCTATGTGGTACCCTAATCCTCATGCGTATGCTGACACTAACCCGTGAGTCAACACGTACCCTGAACCTAACACATTTCTGTACCATCACCTGTTCCCAAAACCTTGCAATTCGCTAACCCTAACCCTACAACGGAATGGAAACCTACCGCCCTCCGTACACCTTACCCTACGCCGTACCCTAATCCTAATGCGTATGATGACACTATTCCATGTATCAACATGTATCATGACCCTAACAGGTTTCTGTACCGTCACCTGTACCCTAAACCTTGCCGTACCCTAACACTAACCCTAGCCCAGAATGGAAAACTACCACAGACCGTACAGCATACCCTACACGGTACCCTAATCCTAATCCGTACACTGACACTAACCCGTGCGTCAACACGTACACTGACCCTAACACTTTTCCGTTCCCTCACCTGTGCCCTAAACCGTGCCGTTGCCTAACCCTAACCCTAGCCCAAAACGGAAACCTACCACCAACCCTACACGTTACTCTACGCCATACCCTAATCATAATCCGAGCGTCAACACGTACCCTGACCCTAACACATTTCCGTACCCTCACCTATGCCCTAAACCTTGCCGTTCCATAACACTAACCCTAGCCTGGAACGGAAACCTACCACCAACCCTAGACCTTAACCTACGAAGGACCATAAACCTACTCCGTACGCTGACACTAACACATGCGTCAACACTTACCCTGACCCTAACACGTTTCCGTACCTTCACCTGTGACCTAAACCTTGCCATTCCCTAACCCTAACCCTAGACCACAATGGAAACCTACCACCAAGCCTACACCTTACCCTAAGCCGTACCCTAATGCTAATCCATATGTCAACACGTACCCTGACACTAACACGTTTCCATACCCTCATCTGTGCCCAAAACCTTGCCGTTCCCTAACACTAACCCTAGCCTGAAACGGAAACCTACCACCAACCATACACTTTACCCTATGCCGCACCATAATCCTCATCTGTACGTTCACACTAACCCGTGCGTCAACACGTACCCTGAGCCTAACACGTTTCGATACCCTCACGTGTGCCCTAAACCTTGCCGTTCCCTAACCCTAACCCTAGCCCAGAACGGAAACCCACCACCAGCCCTACACCTTACCCTACGACGTACACTACTCCTGGCCCGTACGCTGGCACTGACCCGTGCGTCAGCACATAGCCTGACTCTCCCACGTTTCCGTACCCGCACCTGTGCCCTAAGACTTGCCGTTCCCTAACCCTAACCCTAGCCCTGAAAGGAAGCCCACCACCAGCCCTACACCTTTCCCTACGCCGTAGCCTACGACTGGCCCATACGCTGGCACTGACACATGTGTCAGCACGTAGCATGACCCTCCCACGTTTCCATACCCTCACCTGTGCCCTAAGCCTTGACATTCCGTAACCCTAACCCTAGCCCGGAAAGGAAACCAACCAACAGCCCTACACCTTACCCTACGTTGTTGCCTACTCCTGGCCTGTACGCTGGCACTGACCCGTGCGTCAGCACATAGCCTGACCCTCCACCATTTCCGTACCCTCAACTGTGCCCTAAGTCTTGTCCTTCCCTAACCCTAACCCTAGCCCAGAACAGAAACCCACCACCAGCCCTACAGCTTACCCTACGCCGTAGCCTAATCCTGGCCCGTACGCTGGCACTGATGCGTGCGTCAGCACGTAGCCTGACCTTCCCACGTTCCCGTACCCTCACCTGTGTCCTAAGCCTTGCCGTTCCATAACCCTAACCATAACCCCCAACGGAAACCCACCACCAGCCCTAAACCTTACCCTACGCCGTACCCTACACCTGGCCCGTACGCTGGCACTGATCCCTGCATCAGCATGTAGCCTAACCCTCCCACTTTTCCTTACCCTCACCTGTTCCCTAAGCCTTGCCGATCCCTAACTCTAACCCTAGCCCGGAACGGAAACCCACCACCAGCCCTACACCCTACCCTACGTCGTAGCCTACTGCTGGCCCGTAAGCTGGCACTCTCCCATGTGTCAGCCCATAGCCTGCCTCTCCCACGTTTCCGTACCCTCACCTGTGCCCTAAGCCTTGCAGTTCCCTACCTCTAACCCTAGCCCGGAACGGAAACCACCACCAGCCCTACACATTACGCTATGCCGTACCCTACTCCTGGCCCGTACGCTGGCACTGACCCATTCTTCAGCACGTATCCTGACCCTCCCACGTTTCCGTACCCTCACCTGTGTCCTAAGCCTTAACGTTCCCTAACCCTAACCTAGACCGGAATGGACACCCACCACCGCCCTTACACCATACCCAACGCCGTACCCTACTCCTGGTCCACACCCTGGCACTGACCCGTTCTTCAGCATGTAGCCTGACCCTCCCACGTTTCCGTACCCTCACCTGTGCCCTAAGCCTTGCCGCTTCCTAACCCTAACACTAGCCCGGAATGGACACCCACCACCAGCCTTACACTTTACCCTACGCCGTACCCTACTCCTGGTCCATACCCTGGCATTGAACCGTGCTTCAGCATGTAGCCTAACCCTCCCACGTTTCCGTACCCTCACCTGTGCCCTAAGCCTTGCCTTTCCCTATCCCTAACCCTAGCTCGAAATGGAAACCCACCACAAAACCTACACCTTAACGTACGCCGTAGACTACTCCTGACCCGTACGCTGGCAGTGACCCTTGCGTCAGCACATAGCCTGCCTCTGCCACGTTTCCATACCCTCACCTGTGCACTAAGCCTTGCCGTTCCCTAACTCTAACCTGGAACGGAAACCCACAACCAGCCCTACACCTTACCCAATGCCGTACCCGAATCCTGGCGCGTACGCTGGCAAAGACCCGTGCGTCATCACGTAGCCTGACCCTCCCACGTTTCCGTACCCTCACCTGTGCCCTAAGCCTTGCCGTTCCCTAACCCTAACCCTAGCCTGGAACGGAAACCCACCACCAGGCGTAAACCTTACGCTACGACGTACCCTAATCCTGGCCCGTACGCTGGCACAGACCCGTGCGTCAACACGTAGCCTGCCACTCCCACGTTTCCGTACGTTCACCTGTGCCCTAAGCCTTGCTGTTCCCTCACCCTAACCCTAGCCCGGAACGGAAACCCACCACCAGCCCTAAACCTTACCCTACTCCATACCCTACTCCTGGCCCGTACGCTGGCACTGACCTGTGCGTCAGCACGTAGCCTGACCCTCCCACGTTTCCTTACATTCACCTGGGCCCTAAGCCTTGCCGTTCCCTAACCCTAACCCTAGCCCGGAATGGTATCTCACAACCAGCCCTACTCCTTACCCTACGCCGTTCCCTATTCCTGGCCCGTACGCTGGCACTGACCCGTGCGTCAGCACATAGCCGGACCCTCCCACGTTTCCGTACCCTCACCTGTGCCCTAAGCCTTGTCATTCCCTAACCCTAACCCTGGCACCGAACGGAAACCCACCACAAGCCCTACACATTAGCCTACGCCGTAGCCTATTCCTGGCCCGTACATTGGCACTGACCCATGCGTAAGAAGGTAGCCTGACCATCCCACGTTTCCGTACCCTCACCTGGGCCCTAAGCCTTGCCGTTCCCAAACCCTAAACCTAGCCCGGAACGGAAACCACCACCAGACCTACACCTTACCCTACGCAGTACCCTACTCCTGGCCCTTACGCTGGCACTGACACGTGCGTGAGCACATAGCCTTACCCTCCAACCACCCTCCCAATACAGAAATGGTCAGAAGATCTCATGAGACGATCCTTCAAAGAAGACACAGACATGGCCAAGACGCAGATGAAAAGCTGCTCAACATCACTAATTATTAGAGAAATGCAAATCAAAACTACAATGAGGGGGCTTCCCTGGTGGCGCAGTGGTTGAGTGTCCGCCTGCCGATGCAGGGGACACGGGTTCGTGCCCTGGTCCGGGAAGATCCCACATGTCGCGGAGCAGCTGGGCCCGTGAGCCATGGCCACTGAGCCTGCGCGTCCGGAGCCTGTGCTCCGCAACGGGAGAGGCCACAGCAGTGAGAGGCCCGCGTACCACAAAAAAAAAAAAAAAAAAAAACTACAATGAGGTATCACCTCACACATGTTAGAATCGGCATCATCAGAAAACCTACAAACAACAAATTCTGGGGAGGGTGTGGACAAAAGGAGCCCTCTTCCACTATTGGTGGGAATGTAAATTGATACAGTCACTATGGAGAACAGTGTGGAGTTTCCTTAAAAAAACTAGAAATAGAATTACCATCTGATCCAGCAATCGCACGTCTGGGCATATACCCAGAGAAAACCATAAATCAAAAAGGCACATTCACCACAATGTTCATTGCAGCACTATTTACAATAGCCAGGTAAGGGAGCAAACTAAATACCCACAAAGAGATGAATGGGTAAAGATGTGGTACATATATAAAATGGAATATTACTCGGCCATAAAAAGGAATGAAACTGGGTCATTTGTAGAGACATCGATGGATCTAGAGAGTGTCATACAGAATGAAGTAAGTCAGAAAGAGGAAAACAAATATTGTATATTAATGCATATATGTGGAACCTAAAAAGTGGTACAGATGAACTGGTTTGCAGGGAAGAAATAGAGACACAGGTAGAGAACAAACTTATGGACACCAAGTGTGGGAAGCCATGGGGTGGTAGAGGTGGGATGAGTTGGGAGATTGGGATTGGCCTGCATACATGCATATGCATAAAATACATAACTAATAATAACCTGCTGTATAAAAAAATAAAACTAAATTTCAAAATTTTTAAAAATAAAATTTAAAAATAAAAGAGAAAAAAGTTCTTCCCTTCACACAGATGTATTTATAGGAATGTATTATTTCCATGCTTATATCTATAAATACATAAAAGAGGTATAAAATCTAACTTGAACCATAAACGAAAAAAAACCTGAACCCACCAGTTATACAGAGGAAAGCCCTATCAGGGAACTTGCTCCAGGGGTAAACAATTCTGAAATTGGTCAGAGGTGGGGAATCATCTCCCATACAGCCAGCAACCCACCCCGCATGCAAGGAGCGTCCTCATTGCAAAGCTGGGGGACCGTGCCGAGGCATCTCTGAATAAAGGTGAGCTGAGCCCCAGGCCAGCTGCAGCTGAACTGTTCCCACCCTTCCCAGGTAAAACACCTGAATATGTACAAGGGCATGAAATCCTAGAGGAAGGGCCGTGGAGCCACACCAGCGACAGCACACAGGCCAACTTGGTGCCTGCAGGCGAGGCAGGATGGTCCTGACCCCGGGCGCTCTTCTGGAAGCTTTCCATTTCCCTGCCTGAGATACCCCTCCTGTCCCGGACACCACCCCTTTTTTTCCTTCCTTACCTCAGCCCGGAGAGAAATTCCAGTGGAACTTATGGGTGACACATCCTCTTCTTTACAGGTGGCAGCCTGGCAACTCCTGCACAAAGTCCAGCAGAGCCCCACACACACCGGGCCACCCACAAAGCCGTGGCCCCTCACACGCTCCCACCAGCAGAGCCCCGAGACTGCTGACGGGGCAGAGAATATGGACTCAGGCACAGCTTCAGGGGCTATTGCTGCCTGGAGCGCTGTTTATATTGACCTCAACCAGGCACAGCTGGGGAGGGCCGGCCGGCACGGTAAGGCTGCCCAGGTCAGCTAATCCACAACCCTCAGGGAATCACATTGTTGAAAATGGACCTCGCTAAGGCAGAATAGAAGCCAAGGAAAATAAGGACACAATGCCATTTGCAGCACCGTAGATGAGTCTAGAGGTAATCATGTGACATGTAGTAAGTCAGAAAGTGAAAGGCACATATCGTATCATATCACTTATAGGTGTTACCTAAAAATGGATACCAGGGCAGATATTTCCACGGAGAAGGGCAATCACATATTCATTAAACAAACTTATGGTTCACCAATGGAAAGGTGTGAGGATTGGTTTCATTACGATGTTGGGGTTAACAGACATACAAACACAGGTGATATATATAATAACCAAAGAGCTACGGAATACAAAGAGAGGAGTACACAACATTCTGTCATAACGTACATGGGAAAAGGATCCCAGGAACAACACACATCTGTATATGTGTAAAAGAACCACATCTACCATACCTACAACAAGCCAAACATTGTAATCAAACTTGCTGTAATAAAAAATAAAAAATTAAATTAAAAACACGAACAAGAAGTAGTGAGACAAACTTGAGGGGCTTTTTCCTGTCACATTCTGTTCTAAATTCCAATCTAGAAGGCGACTTCCATTGAGGCTCTGTTGCCCTAGTAACCAGATATGAAAGAGAGAACTGCTGCCACCATGTGGCCGTTTCACACAACAGCAGCTTTAATCCCAGCGCTCATGGTCAGTTGATATTCAAAATCATTGCAGGCCTGTAAATGACACCTGCCCTGAAAACAAATCCTGGGGTCACATATCGACCAAAAAATTTAAAGGACGTCCATATTTCAAAACGACCGTTTCAAAAGGCATATTTTATGCACATTAGTGTTCTACTTCTTTTTCTTTCTTTCTTTTCTGGTTAAAAACACGGGAATGGAAAAAGGCATCCCTCAGAAGGGGCGAAAATAGTTGCAAACGAAGCAATGGACAAAGGTTTAATCTACAATATATATAAACAGCTCATGCCGCTTATTAAAAAAACAAACAACCCAATACAAAAATGGGCAGAAGATCTAAAGAGACGTTTCTTCAAAGAAGACACAGAGATGGCCAAGACGCACATGAAAAGCTGCTCAACAGCACTAATTATTAGAGAAATGCAAATCAAAACTACAATGAGGTATCACCTCACACCTGTTAGAATCGGCATCATCAGAAAATATACAGACAACAAATTCTGGGGAGGGTGTGGACAAAAGGAGCCCTCTTCCACTATGGTGAGAATGTAAATTGATACAGTCACTATGGAGAACAGTATGGAGTTTCCTTAAAAGAACTAGAAATAGAAACCTTGACTTTCCCTAACCCTAACCATAGCCCGGAACGGAATCCTACCACCAACCCTACACCTTATCTATGCCGTACACTAATCCTAATCCGTACGCTGGCACTAACCAGTGAGTCAACACGTACCCTGACCCTAACACGTTTCCATACCCTCAGCTGTGCCCTAAAACTTGTCGTTGCCTATCCTTAACCTTAGCCCGGAACGGAAACCTACGATCAGCCCTACACCTTACCCTAAGCTGTACCCTAATCCTAATCCATACATCAACACGTACCCTGACCCTAACACGTTTCCGTACCCTCACCTCTGCCATAAACCTTGCCGTTCCCTAACCCTAACCCTAGCCCGGAACGGAAACCTACCACCAACCCTACACCTTACCTTACGCCGTACCCTAATCCTAATTCGTATGCTGACACTAACCTGTGCATCAACACATACCCTGACCCTAACACGTTTCGTACCCTCACCTGTGCCCTAAACTTTGCCGGTCCCTAAACATAACCCTAGACTGGAACGGAAACGTACCACCAACCCTACACCTTACTCTATGCGGTACCCTAATCCTCATGCGTATGCTGACACTAACCCGTGTGTCAACACGTACCCTGAACCTAACACATTTCTGTACCATCACCTGTGCCCAAAACCTTGCAATTCGCTAACCCTAACCCTACAACGGAATGGAAACCTACCGCCCTCCGTACACCTTACCCTATGCCGTACCCTAATCCTAATGCGTATGATGACACTATTCCATGTATCAACATGTATCATGACCCTAACACGTTTCTGTACCGTCACCTGTACCCTAAACCTTGCCGTACCCTAACACTAACCCTAGCCCAGAATGGAAAACTACCACAAACCGTACAGCATACCCTACACGGTACCCTAATCCTAATCCGTACACTGACACTAACCCGTGCGTCAACACGTACACTGACCCTAACACTTTTCCGTTCCCTCACCTGTGCCCTAAACCGTGCCATTGCCTAACCCTAACCCTAGCCCAAAACGGAAACCTACCACCAACCCTACACGTTACTCTACGCCATACCCTAATCATAATCCGAGCGTCAACACGTACCCTGACCCTAACACATTTCCGTACCCTCACCTATGCCCTAAACCTTGCCGTTCCATAACACTAACCCTAGCCTGGAACGGAAACCTACCACCAACCCTAGACCTTAACCTACGAAGGACCATAAACCTACTCCGTACGCTGACACTAACACATGCGTCAACACTTACCCTGACCCTAACACGTTTCCGTACCTTCACCTGTGACCTAAACCTTGCCATTCCCTAACCCTAACCCTGGACCACAATGGAAACCTACCACCAAGCCTACACCTTACCCTAAGCCGTACCCTAATGCTAATCCATATGTCAACACGTACCCTGACACTAACACGTTTCCATACCCTCATCTGTGCCCAAAACCTTGCCGTTCCCTAACACTAACCCTAGCCTGAAACGGAAACCTACCACCAACCATACACTTTACCCTATGCCGCACCATAATCCTCATCTGTACGTTCACACTAACCCGTGCGTCAACACGTACCCTGAGCCTAACACGTTTCGATACCCTCACGTGTGCCCTAAACCTTGCCGTTCCCTAACCCTAACCCTAGCCCAGAACGGAAACCCACCACCAGCCCTACACCTTACCCTACGACGTACACTACTCCTGGCCCCTACGTTGGCACTGACCCGTGCGTCAGCACATAGCCTGACTCTCCCACGTTTCCGTACCCGCACCTGTGGCCTAAGACTTGCCGTTCCCTAACCCTAACCCTAGCCCTGAAAGGAAGCCCACCACCAGCCCTACACCTTTCCCTACGCCGTAGCCTACGACTGGCCCATACGCTGGCACTGACACGTGTGTCAGCACGTAGCATGACCCTCCCACGTTTCCATACCCTCACCTGTGCCCTAAGCCTTGACATTCCCTAACCCTAACCCTAGCCCGGAAAGGAAACCAACCAACAGCCCTACACCTTACCCTACGTTGTTGCCTACTCCTGGCCTGTACGCTGGCACTGACCCGTGCGTCAGCACATAGCCTGACCCTCCACCATTTCCGTACCCTCAACAGTGCCCTAAGTCTTGTCCTTCCCTAACCCTAACCCTAGCCCAGAACAGAAACCCACCACCAGCCCTACAGCTTACCCTACACCGTAGCCTAATCCTGGCCCGTACGCTGGCACTGATCCGTGCGTCAGCACGTAGCCTGACCTGCCCACGTTCCCGTACCCTCACCTGTGTCCTAAGCCTTGCCGTTCCATAACCCTAACCATAACCCCAAAGGGAAACCCACCACCAGCCCTAAACCTTAGCCTACGCCGTACCCTACACCTGGCCCGTACGCTGGCACTGATCCATGCGTCAGCATGTAGCCTAACCCTCCCACTTTTCCTTACCCTCACCTGTTCCCTAAGCCTTGCCGATCCCTAACTCTAACCCTAGCCCGGAACGGAAACCCACCACCAGCCCTACACACTACCCTACGTCGTAGCCTACTGCTGGCCCGTAACCTGGCACTCTCCCATGTGTCAGCCCGTAGCCTGCCTCTCCCACGTTTCCGTACCCTCACCTGTGCCCTAAGCCTTGCAGTTCCCTACCTCTAACCCTAGCCCGGAACGGAAACCACCACCAGCCCTACACATTACGCTATGCCGTACCCTACTCCTGGCCCGTACGCTGGCACTGACCCATTCTTCAGCACGTATCCTGACCCTCCCACGTTTCCGTACCCTCACCTGTGTCCTAAGCCTTAACGTTCCCTAACCCTAACCCTAGACCGGAATGGACACCCACCACCGCCCTTACACCATACCCAACGCCGTACCCTACTCCTGGTCCACACCCTGGCAGTGACCCGTTCTTCACCATGTAGCCTGACCCTCCCAAGTTTCCGTACCCTCACCTGTGCCCTAAGCCTTGCCGCTCCCTAACCCTAACACTAGCCCGGAATGGACACCCACCACCAGCCTTACACTTTACCCTACGCCGTACCCTACTCCTGGTCCATACCCTGGCATTGAACCGTGCTTCAGCATGTAGCCTAACCCTCCCACGTTTCCGTACCCTCACCTGTGCCCTAAGCCTTGCCTTTCCCTATCCCTAACCCTAGCCCGGAACGGAAACCCACCACAAAACCTAAACCTTAACGTACGCCGTAGACTACTCCTGACCCGTACGCTGGCAGTGACCCTTGCGTCAGCACATAGCCTGCCTCTGCCACGTTTCCATACCCTCACCTGTGCACTAAGCCTTGCCGTTCCCTAACTCTAAACTGGAACGGAAACCCACAACCAGCCCTACACCTTACCCAATGCCGTACCCAAATCCTGGTGCGTACGCTGGCACTGACCTGTGCGTCAGCACTTAGCCTGCCTCTCCCACGTTTCCATACCCTCACCTGTGTCCTAAGCCTTGCCGTTCCCTAACCCTAACCCTACACTTAACCCTACGCCATACCCTAGCCTTGGCCCATACCCTGGAACTGACCCGTGCGTCAGCACGTAGCCTGACCCTCCCACTTTTACGTACCATCTTCTGTGCCCTAAGCTTTGCCGTTCCCTAACCCTAAACCTAGCCTGGAACGGAAACCCACCACCAGCCCTAAACCTTACCCTACGCAGTACCCTAATCCTGCCCCGTACGCTGGCACTGACCCGTGCGTCAGCACGTAGCCTGGCACTCCTACGTTTCTGTACCCTCACCTGTGCCCTAAGCCTTGCCGTCCTCTAACCCTAACCCGGAACATAAACCCACCACCAGCCCTAAACCTTACCCTACGCTGTACCCTACTCCTGACCCCTACGCTGGCACTGACCTGTGCGTCAGCACTTAGCCTGCCTCTCCCACGTTTCCATACCCTCACCTGTGTCCTAAGCCTTGCCGTTCCCTAACCCTAACCCTAGCCTGGAACGGAAACCCACCAACAGCCCTAAACCTTACGCTACGACATACCCTAATCCTGGCCCGTACGCTGGCACAGACCCGTGCGTCAACACGTAGCCTGCCACTCCCACGTTTCCGTACGTTCACCTGTGCCCTAAGCCTTGCTGTTCCCTCACCCTAACCCTAGCCCGGAACGGAAACCCACCGCCAGCCCTAAACCTTACCCTACGCCATACCCTACTCCTGGCCCGTACGCTGGCACTGACCCGTGCGTCAGCACGTAGCCTGACCCTCCCACGTTTCCTTACGTTCACCTGTGCCCTAGGCCTTGCCGTTCCCTAACCCTAACCCTAGCCCGGAACGGTATCTCACAACCAGCCCTACTCCTTACCCTACGCCGTTCCCTATTCCTGGCCCGTACGCTGGCACTGACCCATGCGTCAGCACATAGCCGGACCCTCCCACGTTTCCGTACCCTCACCTGTGCCCTAAGCCTTGTCATTCCCTAACCCTAACCCTAGCACCGAACGGAAACCCACCACCAGCCCTACACATTAGCCTACGCCGTAGCCTATTCCTGTCCCGTACATTGGCACTGACCCATGCGTAAGAACGTAGCCTGACCAACCCACGTTTCTGTACCCTCACCTGGGCCCTAAGCCTTGCCGTTCCCAAACCCTAAACCTAGCCCGGAACGGAAACCACCACCAGACCTACACCTTACCCTATGCAGTACCCTACTCCTGGCCCTTACGCTGGCACTGACACGTGCGTGAGCACATAGCCTTACCCTCCAACCACACTCCCAATACAGAAATGGTCAGAAGATCTCATGAGACGATCCTTCAAAGAAGACACAGACATGGCCAAGACGCAGATGAAAAGCTGCTCAACATCACTAATTATTAGAGAAATGCAAGTCAAAACTACAATGAGGGGGCTTCCCTGGTGGCGCAGTGGTTGAGAGTCCGCCTGCCGATGCAGGGGACACGGGTTCGTGCCCCGGTCCGGGAAGATCCCACATGTCGCGGAGCAGCTGGGCCCGTGAGCCATGGCCACTGAGCCTGCGCGTCTGGAGCCTGTGCTCCGCAACGGGAGAGGCCACAACAGTGAGAGGCCCACGTACCACAAAAAAAATAAAAAAAATGAAAAAATAAAAAAACTACAATGAGGTATCACCTCACACATATTAGAATCGGCATCATCAGAAAACCTACAAACAACAAATTCTGGGGAGGGTGTGGACAAAAGGAGCCCTCTTCCACTATTGGTGGGAATGTAAATTGATACAGTCACTATGGAGAACAGTGTGGAGTTTCCTTAAAAAAACTAGAAATAGAATTACCATCTGATCCAGCAATCGCACTTCTGGGCATACACCCAGAGAAAACCATAAATCAAAAAGGCACATTCACCACAATGTTCATTGCAGCACTATTTACAATAGCCAGGTAAGGGAGCAAACTAAATACCCACAAACAGATGAATGGGTAAAGATGTGGTACATATATAAAATGGAATATTACTCGGCCATAAAAAGGAATGAAACTGGGTCATTTGTAGAGACATCGATGGATCTAGAGAGTGTCATACAGAATGAAGTAAGTCAGAAAGAGGAAAACAAATATTGTATATTAATGCATATATGTGGAACCTAAAAGTGGTACAGATGAACTGGTTTGCAGGGAAGAAATAGAGACACAGGTAGAGAACAAACTTATGGACACCAAGTGTGGGAAGCCATGGGGTGGTAGAGTTGGGATGAGTTGGGAGATTGGGAATGGCCTGCATACATGCATATGCATAAAATACATAACTGCTAATAACCTGCTGTAATATAAAAGTAAATAAAATTAAATTTCAAAATTTTAAAAAATAAAATTTAAATATAAAACAGAAAAAAGTTCTTCCCTTCACACAGATGTATTTATAAAAATGAATTATTTCCATGCTTATATCTATAAATATATAAAAGAGGAATAAAATCTAACTTGAACAATAAAAGAAAAAAAACCTGAACCCACCAGTTATACAGAGGAAATCCCTATCAGGGCACTTGCTCCAGCGGCAAACATTTCTGAAATTGGTCAGAGGTGGGGAATCATCTCCCATACAGCCAAAAACCCAACCCCCACGCAAGGAACGTCCTCATTGCAAAGCTGGGGGACCGAGCCGAGGCATCTCTGAATAAAGGTGAGCTGAGCCCCAGGCCAGCTGCTGCTGAACTGTTCCCACCCTTCCCAGGTAAAACACCTGAATATGTACAAGGGCGTGAAAGACTAGAGGAAGGGCCGTGGAGCCACACCAGCGACAGCACGCTGGCCAACTTGATGCCTGCAGCCCAGCCAGGGTGGTCCTGGCCCCGGTCGCTCTACCGGAAGCTCTCCATTGTCCTGCCTGAGATACCCCACCTGTCCCGGCCCCCACTGCTTTTTTCCTTCCTCACCTCTGTCCGGAGAGAAATTCCAGCGGAAGGTATGGGTGACACATCCTCTTCTTTACAGGTGGCAGCCTGGCAACTCCTGCAGAAAGGCCAGCAGAACTCCACTCACACCGGGCCACCAACAAAGCTGTGGACCCTCACTCCCTCCCACCAGCACAGCCCCGAGACTGCTCACGGGGCAGAGAATATGGAGGCAGGCACAGCTTCAGGGGCTATTGCTGCCTGGAGCACGGTTTATAGTGACCTCAAACAGGCACAGCTGTGGAGGGCCGGCCGGCAGGATAAGGCTGCCCACGACAGCTAATCCACAACCCTCAGGGAATCACAATGTTGAAAATGGACCTCGCTAAAGCAGAATAGAAGCCAAGGATAAAAAGGACACAATGCCATTCGCAGCACCGTAGATGAGTCTAGAGGTTATCACAGGACTTGTAGTAAGTCAGAAAGTGAAAGACACATATCGTATCATATCACTTATAGGTGTTACCTGAAAATGGATACCAGGGCAGATATTTCCACGGAGAAGGGCAATCACAGATTCATTAAACAAACTTATGGTTCACCAATGGAAAGGTGTGAGGATTGGTTTCATTACGATATTGGGGTTAACAGACATATACAAACACAGGTGACATATATAATCACCTAAGACCTACGGAATAGAAAGAGAGGACTACTCAACATTCTGTCATAACGTACATGGGAAAAGGATCCCAGGAAGAACAGACATCTGTATATGTGTAAAAGAACCACATCTTCCACACCTACAACAAGCCAAACATTGTAATCAAACTTGCTGTAATAAAAAATAAAAAATTAAATTAAAAACACGAACAAGAATTAGTGAGACAAACTTGAGGGGCTTTCTCCTGGCACATTCCATTCTAAATTCCAATCTAGAACACGACTTCCATTGAGGCTCTGTTGCACTAATAACCAGATTTGAAAGAGAGAACTGCTGCCACCTTGTGGCCGTTTCACACAACAGCAGCTTTAATCCCAGCGCTAAATGTCAGTTGATATTCAAAATCATTGCAGGCCTGTAAATGACACCTGCCCTGAAAACAAATCCTGGGGTCACATATCGACCAAAAAATTCAAAGGACGTCCATATTTCAAAACGACCGTTTCAAAAGCCATATTTTACGCACATTAGTGTTCTGCTTCTTTGTCTTTCTTTCTTTTTTGGATAAAAAAACGGGAATGGAAAAAGGCATCCCTCAGAAAGGGCGAAAATCGTTGCAAAAGAATCAAAGGACAAAGGTTTACTCTCCAATATATATAAACAGCTCATGCGGCTTAATATTAAAAAAAACAAACAACCCAATACAAAAATGGGCAGAAGATCTAAAGAGACGTTTCTTCAAAGAAGACACAGAGATGGCCAAGACGCACATGAAAAGCTGCTCTAGAGCACTAATAATTAGAGAAATGCAAATCAAAGCTACAATGAGGTATCACCTCACACCTGATAGAATTGGCACCATCAGAAAATCTACAAACAACAAATTCTGGGGAGGGTGGGGACAAAAGGATCCCTCTTCCACTATTGGTGGGAATGTAAATTGATACAGTCACTATGGAGAACACTATGGAGTTTCCTTAAAAAAACTAGAAATAGAATTACCATCTGATCCAGCAATCCCACTTATGGGCATATACCCAGAGAAAACCATAAATCAAAAAGGCACATTCACCACAATGTTCATTGCAGCACTATTTACAATAGCAAGGTAATGGAAGCAACCTAAATTCCCACAGACAGATGAATGGATAAAGATGTGGTACATGTATAAAATGGAATATTACTCAGCCATTAAACAGAATGAAACCGGGTCATTTGTAGAGACATCGATGGATCTAGAGACTGTCATATAGAATGAAGTAAGTCAGAAATAGGAAAACAAATATTGTATATTAATGCATATATGTGGAACCTAAAAACTGGTACAGATGAACTGGTTTGCAGGGACGAAATAGAGACAGAGGTAGAGAACAAACGTATGGACACCAAGTGTGGGAAGCCATGGTGTGGTGGTGGTGGGATGAGTTGGGAGATTGGGATTGACCTGCATACATGTATATGCATAAAATACATAACTGATAATAACCTGCTGTATAAAGAAGTAAATAAAATTAAATTTCAAAATTTTAAAAAATAAAATTTGAAAATAATACAGAAAAACGTTCTTCCCTTCACACAGATGTATTTAAAGGAATGAATTATTTCCATGCTTATATCTATAAATACATAAAAGAGGAATAAAATCTAACTTGAACCATAAAAGAAAAAAAAAACCTGAACCCACCAGTTATACAGAGGAAAACCCTATCAGGGCACTTGCTCCAGCGGTAAACAATTGTGAAATTGGTCATAGGTGGGGAATCATCTCCCATACAGCCAGCAACCCACACCCCACGCTAGGAGCGTCCTCATTGCAAAGCTGGGGGATCGTTCCGAGGCATCTCTGAATAAAGGTGAGCTGAGCCCCAGCTCAACTGCTGCTGAACTGTTCCCACCCTTCACAGGTAAAACACCTGAATATGTACAAGGGCTTGAAAGACTAGAGGAATGGACGTGGAGCCACACCAGCCACAGCACGCAGGCCAACATGGTGCCTACAGGCCAGCCAGGGTGGTCCTGCCCCCAGGCGCTCTTCCGGAAGATTTCCATTTTCCTGCCTGAGATACCCCACCTGTCCCGGCCCCCACTGCTTTTTTCCTTCCTCACCTCTGTCCGGAGAGAAATTCCAGCGGAAGGTATGGGTGACACAACCTCTTCTTTACAGGTGGCAGCCTGGCAACTACTGCAGAAAGGCCAGCAGAACCCCACTCACACCGGGCCTCCAAGAAAGCTGTGGCCCCTCATTCCCTCCCACCAGCACAGCCCCGAGACTGCTGACGGGGCAGAGTATATGGAGTCAGGAACAGCTTCAGGGGCTATTGCTGCCTGGAGCGCTGTTTATATTGACCTCAACCAGGCACTCCTGGGGAGGTCCGGGCAGCAGGGTAAGGCTGCCCAGGTCAGCTAATCCACAACACTCAGGGAATCACATTGTTGAAAATGGACCTCGCTAAGGCAGAAGAGAAGCCAAGGACAAAAAGAACACAATGCCATTTGCACCACCGTAGATGAGTCTAGAGGTAATCACGTGACATGTAGTAAGTCAGAAAGTGAAAGACACATATCGTATCATATCACTTATAGGTGTTACCTAAAAATGGATACCAGGGCAGATATTTCCACCGAGAAGGGCAATCAGAGATTCATTAAACAAACTTATTGTTCACCAATGGAAAGGTGTGAGGATTGGTTTCATTACGATATCGGGGTTAACAGACTTATACAAACACAGGTGACATATATAATCACCAAAGACCTATGGAATACCAAAAGACTACTCATCATTCTGTCATAACGTACATGGGAAAAGGATCCCAGGAAGAACAGACATATGTATATGTGAAAAAGAACCACCTCTTGCACACCTACAACAAGCTAAACGTTGTACTCAAACTTGCTGTAATAAAAAATAAAAAATTAAATTAAAAGCACGAACAAGAAGTAGTGAGACAAACTTGAGGGGCTTTCTCCTGGCACATTCCGTTCTACATTCCAATCTAGAACGCGACTTCCATTGAGGCTCTGCTGCCCTAGTAACCAGGTTTGGTAAGGGAGAACTGCTGCCACCTTGTGGCCGTTTCACACAACAGCAGCTTTAATCCCAGCGCTAATGGTCAGTGGATATTCCAAATCATTACAGGCCTGTAAATGACACCTGCCCTGAAAACAAGTCCTGGGGTCATATATCGACCAAAAAATTCAAAAGACGTCCATATTTCAAAACGACAGTTTCAAGAGGCATATTTCACGCACATTAGTGTTCTGCTTCTTTTGCTTTCTTTCTTTCTTTGTTAAAAAAACGGGAATGGAAAAAGGCAACCCTCAGAATGGGCGAAAACGTTCTCAAACGAATCAATGGACAAAGGTTTAATCTCCAATATATATAAACAGCTCATTCAGCTTAATATTAATAAAACAAACAACCCAATACAAAAATGGGCAGAAGATCTAAATAGACGTTTCTTCAAAGAAGACACAGAGATGGCCAAGACGCACATGAAAAGCTGCTCAACATCACTAATTATTAGAGAAATGCAAATCAAAACTACAATGAGGTAAGACCTCACACCTGTTAGAATCGGCATCATCAGATAATCTACAAACAACATATTCTGGGGAGGGTGTGGACAAAAGGAACCCTCTTCCGCTATTGGTGGGAATGTAAATTGATACAGTCACTATGGAGAACAGTATGGAGGTTCCTTTAAAAAACTAAAAAGAGAATTACCATAGGATCCAGCAATCCCATTTCTGGGCATTTACCCAGGGAAAACCATAAATCACAGAGACACATTCACCACAATGTTCATTGCAGCACTATTTACAATAGCCAGGTAATGGAAGCAACCTAAATGGCCACAGACAGACGAATGGATAAAGATGTGGTACATATATAAAATGGAATATTACTCAGCCATATAAAGGAATGAAACTGGGTCATTTGTAGAGAAGTTGATGGATCTAGAGACTGTCATACAGAGTGAAGTAAGTCTGAAAGAGAAAAACAAATATTGTATATTAATGCCTATATGTGGAACCTAGAAAAATGGTACAGATGAACTAGTTTGCAGGGCAGAAATAGAAACACAGAGGCAGAGAACAAACGTATGGACACAAAGTGGGGGAAGCCATGGGGTGGTGGTGGTGGGATGAGTTGGCAGATTGGGATTGACCTGTATACATGTCTATGCATAAAATAGATAACTAATAATAACCTACTGTATAAAAAAATAAATAAAATTAAATTTCAAAATTTTTAAAAATAAAATGTAAAAATAAAACAGAAAAAAAGTTCTTCCATTCACACTGATGTATTTATAAGAATGAATTATTTCCATGCTTATATCCATAAATACATAAAAGAGGAATAAAATCTAACTTGAACCAAAAAAGAAAAAAAAAGCTGAACCTAACATTTATACAGAGGGAAACACAACCAAGGCACTTGCTCCAGTGGTAAACAATTCTGAAATTGGTCAGAGGTGGGGAATCATCCCCCATACAGCCAGCAGCCCCGCCCGCCCACGCAAGGAGCGTCCTTATTGCAAAGCTGTGGGACCGTGCCGAGGCCTCTGTGAGTAAACGTGAGCTGAGCCCCAGGCCAGCTGCTGCTGAACTGTTCCCACCCTTCCCAGGTGAAACACCTGAATATGTACAAGGGCTTGAAAGCCTAGAGGAAGGGCCGTGGAGCCACACCAGCGACAGCACGCAGGCCAACTTGGTGCCTGCAGGTCAGCCAGGATGGTCCTGGCCACGGGCGCTCTTCTGGAAGCTTTCCATTGCCCTGCCTGAGATACCCCTCCTGTCCCGGCCCCCACTCCTTTTTTTCCTTCCTCACCTCAGCCCGGAGAGATATTCCAGTGGAAGTTATGGGTGACACATCCTCTTCTTTACAGGTGGCAGCCTGGCAACTCCTGCAGAAAGTCCAGCAGAGCCCCACTCACACCGGGCCGCCCACAAAGCCGTGGACCCTCACACCCTCCCACCAGCACAGCCCCGAGACTGCTGACGGGGCAGAGAATATGGAGTCAGGCACAGCTGCAGGGGCTATTGCTGCCTGGAGTGCTGTTTATATTGACCTCAACCCAGGCACACCTGGGGAGGGCTTGCCGGCAGGGTCAGGCTGCCCAGGTCAGCTAATCCTCAGCCCTCAGGGAATCACATTGCAGAAAATCGACCTCGCTAAGACAGAATATTCGCCAAGGAAAAAAAGGACACAATGCCATTTGCAGCACCGTAGATGAGTCTAGAGGTAATCACGTGACTTGGAGTAAGTCAGAAAGTGAAAGACACATATCATATCATATCACTTATAGGTGTTACCTATAAATTGATACCAGGGCAGATATTTCCACGGAGAAGGGCAATCACAGATTCATTAAACAAACTTATGGTTCACCAAAGGAAAGGTGTGAGGATTGAATTCATTACGATATTGGGGTTAACAGACATATACAAACACAGTAGACGTATATAATCACCAAAGACCTACGGAGTACCAAGAGAAGACTACTCAACATTCTGTCATAACGTACATGGGAAAAGGATCCCAGGAAGAACAGACATATGTATATGTGTAAAAGAACCACCTCTTGCACACCTACAACAATCTAAATGTTGTACTCAAACTTGCTGTAATAAAAAATAAAAAAATTAAATTAAAAACACGAACAAGAAGTAGTGAGACAAACTTGAGGGGTTTTCTCCTGGCACATTCCGTTCTACATTCCAATCTAGAACGCGACTTCCATTGAGGCTCTGCTGCCCTAGTAACCAGATTTGGTAAGGGAGAACTGCTGCCACCTTGTGGCCGTTTCACACAACAGCAGCTTTAATCCCAGCGCTAATGGTCAGTGGATATTCCAAATCATTACAGGCCTGTAAATGACACCTGCCCTGAAAACAAATCCTGGGGTCATATATCGACCAAAAAATTCAAAAGACGTCCATATTTCAAAACGACAGTTTCAAGAGGCATATTTCACGCACATTAGTGTTCTGCTTCTTTTGCTTTCTTTCTTTCTTTGTTAAAAAAACGGGAATGGAAAAAGGCAACCCTCAGAATGGGCGAAAACGTTCACAAACGAATCAATGGACAAAGGTTTAACCTCCAATATATATAAACAGCTCATGCAGCTTAATATTAATAAAACAAACAACCCAATACAAAAATGGGCAGAAGATCTAAATAGACGTTTCTTCAAAGAAGACACAGAGATGGCCAAGACGCACATGAAAACCTGCTCAACATCACTAATTATTAGAGAAATGCAAATCAAAACTACAATGAGGTAAGACCTCACACCTGTTAGAATCGGCATCATCAGATAATCTACAAACAACAAATTCTGGGGAGGGTGTGGACAAAAGGAACCCTCTTCCGCTATTGGTGGGAATGTAAGTTGATACAGTCACTATGGAGAACAGAATGGAGGTTCCTTTAAAAAACTAAAAGGAGAATTACCATAGGATCCAGCAATCCCACTTCTGGGCATATACCCAGAGAAAACCATAAATCACAGAGACACATTCACCACAGTGTTCTTTGCAGCACTATTTACAATAGCCAGGTAATGGAAGCAACCTAAATGCCCACAGACAGACGAATGGATAAAGAGGTGGTACATATATAAAATGGAATATTACTCAGCCATAAAAAGGAATGAAACTGGGTCATTTGTAGAGAAGTTGATGGATCTAGAGACTGTCATACAGAGTGAAGTCAGTCAGAAAGAGAAAAACAAATATTGTATATTAATGCCTATATGTGGAACCTAGAAAAATGGTACAGATGAACTGGTTTGCAGGGCAGAAATAGAGACACAGAGGTGGATAACAAACGTATGGACACAAAGTGGGGGAAGCCATGGGGTGGTGGTGGTGGGATGAGTTGGCAGATTGGGATTGACCTGTATACATGTATATGCATAAAATAGATAACTAATAATAACCTACTGTATAAAAAATAAATAAAATTAAATTTCAAAATTTTTAAAAATAAAATGTAAAAATAAAACAGAAAAAAAGGATTTCCATTCACACTGATGTATTTATAAGAATGAATTATTTCCATGCTTATATCTATAAATACATAAAAGAGGAATAAAATCTAACTTGAACCAAAAAAGAATAAAAAACTGAACCTTACAGTTATACAGAGGAAAACACTACCAACGCACTTGCTCCAGTGGTAAACAATTCTGAAATTGGTCAGAGGTGGGGAATCATCCCCCATACAGCCAGCAGCCCCGCCCGCACACGCAAGGAGCGTCCTTATTGCAAAGCTGGGGGACCGTGCCGAGGCCTCTGTGAGTAAACGTGAGCTGAGCCCCAGGCCAGCTGCTGCTGAACTGTTCCCACCCTTCCCAGGTGAAACACCTGAATATGTACAAGGGCTTGAAAGCCTAGAGGAAGGGCCGTGGAGCCACACCAGCGACAGCACGCAGGCCAACTTGGTGCCTGCAGGTCAGCCAGGATGGTCCTGGCCACGGGCGCTCTTCTGGAAGCTTTCCATTGCCCTGCCTGAGATACCCCTCCTGTCCCGGCCCCCACTCCTTTTTTTCCTTCCTCACCTCAGCCCGGAGAGATATTCCAGTGGAAGTTATGGGTGACACATCCTCTTCTTTACAGGTGGCAGCCTGGCAACTCCTGCAGAAAGTCCAGCAGAGCCCCACTCACACCGGGCCACCCACAAAGCCGTGGACCCTCACACCCTCCCAACAGCACAGCCCCGAGACTGCTGACGGGGCAGAGAATATGGAGTCAGGCACAGCTGCAGGGGCTATTGCTGCCTGGAGTGCTGTTTATATAGACCTCAACCCAGGCACACCTGGGGACGGCTTGCCGGCAGGGTCCGGCTGCCCAGGTCAGCTAATCCTCAGCCCTCAGGGAATCACATTGCAGAAAATGGACCTCGCTAAGACAGAATATTCGCCAAGGAAAAAAAGGACACAATGCCATTTGCAGCACCGTAGATGAGTCTAGAGGTAATCACGTGACTTGGAGTAAGTCAGAAAGTGAAAGACACATATCATATCATATCACTTATAGGTGTTACCTATAAATTGATACCAGGGCAGATATTTCCATGGAGAAGGGCAATCACAGATTCATTAAACAAACTTATGGTTCACCAAAGGAAAGGTGTGAGGATTGAATTCATTACGATATTGGGGTTAACAGACATATACAAACACAGTAGACGTATATAATCACCAAAGACCTACGGAGTACCAAGAGAAGACTACTCAACATTCTGTCATAACGTACATGGGAAAAGGATCCCAGGAAGAACAGACATATGTATATGTGAAAAAGAACCACCTCTTGCACACCTACAACAAGCTAAACGTTGTACTCAAACTTGCTGTAATAAAAAATAAAAAATTAAATTAAAAGCACGAACAAGAAGTAGTGAGACAAACTTGAGGGGCTTTCTCCTGGCACATTCCGTTCTACATTCCAATCTAGAACGCGACTTCCATTGAGGCTCTGCTGCCCTAGTAACCAGGTTTGGTAAGGGAGAACTGCTGCCACCTTGTGGCCGTTTCACACAACAGCAGCTTTAATCCCAGCGCTAATGGTCAGTGGATATTCCAAATCATTACAGGCCTGTAAATGACACCTGCCCTGAAAACAAATCCTGGGGTCATATATCGACCAAAAAATTCAAAAGACGTCCATATTTCAAAACGACAGTTTCAAGAGGCATATTTCACGCACATTAGTGTTCTGCTTCTTTTGCTTTCTTTCTTTCTTTGTTAAAAAAACGGGAATGGAAAAAGGCAACCCTCAGAATGGGCGAAAACGTTCTCAAACGAATCAATGGACAAAGGTTTAATCTCCAATATATATAAACAGCTCATTCAGCTTAATATTAATAAAACAAACAACCCAATACAAAAATGGGCAGAAGATCTAAATAGACGTTTCTTCAAAGAAGACACAGAGATGGCCAAGACGCACATGAAAAGCTGCTCAACATCACTAATTATTAGAGAAATGCAAATCAAAACTACAATGAGGTAAGACCTCACACCTGTTAGAATCGGCATCATCAGATAATCTACAAACAACATATTCTGGGGAGGGTGTGGACAAAAGGAACCCTCTTCCGCTATTGGTGGGAATGTAAATTGATACAGTCACTATGGAGAACAGTATGGAGGTTCCTTTAAAAAACTAAAAAGAGAATTACCATAGGATCCAGCAATCCCATTTCTGGGCATTTACCCAGGGAAAACCATAAATCACAGAGACACATTCACCACAATGTTCATTGCAGCACTATTTACAATAGCCAGGTAATGGAAGCAACCTAAATGGCCACAGACAGACGAATGGATAAAGATGTGGTACATATATAAAATGGAATATTACTCAGCCATATAAAGGAATGAAACTGGGTCATTTGTAGAGAAGTTGATGGATCTAGAGACTGTCATACAGAGTGAAGTAAGTCAGAAAGAGAAAAACAAATATTGTATATTAATGCCTATATGTGGAACCTAGAAAAATGGTACAGATGAACTAGTTTGCAGGGCAGAAATAGAAACACAGAGGCAGAGAACAAACGTATGGACACAAAGTGGGGGAAGCCATGGGGTGGTGGTGGTGGGATGAGTTGGGAGATTGGGATTGACCTGTATACATGTCTATGCATAAAATAGATAACTAATAATAACCTACTGTATAAAAAAATAAATAAAATTAAATTTCAAAATTTTTAAAAATAAAATGTAAAAATAAAACAGAAAAAAAGTTCTTCCATTCACACTGATGTATTTATAAGAATGAATTATTTCCATGCTTATATCCATAAATACATAAAAGAGGAATAAAATCTAACTTGAACCAAAAAAGAAAAAAAAAGCTGAACCTAACATTTATACAGAGGGAAACACAACCAAGGCACTTGCTCCAGTGGTAAACAATTCTGAAATTGGTCAGAGGTGGGGAATCATCCCCCATACAGCCAGCAGCCCCGCCCGCCCACGCAAGGAGCGTCCTTATTGCAAAGCTGTGGGACCGTGCCGAGGCCTCTGTGAGTAAACGTGAGCTGAGCCCCAGGCCAGCTGCTGCTGAACTGTTCCCACCCTTCCCAGGTGAAACACCTGAATATGTACAAGGGCTTGAAAGCCTAGAGGAAGGGCCGTGGAGCCACACCAGCGACAGCACGCAGGCCAACTTGGTGCCTGCAGGTCAGCCAGGATGGTCCTGGCCACGGGCGCTCTTCTGGAAGCTTTCCATTGCCCTGCCTGAGATACCCCTCCTGTCCCGGCCCCCACTCCTTTTTTTCCTTCCTCACCTCAGCCCGGAGAGATATTCCAGTGGAAGTTATGGGTGACACATCCTCTTCTTTACAGGTGGCAGCCTGGCAACTCCTGCAGAAAGTCCAGCAGAGCCCCACTCACACCGGGCCGCCCACAAAGCCGTGGACCCTCACACCCTCCCACCAGCACAGCCCCGAGACTGCTGACGGGGCAGAGAATATGGAGTCAGGCACAGCTGCAGGGGCTATTGCTGCCTGGAGTGCTGTTTATATTGACCTCAACCCAGGCACACCTGGGGAGGGCTTGCCGGCAGGGTCAGGCTGCCCAGGTCAGCTAATCCTCAGCCCTCAGGGAATCACATTGCAGAAAATCGACCTCGCTAAGACAGAATATTCGCCAAGGAAAAAAAGGACACAATGCCATTTGCAGCACCGTAGATGAGTCTAGAGGTAATCACGTGACTTGGAGTAAGTCAGAAAGTGAAAGACACATATCATATCATATCACTTATAGGTGTTACCTATAAATTGATACCAGGGCAGATATTTCCACGGAGAAGGGCAATCACAGATTCATTAAACAAACTTATGGTTCACCAAAGGAAAGGTGTGAGGATTGAATTCATTACGATATTGGGGTTAACAGACATATACAAACACAGTAGACGTATATAATCACCAAAGACCTACGGAGTACCAAGAGAAGACTACTCAACATTCTGTCATAACGTACATGGGAAAAGGATCCCAGGAAGAACAGACATATGTATATGTGTAAAAGAACCACCTCTTGCACACCTACAACAATCTAAATGTTGTACTCAAACTTGCTGTAATAAAAAATAAAAAAATTAAATTAAAAACACGAACAAGAAGTAGTGAGACAAACTTGAGGGGTTTTCTCCTGGCACATTCCGTTCTACATTCCAATCTAGAACGCGACTTCCATTGAGGCTCTGCTGCCCTAGTAACCAGATTTGGTAAGGGAGAACTGCTGCCACCTTGTGGCCGTTTCACACAACAGCAGCTTTAATCCCAGCGCTAATGGTCAGTGGATATTCCAAATCATTACAGGCCTGTAAATGACACCTGCCCTGAAAACAAATCCTGGGGTCATATATCGACCAAAAAATTCAAAAGACGTCCATATTTCAAAACGACAGTTTCAAGAGGCATATTTCACGCACATTAGTGTTCTGCTTCTTTTGCTTTCTTTCTTTCTTTGTTAAAAAAACGGGAATGGAAAAAGGCAACCCTCAGAATGGGCGAAAACGTTCACAAACGAATCAATGGACAAAGGTTTAACCTCCAATATATATAAACAGCTCATGCAGCTTAATATTAATAAAACAAACAACCCAATACAAAAATGGGCAGAAGATCTAAATAGACGTTTCTTCAAAGAAGACACAGAGATGGCCAAGACGCACATGAAAACCTGCTCAACATCACTAATTATTAGAGAAATGCAAATCAAAACTACAATGAGGTAAGACCTCACACCTGTTAGAATCGGCATCATCAGATAATCTACAAACAACAAATTCTGGGGAGGGTGTGGACAAAAGGAACCCTCTTCCGCTATTGGTGGGAATGTAAGTTGATACAGTCACTATGGAGAACAGAATGGAGGTTCCTTTAAAAAACTAAAAGGAGAATTACCATAGGATCCAGCAATCCCACTTCTGGGCATATACCCAGAGAAAACCATAAATCACAGAGACACATTCACCACAGTGTTCTTTGCAGCACTATTTACAATAGCCAGGTAATGGAAGCAACCTAAATGCCCACAGACAGACGAATGGATAAAGAGGTGGTACATATATAAAATGGAATATTACTCAGCCATAAAAAGGAATGAAACTGGGTCATTTGTAGAGAAGTTGATGGATCTAGAGACTGTCATACAGAGTGAAGTCAGTCAGAAAGAGAAAAACAAATATTGTATATTAATGCCTATATGTGGAACCTAGAAAAATGGTACAGATGAACTGGTTTGCAGGGCAGAAATAGAGACACAGAGGTGGATAACAAACGTATGGACACAAAGTGGGGGAAGCCATGGGGTGGTGGTGGTGGGATGAGTTGGCAGATTGGGATTGACCTGTATACATGTATATGCATAAAATAGATAACTAATAATAACCTACTGTATAAAAAATAAATAAAATTAAATTTCAAAATTTTTAAAAATAAAATGTAAAAACAAAACAGAAAAAAAGGTTTTCCATTCACACTGATGTATTTATAAGAATGAATTATTTCCATGCTTATATCTATAAATACATAAAAGAGGAATAAAATCTAACTTGAACCAAAAAAGAATAAAAAACTGAACCTTACAGTTATACAGAGGAAAACACTACCAACGCACTTGCTCCAGTGGTAAACAATTCTGAAATTGGTCAGAGGTGGGGAATCATCCCCCATACAGCCAGCAGCCCCGCCCGCACACGCAAGGAGCGTCCTTATTGCAAAGCTGGGGGACCGTGCCGAGGCCTCTGTGAGTAAACGTGAGCTGAGCCCCAGGCCAGCTGCTGCTGAACTGTTCCCACCCTTCCCAGGTGAAACACCTGAATATGTACAAGGGCTTGAAAGCCTAGAGGAAGGGCCGTGGAGCCACACCAGCGACAGCACGCAGGCCAACTTGGTGCCTGCAGGTCAGCCAGGATGGTCCTGGCCACGGGCGCTCTTCTGGAAGCTTTCCATTGCCCTGCCTGAGATACCCCTCCTGTCCCGGCCCCCACTCCTTTTTTTCCTTCCTCACCTCAGCCCGGAGAGATATTCCAGTGGAAGTTATGGGTGACACATCCTCTTCTTTACAGGTGGCAGCCTGGCAACTCCTGCAGAAAGTCCAGCAGAGCCCCACTCACACCGGGCCACCCACAAAGCCGTGGACCCTCACACCCTCCCAACAGCACAGCCCCGAGACTGCTGACGGGGCAGAGAATATGGAGTCAGGCACAGCTGCAGGGGCTATTGCTGCCTGGAGTGCTGTTTATATAGACCTCAACCCAGGCACACCTGGGGACGGCTTGCCGGCAGGGTCAGGCTGCCCAGGTCAGCTAATCCTCAGCCCTCAGGGAATCACATTGCAGAAAATGGACCTCGCTAAGACAGAATATTCGCCAAGGAAAAAAAGGACACAATGCCATTTGCAGCACCGTAGATGAGTCTAGAGGTAATCACGTGACTTGGAGTAAGTCAGAAAGTGAAAGACACATATCATATCATATCACTTATAGGTGTTACCTATAAATTGATACCAGGGCAGATATTTCCATGGAGAAGGGCAATCACAGATTCATTAAACAAACTTATGGTTCACCAAAGGAAAGGTGTGAGGATTGAATTCATTACGATATTGGGGTTAACAGACATATACAAACACAGTAGACGTATATAATCACCAAAGACCTACGGAGTACCAAGAGAAGACTACTCAACATTCTGTCATAACGTACATGGGAAAAGGATCCCAGGAAGAACAGACATATGTATATGTGAAAAAGAACCACCTCTTGCACACCTACAACAAGCTAAACGTTGTACTCAAACTTGCTGTAATAAAAAATAAAAAATTAAATTAAAAGCACGAACAAGAAGTAGTGAGACAAACTTGAGGGGCTTTCTCCTGGCACATTCCGTTCTACATTCCAATCTAGAACGCGACTTCCATTGAGGCTCTGCTGCCCTAGTAACCAGGTTTGGTAAGGGAGAACTGCTGCCACCTTGTGGCCGTTTCACACAACAGCAGCTTTAATCCCAGCGCTAATGGTCAGTGGATATTCCAAATCATTACAGGCCTGTAAATGACACCTGCCCTGAAAACAAATCCTGGGGTCATATATCGACCAAAAAATTCAAAAGACGTCCATATTTCAAAACGACAGTTTCAAGAGGCATATTTCACGCACATTAGTGTTCTGCTTCTTTTGCTTTCTTTCTTTCTTTGTTAAAAAAACGGGAATGGAAAAAGGCAACCCTCAGAATGGGCGAAAACGTTCTCAAACGAATCAATGGACAAAGGTTTAATCTCCAATATATATAAACAGCTCATTCAGCTTAATATTAATAAAACAAACAACCCAATACAAAAATGGGCAGAAGATCTAAATAGACGTTTCTTCAAAGAAGACACAGAGATGGCCAAGACGCACATGAAAAGCTGCTCAACATCACTAATTATTAGAGAAATGCAAATCAAAACTACAATGAGGTAAGACCTCACACCTGTTAGAATCGGCATCATCAGATAATCTACAAACAACATATTCTGGGGAGGGTGTGGACAAAAGGAACCCTCTTCCGCTATTGGTGGGAATGTAAATTGATACAGTCACTATGGAGAACAGTATGGAGGTTCCTTTAAAAAACTAAAAAGAGAATTACCATAGGATCCAGCAATCCCATTTCTGGGCATTTACCCAGGGAAAACCATAAATCACAGAGACACATTCACCACAATGTTCATTGCAGCACTATTTACAATAGCCAGGTAATGGAAGCAACCTAAATGGCCACAGACAGACGAATGGATAAAGATGTGGTACATATATAAAATGGAATATTACTCAGCCATATAAAGGAATGAAACTGGGTCATTTGTAGAGAAGTTGATGGATCTAGAGACTGTCATACAGAGTGAAGTAAGTCAGAAAGAGAAAAACAAATATTGTATATTAATGCCTATATGTGGAACCTAGAAAAATGGTACAGATGA